>NC_135335.1:2007142-2312142 GCF_023851605.1 Tamandua tetradactyla
GGCTTGGGGTAGCCCTAGGGGGAGCTTGGATCTCGCCCTGCGGTGAGAACCTGGGCCACAGGGAGCCGGAGCTGCGAGTTTTCTGTGGGGTGGGCACGGGGACCAGGTGGGTCCTGGAGAACACAGCAACCACGGACCCTACAATGATCTATCTGATGGGGGCCCAGCCACCGAGCACTCCCCCCAGTGTGGGCCATGGACTGTGCCTCCACTCCTGCTGTAGGTGAACCCCAGACTTTGCCATGGAGAAAACCGCAGGCTTAGAAGCAGACAGATCCCCCGAGTAGCCCAGACACAGACACCCGGTGCGGTCCTGGGTTGCAAAGTGTGAATCTGGACCGCCGCCTCGCGGCCACGCCGGACCTCTGCACCCAACTGCGCAGGCAGATGCCGCACAGACCCAGGCTAGAGCCGGGATTGTGGGTCGGTGCCCGGGACCAAAAGGGGAGACTCCAGGAAACCTCCTGCGCCCAGACCGCTGCACCCCCTGGAGGCTGTTGGGCCCTCTCCAGGGCCAGTGAGCTCAGAGTGTGGTGGAGGAAAACTGACACCGGGGTAGTTGGGCCTTGAGCGGCCACCCCGCAGGGATCCCCAGCTGTTGTGGTCTCCGGAGCAGGGTCACCGCCCTTCCCACTTGGGTGACTGAGCTCCCAGGTGCACAGGCAGGACCCGCCCAGCCCCTTAACCTCTCAAACACCGGAGTCGAATGGGCTGTTTATCAGCAGCTGAGCCTGAGGGGCTCTCTGCGATCTGAGCCGGCAGCCCTGGTTGTCCTGAAAGTCCAGGGTTTGGCGAGGTGACGGCCATGGCAGTGACTGCGAGGGCTCTGGTAAATCTTAAGTTTAGGGGACACATGCCCTGATCCTGTTCCTTGGGGGTGAGACCAGGGTCCCCTAGGTTGAAGGCTGCCTCTATAATAGATTCCCTACGAGTAGGCACAGAAAAGCGTCTGATTCCTGGAGACCACCGTGGACCACTGCGGCACAGACCCGCGCGGACCCGGGACATTGCCGTGGGCGGACCCCTGGGCGGCCTCAAGGCTGCGATGTGCGAGCCTGGGCTGCCGCCTCGCGGTCACGCTGGGTCTCTGCACCCAAATCCCTGAGCAAATGCCACATAGCCACAAGGTAGGAAGCGGGCTCACGGGTTGGTGCCCAGGATTGAAGGGGGAGACCCCAGAAAACTTCCTGTGCCCAGATCACTGTGCCCGCTGGAAGCCTGAAGGAAGGGTCTCCTTATCGAACCTGGGACCGTCCCCTGCCTCCTAATCATAGTCACCGCTGGGGATGGGGACCCCAAAAGCAAGACCCCACTGCGGTGTAGGGAATGGACCCTGTGTGCCGTAGAGCCCCTACCCCCACCTTGTGGCTCCCAGGCCACGCCCCGCTCCTTAGCATCTCAAACACCCGAGTTGAATGGGGATGTTAATGGAGCTACTTGGGCTGAAGGGCTTTTGGTGAGCCGGGCAAGGCAGGGCTGGGTGCACAGAAAACCCCAGGGTTTAGGGGGCTGCCACTGGCAGTGGGTGCACAGGGCTAGCATGGGAAATCTGAGATTTGGGGGACACATGCCCTGATCCTGGAGGTGCGACCTGGGTCCCTGTGCCCAAGGGCTGCCTCCGCACCTCGTTCCCCAGGTGGCCTGGGTAGGCTCAGAAGAGGGTCTGACTCCAGGAGACCCCTGGGGACCACTGCGGCGTACACCCACGCGGACCCGGGATATTGCGTGGGCAGACCCCTGGGCGACCTCGGGGCTGCGATATGTGAGCCTGGGCTGCCGCCTCGCGGCCACGTTTGGTCTCTACACCCAAAACCCGAGCACAGAGTTGGTGTGGGAAGAGGGCTAGCGGGTTAGTGCCTGAGACCAAAGGGGGAGACACCAGGAAACCTCCTACGCTCAGATCGCTGTGCCTGCTGGAGGCCCCAGGGAAGAGTCTCCCTATTGCGCTTCGGCCCGTCCCCTGCCTCCCTATCATAGTTACCACCAGAGCCAGTGACCCCAAAAGCAGGACCCCACTACGGTGTAGGGAATGGATCCCGTGTGCTTTAGAACTGTTATCCCGCAGGGATCCTTAGCCCTGTGGTCCCCAGCCACACCCAGCCCATTAGCATCTCAAACAGCCAAGTTGAATGGGCTGTTTATCAGCTGCTGGGCCCAAGGGGCTCCCTGTGAGCTTAGCCGGCAGCCCTGGGCTCCCTGAAAGTCTAAGGTTTGTGGGGGATGGCCAAGGGAGTGAGTGCAAGGGCTGGGGTGGGAAATCTAAAGTTTGGGGGACACGTGTCCTGATCCTATTGCCTGGAAGTGGAACCAGGGTCCCCTTGGTTGGGAGCTGCCTCTGCACCTCTCTCCCCAAATGGTCCGGGTAGGTTCAGAGGAGCGTCCGACTCCTGGAGACCCCCGTGGATCACTGCGGCGTACACCTGCGCGGACCCCGGACGTTGCCGTGGGCGGACCCTCGGGTGGCCTCAGGGCTGCAATGTGTGAGCCTGGGCCGCCGCCTCGCGGCCACGCTGGGTCTCTGCACCCAAATCTCCAAGCAAATGCAGCACACCCCAGGTGGGAGCTGGGCTCACGGGTCGGTGCCCATGTTCGAAGGGGGAGACCCCAGAAATTCTCCTGCACCCAGACCGCTGTGCCCGCTGGAGGTCTGAGGGAAGGGTCTCCCTATCGAGCCTGGGACCGTTCCCTGCCTCCACATCATAGTCATCACCAGCAATGGGGACTCCAAGAGCAAGACTTTGCTGTGTAAGGAATGGACCCGAATGCCATAAAGCCGCTACCCCCACCTTTTGGGTCCCCAGGCCACGCCCAGCTCCTTAGCATCTCAAACACCCGAGTTGAATGGGGATGCTAATGAGCTTCTTGGGCTGAAGGGCTCCTGTGAGCCGAGCTGGCAGGGCTGGGTGCACAGAAAGCTCCAGAGTTTAGGGGGCTGCCACTGGCAGTGGAGGCACAGGGCTGGCATGGGAATGCTGAGATTTGGGGGACACATGCCCTGGTCTCTTGCCTGGTAGTGCGACCTGCATCCTCATGCCTGAGGGCTGCCTCTGCACCTCTCTCCCCAAGTGGCCTTTGTGGGTCAGAGGAGTGTCCGGCTCCAGGAGACCCCCGTGGACCACTGTGGCGTACACTGTGCGGACCCGGGACGTTGCCATGGGCGGACCCTTGGCTGGCCTCGGGGCTGCGATGTGTGAGCCTGGGCTGCCGTCTCGCGGCCACGCTCAATCTCTGCGCCTGAGTCCCTAAGCAAATTCCCCATAGCCCGGGTGGGAGACAGGCTCCCGGGTCGGTGCCCAAGATCAAAGGGGGAGACCCCAGAAACCCTCCTGCACCCAGACTGCTGTGCCTGCTGGAGGCCCGAGGAAAGGGTCTCCCTATCCAGCCTGGCCTGTCCCCCGCCTCCCCATCATAGTCATCGCTGGGGATGGGGACCCCAAAAGCAAGACCCCACTGCAGTGTAGGGAAATAACCTGTGTGCCGTAGAGCCGCTATCCCCACCTTGTGGCCCCCAGGCCACGCCCAGTTCCTTAGCATCTCAAAACCCGAGTTGAATGGGATGTTAATGAAGCTACTTTGGCTGAAGGGCTTCCTGGTGAGCTGAGCAGGCGGGGCTGGTCACACAAAAAACCCCGGGGTTAGGGGGCTGCCACTGGCAATGGGTGCACAGGGCTGGCATGGGAAATCTGAGATTTGAGGGACACATGTCCTGTCCTCTTGCTTGGCGGTGAGATCTGGGTCCTCGTGCCTGAGGGCTGCCTCTGCACCTCTCTCCCCATGTGGCATTTGTGGGTCAGAGGAGTGTCCGACTCCAGGAGACGCCCGTGGACCACTGCGGCGTACACCCGCGCAGACCCGGAACGTTGCCATGGGCGGACCCTTAGGTGGCCTCTGGGCTGCTATGTGTGAGCCTGGGCTGCCGCCTCGCGGCCATGCTGAATCTCTGCATCCAAATCCCCAAGCAAATGCAGCACACCCCGGGTGGGAGCCGGGGTAGTGGGTCGGTGCCTGGGACAGAAGTGGGACCGGGGAACGGCCCTGCACCCAGGCCTCTGTGCCAGCTGGAGAGTCACTGTTGGGCCTTCATCCCTGTCCCCTACTCGCCATCGTGGTCTCCCCAGGGCCGGTGAGCCCAGAGTGTGGGGCAAGGAGACGGACACTGGGTAGTGGGGCTCATTACTGCCACCCCGCAGGGACCCCAGTCCTTGTCGTTTCTGGAACAGGGTTACTGCCTGTCCCACTTGGGTGACTGAGCTCCGGGATGCAGAGGCAGGTCCTGCCTGGCCCCTTAACATCTGAAACCCCGGAGTTGGAGTTGAATGGGCTGTTAATCAGCTGCCACGCCGGCAGGGCTCCCTGTGAGCTGAGCCAGCAGCCCTGGGCGCACTGAAAGCTCGGGGCTAAGGGAGTGAGTGCAAGGACTGGGGTGGGGAATCTAAAGTTTGGGGAAACATACCCTGGCCCTGTTGCCTTGGGGTGTGACCCTGTGCTTCGCGCCCAGGGGCCCGGGTAGGCTCAAAGGAGGGTCCGACTCCTGGAGACCCCCGTGGACCACTGTGGCGTACACCCGCGCAGACCCGGGACGTTGCCGTGGGCGGACCCCTGGGTGGGCTTGGGGCTGCGAAGTGTGAGCTTGGGCCAGCGCCTCACGGCCACACTGGGTCTCTGCACCCAAATCCCCGAACAAATGCCGCACAGCCCGGCTGGGAGCCGGGCTAGCAGGTCGGTGCACGAGACTGAAGGGGGAGACCCAGGAAATCCTCTGTGCCCAGACCGCTGCGTCCACTGGAGGCCCAAGGGAAGGGTCTCCTTCTCCAGCCTGGGCCCGTCCCCAGCCTCCCCATCACAGTCACTGCCAGGGACAGGGACCCCGAGAGCAAGACTTCACTGTGGTGTAGGAAATGAATCCCATGTGCCATAGAACCATTTTCCCTCAGGGATCCCCAGCCCTTGTGGTCCCCCGGGCCATACCCAGCCCTTTAGCATCTCAAACGCCAGTTTGTGGGGGATGGCCAAGGGACTGAGTGCAAGGGCTGGGTGGGAAATCTTAGGTTTGGGGGACATGTGTCCTGATCCTACTGCCTGAGGGGGGGACCAGGGTCCCCTTGAATGGGGGCTGTCTCTGCACCTCACTCCCCAAAGGGTCCAGGTAGACTCAGAGGAACACCCAAGTCGGAGACCCCCGTGAACCACTGCGGCGTACGCCCACGCGGACCCGGACGTTGGCGCGGGTGGACCTTTGGGTGGCCTCGGGGCTGCGATGTGTGAGCCTGGGCTGCCGCCTCGCGGCCACGCTGGGTCTCTGCGACCAAATCCCCGAGCGAATACCGCACAGCCCATGTGGGAGCCGGGTCGGTGCCCAGGATCGAAGGGGGAGACCCCAGAAAGCCTCCTGCACCCACACTGCTGTGCCCGCTAAAGCCTGAGGGAAGGGTCACCCTATTGAGCCTGGGACCGTCCCCTGCCTCCACATCATAGCCACCACCAGGGACGGGGACTCCAAGAGCAGGACCCCATTGCGGTGTAGGGAATGGACCCGTGTGCCGTAGAGCCGCTACCCCCACCTTGTGGGTCCCCAGGCCACGCCCAGCTCCTTAGCATCTCAAACACCTGAGTTGAATGGGGATGTTAATGAGCTTCTTGGGCTGAAGGGCTCCTGTGAGCTGAGCTGGCTGGGCTGGGCGCACAGAAAGCTCCAGGGTTTAGGGGGCTGCCACTGGCGGTGGGTGCACAGGGCTGGCATGGGAATGCTGAGATTTGGGGGACACATGTCCTGATCCTGGAGGTGCGACCTGGGTCCCTGTGCCTGAGGGCTGCCTCCGCACCTCATTCCCCAAGTGGTCCGTGTGGGTCAGAGGAACGTCTGACTCCAGGAGATCCCCGTGGACCACGGCAGCGTACACTCACGCAGACCCGGGACATTGCCGTGGGCGGACCTTTGGGTGGCCTCGGGGCTGCGATGTGTGACCCTGGGCCTCTGCACCCAAATCCCCGAGCAAATGTCACACAGCCCGGGTGGGAGCCGGGCTCCCAGGTCGGTGCCCACGATCGAAGGGGGAGACCCAGGGAATCCTCCTGTGCCCAGACCGCTGTGCCCGCTGGAGGCCCAAAGGGAGGATCTCCCTATTGAGCCTGGGACCGTCCCCTGCCTCCCCATCATAGTCACCACCAGGGACGGGGACTCCAAGAGCAAGACCCCACTGTGGTGTAGGGAATGTGCCGTAGAGCCGCTACCCCCACCTTGTGGGCCCCCAGGCCACGCCCCACTCCTAAGCATATCAAACACCCGAGTTGAATGGGGATGTTAATGGAGCTGCTTGGGCTGAAGGGCTCTTGTGAGCCGCTGCCCCAGGCGCACAAACCCCAGGGTTTAGGGGGCTGCCACCGGCAGTGGGTGCACAGGGCTGGCATGGGAAGTCTGAGATTTGAGGGACACATGCCCTGTCCTCTTCCCTGGAGATGAGACCTGGGTCCCTGTGCCCGAGGGCTGCCTCCGCACTTCTCTCCCCAAGCAGCCTGGGTAGGCTCAGAGGAGCATCTGACTCCTGGAGACCCCCATGGACCACCGTGGCGCAGACCCACTCAGACCCGGACGTTGCCATGGGCGGACCCCAGGACGAGGCCCTGGGTGGCCTCGGGGCTGCGGTGTGTGAGCTGGGCCACTGCCTCGCGGCCGCGCTGGACCTCTGCACCCAAATCCCCGAGCAAATGCCGCACAGCCCGCTGGGAGCCAGGAGTCCGGAGCCTGGGACCTGGGCGGGAAGAACTCCAGGGTTCCTGCTGTGCCCACAACCCTGTGCCGGCAGAGGCCCAAGGGAAGGGGCCCCTTCTCTAGCCTGGGACCCCGCTGCCCGGCTCCCCTTCATGTCCGTCTCCAGGCACCGGGCGGCAGGGGCTGCTGCTCCCCAGAGCTCACAGTATCCTCTGTCATCTCTCCCGTTCCTCCCCTCAGCGTGACCGTGCCCCGACGGCGCAGTCTCTACAAACCCAGCAGCAGGTAGCGCTTCAGCAGACGAGCTGCAGCCCTGGAGCCTGAGGGCGCACTGGGTACCTTCCGCTGGGGCCGGGCTGGGGGCAGGGCGCTGGCAGGCGCAGCCCGGGGCTGTCCTGTCCAAGGTGGCGTCTGCATCCTTCTCCAGCTGCACGTACGGAAGGCGGAAGGGCAGCGTGACTCCTGCCGGGGGCCCCCTGCTAAGTGCGCTTTTGCCCTTTCAAAGACTCTGGGCTCCCCAAAGTCTGCCAAGCATGGGGGGCCCTGGGGCTTGTCGGGGGTGCTGGATGTGGAGCAGTGGCGGCTGGAGGTGGCGACCTAGGCCAGGGCAGGGGCAGGATGTCGCGACCCTGTGGCCGCTGAGCCCCTTCCTCCCTGGGAACTTGCCAAACGCCCCTCGTCTTGAATGACATCTGCCGAGACCTCCTTCCACGTGGGCCATGCCCGCCAGACCCTCATGAGGCCCCAGACATGTCTTCTGGGGGGACATAACCCCCCCAAACTCACGTCCTTCCCATATGCAAAATGCCCGCGCCCCCCAAAGCCTTAACCTGTTGTGCAGCCACCCAAGTCCCTACACGTTCGCCATCCTCAGAACCGCCGCCTCAGGGGGACGCGGTGGGCTGAGCCCCGCCCGGGGCAAAATCCCTGTCCACGGAGTCTCCTGCTGCCACGCGGCAGTGGCCTCCCGGCCCCAGAGCAGGGTCGGGGCGCGAGGGTCCCAAACGGGGAGCCAGCAGGGAGAGGGCCGGGCCAGGCCCGTGGGGACCTGCCTCTCTGCTGCTCCCACCCTCTCCCAGCCTGCAGGGGTGCTTTTTACAAGATGCCTCTCTCCCCCCTCCTCTCTCCCTCTCTCCTCTCCCCCTCATTCTCGAGCTCCCTCTCTCTTCCTCTCCTGCTCTGTCTCGCTGCCCCCGCTTTCTCTCTCTCTATCTTTCTCTCCCTCTTTCCCTCCTTTGTCTCTCTCCCTCTCTTCCTCTCTCTCTCTTTCTCTCTTTCCCTCCTCTCCCCCCTCTCCTCTCCTCTCTCCCTCCCTCTGTCTCTGCAGTCACAGCCCTGAGTCTTCCCATGGGGCTCCCCACTGCCCCCCTCACTCTGGACCCCTACCTCCCCAAGCCCTCCTGCCTTAGATTTCTCAGGTAGACCACGTTGGGGCTCCCCAGCACCCCCCAAACGTGCATATCCTCCCCAGCCAGACCCCGAAGCCAAGCCCCTCAGTGCCCCTTCCCTCACCCTTGCTGT
The DNA here is from genome assembly GCF_023851605.1 of Tamandua tetradactyla. NCBI lineage: Eukaryota > Metazoa > Chordata > Mammalia > Pilosa > Myrmecophagidae > Tamandua > Tamandua tetradactyla. The sequence goes on from NC_135335.1 coordinate 2,015,373, forward strand.
CTGGACCCCAGGGACCCAGCAGCCTGGGCCAGGCCGTCACCCCTCGGCGCCCTGAAGCCCAGCACATGTCCAGCAGCCCTGATGGACCAGCCTGAGGGACATGGAGTGCCCACCGTCCACAGCCTGCGCTGCCTCGGTGGCAAACCCGTCCTGCTCCTACCAGGCTCCTGGGAAAGGTGCTAGAGGAGTCTGGACAGAAGGCACAGGGCTGGGGGCAGAGGGAGAGGGCAGGTCCTCGGGACAGGGGAGCGTGTGTGGTGGAGAGTCCTGGGAGGAGGGGCTGTCATCCCCTCGCCACCAGCGGGGTCTCTCACAGGGGCTCAAGAAACGCTTGCTGAACAAATGAATGGATGAACGAATGAGTGGACGGATGGACGTTTGAAGAACGAAAATGGAGGGTCTGTGAGTCTTCCCAGGGCGGGGGTGGCGCCGGCCTGGTCAGGATTCCAAGAGGGAACAGGGGCCTCCGAGTTCCCGTCTTGGAGGCTGCTCCTGGCTCCTTCTAGAATCATCTGGAAGTTAATCCTTTAAAAAACAAATATTTCAGACATCTCGACAGCATAGTCCCTCAAAGTGGGAGCCTGAGCAGATGGGCGGGAACCTGGCCCCTGGCCCCGCAGCCCACCAACCCACCCTCGTCCACGGGGACGGCGGGGCCCGGCCAGGAAATTGTCCGCGCCCTGCCGGCCACCTGCCTGGGCCCCCGCTCCTGGGCCCCGTCCATCTTCTTGGCGGCTGCGGCCCGGACAGGACGTTCCTGAGGCCTGAGGCCACACGCTGGGGAAGGCGTTGGAGCGGCCAGCGCGGCCCGACACCCCTGCCCCGCTGCCCGGCCCTCCCCCTGTCCGCAGCCCAGCCCTGGCTGCCAGCGTGCAGGCCCCCCCCCCCCAGCTTCCCACATGGGGGTCCCAATTCGGGGCTGTCCTGGAAGCCCTTGGGGGCGGGCAGGGGGCAGTTGCCATCTAGGGCTTCCCGTTGGGGTCTTCTCTCCTCCCCCACGTGACCCGAGGGCAGGGCTCTTGCTTCTCCCTATGCCGTGGAGCTGGGCACCGGGTGATGGCGAGCGCAGGGGTCCGCCCCGAAACAGGGTCAGCCGCTCCAGAGCCCGGGCAGCCGCGCTGGGGGCACGGCGATGAGGGCGATCCAGAGAAGCGGGGGGCGAGGGGCAGAGGGGATGTCGCAGGCACGGTCGCGCGACCCAGTCGGGCCCCCAGAAGGTTCCAGAGCCACCCTCCCGACCTCCGCCCTCGAGCTGGTTGGGGGGGCACAGGTGGGCTCTGGGGCACCGCACCCTTGGCCCAGCTGACCTCCTAGCTGGACGGTGACATGGTTAGGGAGTGGGGTGACCCGGACCCCTGAGGGCAAGAGAAAGCTGGCGCTGGGTGGTCTTCTCTTGGGGCCCTGGCGTGGCTGTGCGTGGGACCCCTCCCCACCCACCTGTGCCCCGGGCTGACACAGGCACCCAGGGCAAGGTTCCCGGGCACAGAGGGATTGGGTGCGGCCCCGAAGCAGCACCCAAAGCCGGCGCAGGGTGATGGGCTTTCAGTGCGCCAGATCTCTGGGGGATCTGTTGGTTTGGGGCACGGCAGGCTCACAGGCAGAGACCCCAGTCCACCTCTAAACCCACCCCCGGCCTGAGGGGTATCCAGGCAGACGGCAGGCCCCAGGGCAGCGGGGGGGCAAGAAGGGACCGGGGTCCCCGGTGAGGAGAGGGGTTGGGTGCCTGCGCGCTGCAGCTCCCCCATCTCCAGGAGCTCGGGGTCTGTCCTCTACCTCACCCTTCACATTACATATTTCCAGAAAGAAACCGTTTCCAATTGCACAGGGCTCGAGCAGGCGGTTTTCCATCTGAGCCTTGGAGATGAGCTCTGTTGGAGGAAGCTGCTGCCTTAACTCATTTCCCCTCCGCGCCCTGTGCGGGGACGTGAGGCATGGCCGACGGGCGGCTGGGGACAGACTCGCCTGGCCGTGCTCGTGGAAACTCTGCAGGCTGCTCCCCCGTTCCCATCCCTTCCTGGGGCCCCACCTGGGGGGGCGCTGGGAGGCGGGGGCGCCAACGTGGCTCGTGGACCGTGAGCCAGGGGTCCGGGGTCCCAGGCGGCCGGTCGGATCCGGGGCGGGGGGGGGGCCTCCCTGCACGTGCACCCCACTCCCGGCCGCGCTCCAGCTCGGCCTCTTCCCACGCCACGGAGCGCTCCCTCCTGGCCCCAGCCCGCCAAGCTCCCTGGCTGACGCGATGCTCTCCCCGGCCCCCTGCCAGGCCTCAGCCCCTCCACCCTGTTCCCCCCCCCCAGAGCTCTCCCCTCGGCCTCGCCCCCCTCCAGCTCGCGGAGCCCCAGCTCCCAGCTCAGCCCCGTCAGGACTGCCACGTGTGTGCCTCAAGATGCTGCCCGACGCTGTCCCCAGCGGGGCCTCGGTCCACAAGAAGCTGTCCTCTCCGGGCTCCCCAGCCCCGGGACTTTGCTGGCCACCCTTGGCTGTGCCCCAGCCCCTGCCCTGCCGTCCTCCAGCCTTGTCCTGAGTGTCTGTGTGTCCCCCCTTATGGAAGGACACGGCCCCCGGATTTAGGGCCCGCCCAAACCCAGGGTGGCCTCCCCCCAACTTGTCCACTTCTGCAGGGACCCCTGCTCCCCAATAAGGTCACATGCATGGGCAGGAGTTTAGAGCTCAGTCAGGTCTTTGGGGGGACATGGTTCACTCTCACACCAGGTGACCCCAGCCCCCAAAGCCGACCCTTCTTCCTGGGTGCTCCTGGGCCCTTGGACTCTGTGCCCCCCCCCCTTCCTCCCTGCTCCCCGATACTCTACAAATGTGCCTGGTCTCCTCTCTCCAGAGTCTGCTGCAGCCTCTCCTGATGCCTCTTTTTTCCCGCCCTGCCTCAGTTTCCCCACTGTCTCTCAGCCAGCCTACCCTATTTTTTGGCACAAGCCCCTCTTTCCAGAAAGTTGAAACTGTCCCACCTGCAGCCCTTGCCCTCTCATGGGCACACCTGCTCTCCCAGAACCCGCAGCCAGCTCTGCTTTGGAGGTGACCCATGCACCCCTCGGGCCCCCAGACTACTCAGGCTCGGCACCTCTCCTGGGTCTCAGGTGCAGATGCTTTGACAACAGCGTCCCCTCGATGTCACAGAACCCAGGATTGGAGTTGTGCACTCCCCAGGGGTAGGCCCTGACCCTGTCCTGGGCTTCGGTCCCCCTGGCTGAGGGCTCATAGGGGTCCTAAGGAGGTTCCAGAAGGGCTCTCCAAGTGGCAAGTAGAGGAGCAAGCTCTCCCTCCCCTATCAGAGGGGAAGCTCTTCCCCCACCCCATCAGAGGGGAAGCTCTCCCCCTACCAACATCAAAGGGGAAGCTCTTCCCCCATCCCATCAGAGGAGAAGCTCTCCCCCTACTCTATCACAGGGGAAGCTCTCCCCCTATCCCATCAGAGGGGGAGCTCTCCCCCCATTAAACAGGACCCTCCCCCTCCATCCGAGGGGGCCAGCACAGGCCCCTCGAGCTTGTCCAGCTTGGAAAGCAGTCCATCGTGGGCCCTGAGGCCTCCTTAGCTTGTGTCGGCTTGAGGGTTGGGTCATGATGGACAGATGGGTGGACAAGATGGCCTTGGAGGCACCCTCCCCCGGCCCCCTGTTGTCCACTCCCCCGATTGCCCCAGGCCTATGTCCTGAGGGTTGATGGTACTGCACTCCATCTCAGTAGGCTCGGGACACCCGGGGGCCACCACAGGGCCTGGGGGGCAGGTTTCTCCTTCAGGACCCCTGTCTTTAAGGGGCCCAGAGCCCTTTCCCTGCAGCCAGAGCACTCTCCAAGGGACGGGGGGAGGAGGGCCAGCCCCTCCAACGGTTCCCGGGCCCCCCTTCTCCCCAGAATTTCCCAATATGGACAGATGGTGTGGCCAGTGGGCCCTGGGCCTCCACCTGCCCCCCAAACAATGGCGCCTGCATTGCTGCCCCGGCCTGCGTGACCCCCCTGGCCGTGTCGACCTGTCCCCTCTGCTCCCTGTGGCCTGTGCCCAGGTGTGCCAGGCTGGGGACGCTGGCTCTGGCCCCCAGCACCAGCCGGCACCACGCACCCGTCTCGGGGCACTCACACCGGGACCTGTCCACAGGGGTCAGGAGGGTCTGTCTCCCAGGGCGGAGCTCCTGGAGGATAGGACTTGGGATCTCAGGGATCCTTCAGCCCTGGAGCCTGGCTGGGGGTCACACAGTGTGGCCCGCACTGCCCAGCCTGTGGGGAAAGCCCTGGGGGCTCTGGGGGGGCCGAGGCCCCTGAGGTCCCAGGAGGCCCCAAATCCTGCCCATGGGGGAGGACGCCTGGCCGGTGGAAGCACGTGGGGCAGGAGGCCCTGGGGGGGCACAATGTGGTCCCCACCAGCCAGGGTCGCTGCCATGGACCCCATCTGGGGTGGCCTGGGAGCTGGATAATGTAACACGCAGTAAGGTCTGCAGGAGTGACGCCCCTGTAAGACGGTGTGCCTTCCTGGTGGTTCCAAGAACTAGGACCCCGCCTCCCAGAGCACCCCAAGAGGCACCCCAGCTCCCTTTCGGGCCTGGCTCTGCTTGACCCGGGAGCCCCCTCAGGCGACACGGCTCATGGCCCCCTCGCCCCCCAGCTCCCCGCTCTTGGCCCCCACCGGCCCCCAGCCCTGCAGGCAGCGGGGTCCCACGGTGCCCCGCTCTGGCCCGGCCCTGCCCGTGAGCCTGCACCCCGGGTGTCTTCCCTGAGGGCTCTTCCTGGCTGTACTGTTTGGAGTTGGTGGATGGCCCGAGCCAGATGGAATTTCACCCTCGCCTCCCCCTCCTCTTCCTCCTTCTCTTCCTGGCCCCCAACCCCTTCCCCGGGCCCGGACCCTGGACTCTGCCTCTGCCGTGGCCCCTTCCTCTCGGCCCAGGCCAAAGGGCCTTAGAAATGAGCGGAGACCCAGGGGACCCCGCTCTCTCCTCTCCCCAGCTTTCCCTCCTTTCCCGCCCACCATAAAACAAGGAATTTATTTTTCACGCTGCGTCTGGGGTTGCAAACAAGCACTCCTGTTGTGCCTCTGCGCGGCCCCCCCCATCCCAGCCGGAGTTCCCTGGGTTTATTTTGGGGATGGGGGATGGGGGAAAGGCAGGGGAGCGTGTGTTTTCCATTGCTTTTCATGGCAGGGGAGGGGCCGGCTGCAGGCCGCGGCCTCAGGAGCCCGCCCGCCCGGGACCCTTTGCCTCGCCACTCTGGGGTAAGAAAGGTCAGAGGGCACAGGCCCGGGCGGGGTCAGACCGAGGGCGGGGGCCCAGCCCCCTCCCTCTCCTTCATCTTTGAAGCTGGGAGGGCCTTTGATGTCTTCTTGTGCTCCCCACATCTCGGGGTCACCCTCTCCCAGGGCAGCCGGCTGCTGCGAAGGTAGGGCGCCCATGGGAGGCCCTTCCCGGGACTGGGGTGTCTGCAGGGGCGGGGCCCCTTAGACTTGCTCTTTGAGGACTTCCCCCACATGCCCCCAGAAATCAGCCTCGTGCAGGGTGCTGGAGCCGTCTCCCCCAGCCCGGGGCTTGCGCTGCCCCTTCCTTGGACTGGCTCCAAAGGCCCAGTGAGGGGACCCCACAGGCTGCAGCGGGCAGAGGGCAGGGCAGGGCCCCGCAGGGAACAGGGCAGTTACCGGGAGACACCCTCCCCACCGCTGACCCCCTTTCAGCCCGGGAGAGACACACGGCGCAAAGGGGACCCTGCTCCGGGGGCAGAGCTGTTCCTGCACAAGGCCAGCCGTGCACCGCTGCTGCCCATATGGATGCATAAGGGATACCTAGGGCCCTGGTCTCCTCCCAAGCCTGCCGCCCCAGACCTCTCTACCCTGGGACCAACGGCCCTTCACCAGGGGATGGACGGACTTGCCTCCCCTCCCCTCCCCCCTTCCCCCTATGTGAGCCACCCTGTGATTCACCCCCAGGTCCCTGGCCCCCAGCCCGGAGTCCGCACCTAACCGCTCCAGAAAGGGCACCCAGGCGCATTGGGCAGCGGGCACCCAGGTGCAGGGAAGGCACCCAGGTACAGTGGGAGGCAGCCAAGCATAGTGGGCGGGGCACACCTAGACTCAGCAGGCGGGGGGCACCCAAACGCATTGGGCGCTGGGCACCCAGGTGCAATGGGGGGCACCCAGGCGCAGGGGGTGGGGGGCACCAAGGACTGCAGCCGAGAGATAGGGTGGAGGCCCCGAGGTGAGGGGTCTCTCTGTCCAGGGGCAAAGGAGGTGGAAATGGCAAGAAGGCACGCAAAGCAGGGGCACTCAGGGCAGCAGGACAGAGATCCCGGAGCAGGAGAAAGAGAGGGACAGGGGGTGTAGGGACCTGCGGGGGAGGCCCGGTGGAGACACAGGAAGGCCCCCACTCAGGCTCCGGTCCCCACATCAGCTGCCTTCTGTCCCCCCGCCTGGACCGAGCCCAGTCGCCTGCAGAGCCCCCCGGCCACCTCCAGCCCTGCCCACCCCACCCTGTCGCAGGCTTCGGGACCCCTTGTGGGCCTTCGGATACAGGCCAGTGGTTGGCCGGCTGACTGGGGGTTCTGCAACCAGGCCCCCCTCGGCCCACTGGCCTGGATTGCCGTGGCCAGTGGGGGCCCCGGGGAGGAGGAGACCTGAGCAGGAGTCGCCTTTTCCTCTCCTGGGACCCCTCCCCTAACTGTCCCCAGGCCTTGGCATTTCCTCTGTCTTCTGGGGTCTCTCGATCCCGCACCCTTTCGTCTTCCCTCTGCACTAGGCCCCCCACCGGCCTGGGTGCCCCGAGGGCCCTGGGGTCCTGCACTGAGGGTCTATCAGGCAGCCCCGGGCAGCAGGGGCCCTGGGCTGAGGGGCTCCAGCGTGGCCCCACATCCTGCCCCTGCGGGCGACTTCCTGGGTGTACTGGTTCAGGCAGGCAGCCCTCAGCCCTCCAGGGGTCTCCAGGGCCGCTACTGGAGGTGAGGAACACGGTGCCCGGGGCCCTTGGGGAGGGGACCCTGCCCAGGGAAGGCCCGGTCTGAGGGGGAGACCCAGCCCTGCCCTCAGAAAGCCCCGGAAGGTGAGCCTTGCTGCCCCAGGGCGCCCAAGGTGCCCGTGGCCTGGGCCCGGCACAGGCGGGGAGGCTGGGATGACAGGGCCAGGGCCGGAGACGAGGCCTATGTCCCCTCCCTCTGCACAGATGGCCAGCTGGAGGCCAGATGTGGGGCTCGGGGCTCTCTCCAGCCTGGGGCTGGGGTGGGGGTCCATGAGGGGGCTGACCAGGGAGGCAGAAGGAGGAGCAGCGGTGCAAGGGGGAGGATGGGCCTGGCGACGGGGTGGGGCAGGCCGGGCAGTGCCCAGTGTCCTGTGTGCTTGGAGGGGGGCTTGGAACGGGGGAGCCCCGGGTGTAACCCTGACACATTGTCCTACCTGTGCTCCGGGAAGCTCAGTCCATCAGGCTCTCTGGTGACTCCTGTTACCCCCACAGGTACCCAGGAAGAGCCCTGGCCCCCGTGCCCCCCGGGAGCAGCCGCCCCGAGGTGCCCCCGGGACCCCGGAACACCTCACGTCTTCACCGCACCTGCCGTCTCCAGGCGTGCGGGCAGCTGCCGCTCCAGCCCCACGGCCCTCAAAGCCCTTTCCCTTCACTTTTTATGACTAATAAAAGGGATCGTAAACCCCATATGTGTACAGAGTGCGCCCTATAAATGCCTCCCGGTAATAATGACATTAGCAGCCATGCCCCTGTGCCAGGCAGCCTCAGCTCAGGCGCACGGCCCCGGGAGGGGCCGCACTGGACACCGACCGGCCCCAGCCCACCCAGGATGGAGGGGTGCTGGACCTGAGCCCTCAGACTACACCCCCCCACACACAGAAAATCCCCCTTCCAGCGCCTCCAAGCCGAGGGCTGTAGAGACCCCCACCTTTTAACCCCTGGACTCAACTTCTCCACCTCGCGCATCGCTGGGCCCACGATGGGGGCTGCCGGGCCTGCTTTCTCCACTCAGGCGCCCCCCAGCAGCCCCCCGGGGGGAACAAGGAGGCTCAGGCAGGGCAGGGGCCTCTGCAAGGTGCCTCGGGGGGCTCTAGGGTTAAGTCTCTCTTTCCCACTCGGTCTCACCATCTCCAGGAGGTGGTCCAGACAGGGACCCCCACCTGTTAGGGTGAATTTCCTGCAAAGGTTCTTGGGCTGGGGGAAAGCCCTGGAGTGAGCTGCCGCCTGGACGGGGCGGACACAGCAGCCCCGGGCATGGCCGCCAGCCTGTGACTTCCTGCAGTGCATCCGCAGGGGAAGCGTCCTCGGTGTGGGAGACTGCCAGCCTCGCTTCGAGGCCTGGGAAGAGTCACCATTTCTGGTTTTCAGGAGAATCTCCTTTTGCAGAAGGGCCTTGGTCCAGGCTGGTGTGTGAAGTCCGGGCTCCCCACCTTGCCCTGGGGCTTTGGGGCGTGGGAACAGCCGAGCCCCACCGGGGCCCGTCCCACAGCGCGCAGCTGGAAGGAGGTCCAGAGTCCGCTCCGAACCCCGCGGGGGGGCTGCAAGTGGGGGGAGGGTCCCCGCTCTCACGCGCCTCTGTGCTCCCTCGGCCCCCCTGGCCGCTCCCCCAGGTCCCTGTCCCAAGCCCCCTCTCTCCCACTGGGGTATCCCTCACCTCCGGGCCTCCCCCAGGCGCCTCTATGCCCCAGCCTCCTCTTCCCACTGCAACCCGAGGGACACAGTCCGACCAGTCGAATCCGGAGGGGCAGGCGTTCACCATAAACGCCGTCTTTTGCGCCATGAACTTCCAGGTGAAGATAAAGGGGAGTTCTGGGGTCTCCGGGCTGCTGGGGAGCTGGGGGTGGTGAGGAGGTCTGCCGTGGGGTGGAATCTCCAGGAAGCGGGCAGGGCACGGAGACAGGGACCCCAGGGACAGCGGGACGGGGATGGGCTGAGAGGCCGAGAGGCAGCCCCTGAGGGCAAGACAAGTGTGTCCGGCCTAGGGCTGACCGGCCGCGTCCAGGCAGGGGAGGCTGGGCAGACTGGAGGCCCCACCCGGCCGTGAGCGTCCACAGGCTGCAGGGGAGGTGGTTCCTGGTCAGTGGCAGGGACAGGCCCCCAGGCCTGCTGGGCCACCCACACTCAGACCACCCAGGCAGAGGCACCCCTCACCAGGACATTCTCCGAAGATGGAATGTTCTAGGTTGTGCTAAATGCCTCACAGCTCTAGAGCCTCTGAGACGTGGTGAGCACGAAGGAAGAAAGGGAATTTAACTTAATTCAGTGTCAACTAATACAAAAGCGGTGTCCGAGGAGCAGCTGTCCGTGCGGGCGTGGGCCATCCTTCTGTCCTGCTGAGTAAGGCCAGACAAGGCCGGCTAAACCTGAATTTCAGAGAAAGGACCACACATTTTAGGGCACGCATGTCCTGTGGTCATTTGAGATGCCACTGAGGACATACGTGTGCTGAAAAGTAATGTGTCTTTATCTGAAATTCAGATTGAAGCGGCGGCCTGCGTTTGTGCTTCTGTGTAGTGCCCCTTGGGGCGGGACAGGCTTGCACCCCTGGTCCCTGGGGGGGCGTTCGCAAGACACCAGGAAAGGGTCTGGGGACTCCAGCCCTGCCTCTGCCTGAGCTGTCACGGGGGGCAGTCTTCCCCACGTGCCGCCACCTCCTGTCCCCCACCCGCCCTTCCTGTGGGACCCCAAGGCCTTGGGGGGCCGCCTAGAGCAGGGGCCGGGCCCGGACACGGGATGCTTTCCAGACTCAGGGTGTGGTCACCTCCTGAAAGGCCTGGCCAGAGGACAGTGACCTCACCGTGCCGCGGGGCCTGGGGTCCACACAGGTCAGCGTCCCTTCCTGGGGTGGGCTTCTCCAGGAGAGGGTGCCCACCACCCAGCACTAACGCAGGCTGTCCACCCTGCACAGCCAGCTCCCTGGGGCCTGGGAGAGAGCGTGAGAGGCAGGGGGACAGTTGGGGGTGGGGGTGCGGCCCTGCGGCCCCCTCCCCAGGAAAGTTCTCTGTGCTCTCTCTGGCCCCCGCCCTGCCTGCAGTTTTTCAGAGCTGCTGTTAGGAGCATGAGCAGAAATGAGGGGCAGGGGCTTTAGGGAGGCTGCACCCCCAAACTCCTTCCAACCTGCTGTTTCCAAGGACTGGACACCCAGGCAGAGCAGCAGGCCCGTGTGTGTGCGTTTGTGTGCACCCATGCGTGTGAGGGCACGTGTGTGTGCATACATATGTGAGTGCTTGGGGGCATACGTGTGCACAAGTACAAATGTGCGTGCATACGCCCATGCGTGTGTGCACACGTGTGTGTGTATGTACGTACGCTCTCTGGCAGGGAGCCAGGCATGAGGGCCAGGAGGCTTGGCAGCCGCGCCTGACCTCTCGGGGGTCCCCACTGATGCTGCTGCCCCTGCCCCCTTCTTGGATCCCCTGGGCACAGGGCTGTGCCAGTCCCTGTGCCTGGACATCCAGGCCTTTGCAAAGCTTGGAGCAGGGACTGCGGTCCAGCGCGTGTGGGACTCCCTGAGCCTGCCCGGCTCTGCGAGGGTCCCTGACGCTGGGCACTGGGGACGCTGAGGGATACCCCGAGAAGGGAAGGCGTGGCCCCGAGGTGCCAAAGCCAGCAACGCCAGGGCTGGCAGAGCCCTCCTCTGCCTCCAGTTGCCGGGCTCCCCGGGGGCTCCTCTGGCTCGAGCGACCACCTCGGCTTGTCTTGGACACCTCCGGACACAGGGGCCTGGAGGAGCCCCCACCCCCCGCCCCTCGCTGCCTGCCGCCCCCCACCCCTGCCCGGCTGAGGTCCCTGGCCCCCGCACGAGAGCACGTCATGTTTGATTACACTGAAAAGAGGGAGAGGAGAATTTCTCCTGAAACCACCTTGTTGGCCTCAAACCAACTGTGGGAAAGCACACATCAATCTTTCCCCTTTTAAAAGAACTTGTTTTTTTTTTTTTTTCCAAAGAACAAAATTCCAGGCTCCATTTTCCCTTATGTGTTTCCAGACAGAGTCCCCTCCCCCAGCTCAGGAAAGGGCTGGAGACCCCGGGCGTGGGTGGGGGGCAGTGCTACCAGACAGGTAGGGTCTCCCCTACATCTTCCCCGGACCCCCTGCAAGGCACCTTGAGGGCTTGAGCTGGGTCTGTACCCCGTAAACTGCTCCCCATGTTGGGAACTGGCCTTACCTGCAGCCCACCTCCCCCAGAACCCTGCCCCAGCCGTAGGTGGGGGCTGGGAGAGGGGGTGGGAAAGGGGGAATGGGAGAGAGGGGTGGGAGAGGGGGCTGGAGGAAGCTAGCAGGGGGGCTGGGAGAGGGGTGGTGGGAGAGGGGGGTGGGAGGAGCTTTCTGGCTGGCAGGGGGTGGCCAGGCCTGGTAGGGGGGCTCACCTGCTCACTGCCCTCCTGGGCCACCTTTCCAGACCCGCCCCCTCTCCCTCTCCTTTCCCCATGGTCTCCCCTCGTCCAGACCTGGCCCCCATTCCCAGCCTCCCTCTCCCACCCCCAGTTCCCAGCCGCCACCCCCACCCCATCCACAGGGCTTGTGTTCCCAGGGCTCTGGTGGCTTGAGCCTCCCATTGATTGGCATAAACAATTTTAAAGGTCACAAATACCCCCTGGGGGAGAAAGAAAAGGCCTCTCCCATCGGCAGCCGGCCTGTGCCCACAGGGCGTCCTGGGGGCTGCAGGACCCCAACCCTGCCCCGCCGCCCTACCCGGCTGGGGTGCTGGCAGGAGAGGCATGGGGCCACTCCCCAGCTCCCTCTGCCCCCAGCAGTTCGACTCCCCGGGGGGGTCGAGCAGCTCAAGGCTGGTCGAGGGGGCAGAGCTGGCAGGGGGCGTGCAGACTCCCTGCTCGCTTGTGTCACAGGGGTCGGGTCTGCGCTGCCCTGCCCCGCACAGCACCTTCCCAGCCTCTGGCTGTCCCCAAGCCCGGGGTGTGCCAGGGGCAGGAAAGCTACTGCTCTGGGGACCCAGCGGCCCCCGGGGTCAGCAGGAGGAGGGCCGAGACGGCACAGCTTAGAGGGCCAATGCGCCCCTGGTGTCCTGTCAGCCCCGCCTCCCGCCGCACCCAGGCCAGCCCTCCGGCCCTGCTGGGCCCCACCCAAGCCAGCACTGCCACTGCCAACCCGCATCACCCGGGGTGCTGGAGCCTCTGGCCATTGGCTCCCGCCGGGCACGGCTGACCACACCACAGTGTGGGCTCCCAAAGGAACCCCAGCACGCGGTACCTCCCTCACTCCACCACTGCCCTGTCTCCTAGGGGCCACTGTCCTGCCCAAGGAAGACGGGAGCCTCCCTGCTGGGTGCTGCCCCAACCTGCTGGGCTGGTTGTTTGCACGTGCAGCTGGTTCTCCTGGCACGAGTGGCAGCAGGCCCATCCAGGGCACCGGTCCCTGCTGAATGCCCTCTGTGTGCCCACCCAGGGACAGTAAGGACAGATGGGAGGGGCTGGGCTCTGTCCTTGGGTGTGGCACACAGGCCTCAGGGGTGGCTGACCAGGGCTAAAGGGCCTGCCTTTCTCCCAGGTAGAAAGCCAGATGAGGGACCAGCAGGACAACTGGAGGGGCCAGTCCAGGAACCCAGACCCTGGGGGCTGTAAGGCTCACCTCCTAGAGCAGAGTGGAGGCTAGGCCCACCCCCTCATTGGACAGATGGGGAAACTGAGGCCAAGCAGGAGGCAGCTTGGCCTGAGGCCTCCTGGCCAGTGATGAGCGGGAGGAGGAGCTCGGAGAGCCAAGGCCCTGCTCGGACAAGGCCCTGGGCAGTCAGGCAAGGGGCCTTCATGCCTCAGGGATCTCCCGGCCGCAGCACCGATACCAGAGGCCCCTCCAGCCGCACATCAGCCACCCAAGGGCCTCCTCAGGGCGCGGCTGTTTTTAGTCTCGGGGCCACCTTCTCCTCCTTGCAAATAAGCAGGGGCTGCTGAGCCAGCCTGGCGCTCCCAGATCCAACAGGGCAGGGGGCACAGAGGGGATGAGAGGAATCGCGGTGGGGAGGGAGGGACAGCTGGCTGGCTCCGGTTTCCTGGCGCTCTCCAGCCCTTCCCTGTGCAGTGGGCTGCCGCTAGCCTTGTCCTGGCCCCGTTCTCAGGCCTGGGGTGGGCTGGGGGTCAAGCATTTGAGCTCCAACAGCCGTGGGCCCTGCCCGGACACAGTGAGAGGGTGAATGGACATGGGGTCCCTGAGGCCCGGCCTGACTCTGTGCTGGGGAAGAGGGCAGCTTCCAGGGTCTCACCTGCCTCATATCCCGGCCAACCCGGGACCCCTAGCCCCCATCCAGGACCAAAGGCTAGAGAAGAAGAGGGGTTGTGGGGTCCCCCCACTGGCACCCCTTGCTCCCCACCTCAGTCTTGCACTTTGTCCCCCTGTGCCCAGCTGTCCCTTCCATCTCGCCTGGCCTCACCAGGCTGTGAGTGGCGGCCACAGCTGCTGCCCTGCTCGTGGAGGCCCGGGCTGCTGGCCCGAGACCACTGTCCTTTTTTGGGCCCGTCTGCCGAGCTGCCAAAGGGTGGCATCGCAGGCCTCAGGCTGCGGCTATTTCAGGCTCCAAAGACGGACATGTGGCCATCCTGCCCTGGCGGTGCCAGCCTGGCCCTCGAGGCCCGAGAAGGGCAGTGAGGAGGGACAGAAGGGGCAGCTGGAGCCGGGTGTGCAGTTTCAGGGCCCCCGGGTCCTGCTGCCCCTGAGCCCCTGGTCTGGGAGGGTCTGGGGAACACACGCCCTCTCGGGCCCTGGCTTCTATTCTGAGTGGGCTGGGGGTTTGAAGGGCACCCAGGTGGCCCCAGCACCCCCCCCCCCGCTGTTGAGCAGCCCCATCAAGAAGACCAGCTCAGGGTCTTCCAGAACAACCGAGACCCCTCACTCACCATCCAGGGGGACAGCCAGCTGCCTGGGGCCGAGGCCGGGCTGGACAGGGTGGGGGCAGCACCCCCGAGGGGCTGGGCAGCAATGCGAAGACCCCTCCTCCCAGCCCGCGGGGTGCTCTCCTGGAGAGGAGGGGGTGTCCAGCCCCTGTTCCCAGGGCCTCTGGCCATCTGTGGGTAGCGGGGAGCCTGGCCCTGCTGGAGGTCTCTCTGGGGACCCTCCCCACCGAGGAGGGCAAGTAGCGGCTGGGCAAGGGCCTCGGACTTGGTACCCCAGGAGTGGTGGGCAGGGGCTGGGGCAGTCGCGGCGGGAAGGGCCAGGCGGACAGCATGGAGGAGGGTGCCAGCTCAGCAAGCTGCGCCGCCGGCCCAGAGCTTCCAGAAGCATCCGGGGTGCGCTCAGAGAACCCGGCCCTGCTCCCCACGCAGCGTCCCTGCGGCTACAAACACCCAGAGCTCACCGCAGGGCTGGTTTTCCTTCCAGGGGATGTGACGGGGGTCTCGGCTCGGTCCCCGGGGCGCCAAGGGTGGTCAGCCAGCTGGGAGCAAAGGGCATTTCGAGACAGCGCACCCCTGCCTCGAGCCCCGCAAAAACAGGGCGGTAAGGACCCTGCCTCCTCCTGTGAGCCCTGGGCTGTGCTGGCCATGGCCCCAGCACCCGGGTTTCGCCATGCCCACCCTCCACTCCCCCACCTAGGACAGGCCTTCCCCAGCCAGCGGGCACCCAGCTCTGCCTGCTGGCGGAGAAGCTGTGGGGGCCGCGGGGCACACGCGGCTGGCTCATCCCACAGGTTCTGGCACTTTCTATCTGACTGCACACCGTGGAGCTGCGGCAAGAGAAAACTGAATGTCCACAGGGGGGAGGGGGGCGGATTCTTTGCAGAAGAAAAAGAAATGTCTTCAGACGAGTATGGTGGTGATGGCAGGTCTGTCCCCCTAGGTTGGATTGTATGATGTGTGACTAAAACTGCTTAAAAATGAACAGAGAGAAACAAATGCTGGAGAAAACAGCAGAGAAAGAGATGAACATATTTGCTGTCATGAGGAAGTTGAGAGGTGCAGCCCCTTGGAGGGCAGTGGGTGGGGCCGCAGGAGGCTGGGAGTGAGACTGCCATGGGATCCGGCCACCCTGTAACTCACTGCGTACCTGGAGGAGCTGGGAGTGGGGACAGGAGTGGACGTTTGCACACTGGTGTTTATAGCGCAGTGTTCCCGATTCACAAGGGATGGAGGTGGCCTAAGGGACAATGAAGAATGGAAGGCGGAACAAGAAGGAATGAAGCTGTGAGGCAGGCAGCTCGGTGAACGAATCTTAAGGACTGTATGTTGAATGCAATGTCAGAAACACATTTCATATTATCACTTGAATATATTCAAATATTATCACGCCTCATTCTCATGAACTAGCTACAATATAGAAACTCGGTGAATTATTGAGTAGGGCATGAGATTTTGTTGGTTTGTCCAGAGTGATGCCCTGATAAATCCCAGTGTGATTTGAACAGCGAATAAAAAGGTATTTGCGAACTCTCCTTGGGGGAATGGTGAGAAAGGGGGAAAATTCAACTTCCCCAAGTTGAATTCTTGATATTCTCACAGACACTGGGCACAAACCAAAGCAATAGGCTGAACCCTTAACCTTGGGGGTTGTTCATATGAAACTTGACCCACAAAGGATAGGTCAGGCCTACTTAAAATTAGGCCTAAGAGTCACTCCCAAGAGAACCTCTTTAGTTGCTCAGATGTGACCTCTCTCTCCAGCCAACACAACAAGCAAACTCACCACCCTCCCCCTGTCTACGTGGGACATGACTCCCAGTGGTGTGGACCTTCCTGGCAACGTGGGACAGAAATCCTAGAATGAGCTGAGACTCAGCATCAAGGGATTGAGAAAATCTTCTCGACCGAAAGGGGGAAGAGTGAAATGAGATAAAATAAAGTGTCAATGGCTGAGAGACTCCAAACAGAGTCGAGAGGTTATCCTGGAGGTTATTCTTATACATTAAGTATATATCACCTTGTTATTCAAGATGTAATGGAGAGGCTGGAGGGAACTGCCTGAAAATGTAGAGCTATGTTCCAGTAGCCATGTTTCTTGAAGATGATTGTATAATGATACAGCTTTCACAATGTGACTGTGTGATTGTGAAAACCTTGTGTCTGATGCTCCTTTTATCTACCTTATCAACAGATGAGCAAAACAAATGGAATAAAAGTAAATAATAGGGGGAACAAATGTTAAAATAAATTCATATTGAAATGTTAGTGATCAATGAAAGGGAGAGGTAAGGGATATGGTGTGTATGAATTTTTTTCTGTTGTCTTTTTGTCTCTTTTTTCTGAATTGATGCAAATGTTCTAAGAAATCATCATGATGATGAATATGCAACTATATGTGATACCATGAATTACTGATTATATATCTAGAACGGAATGATCATAATAAAAAAATTTAAAAATAAATTTTAAAAAAACCTCAGGGACCTCAGTGAATGGAAGTCGAGAGCCTGGGTTGTCAGGTTGGGGCCTACTGTAAAGGGTCCTAGACTGTGAGCTCTTACAGCAGTCACGTCTATTCAGGAGTTGTAACTGTTATTTCTGAATTCTGAGATACTGAGCTATTTGTGTACAACCTGGTCATTCCCTGGAATTTAAGGTATTTATATGACACAGCTGAGACTCAGAGTGAGAGCTGTGAAGCTATGAAAGTCAGCAGTACCCCATATAGGAACTGCATAAAAAGTTGAAAAAGGAATCAGACATCAAGTAGAGATACGAATGAAGCTGATCTGGGCAGGACTAAGGTAAATCAGAATACAGGGTAAAGGGTGATATTGACTATGTTTTAAAACTTCAACTTCTGTGTGAGATCAGAGGAAGAAATATGTATTTGGTGCAAAATTCATATTTTTGGTAGCATGCTGTCTAATTTAACTTGTATGGTCAGTTTATTCATACACCATCATTACATAGAACCCTGAATAGGGCGTGAGATCTTGTTGGTTTGTCCAAGTTAGTGTGATGCCCCAAAATATCCCAGGGTAATTTGGGCAGTGAAGAAAGAAGTAACTGCAAAGTCCCCTTGGGGGACTGAGGAGAAAGGAGGAAATATTCAACTTCCCATTTGGGGAACTCCTGATATTCCCAAAAGCAGTGGGGACAACCAATTCAACAAGCTGACCCTCGATCTTGGGGTTCGCCCCTATGAAACTTATTCCTGCAAAGGAAAAGCTAAAGTTACTTAAAATTAGGCCTAAGAGTCATCCCCAGAAAACCTCTTCTGTTGCTCAGATGTGGCCTCTCTCTCTCTAACTCGGCAGGTGAACTCACTGCCCGCCCCCCATGTGGGACACGATTCCCAGGGGTGTAAATCCCTGGGAACATGGGACAGGACTCCCAGGATGAGCTGGGACCCAGCTTCATGGGATTGAGAAATTTTCTTGACCAAAAGGGGGAAGAGAGAAATGAGACAAAATGAAGTGTCAGTGGCTGAGAGATTCCAAACAGAGCCGAGAGGTTATCCTGGAAGTTATTCTTACACATTATATAGATATCCCTTTTTAGTTTATGGTGTATTGGAGAGGCTGGAGGGAAGTGCCTGAAACTGTTGAGCTGTGTTCCTTTAGCCTTGATTCTTGAAGATGATTGTAGAAAGACATTTACAATGTGATTGTGTGATTGTGAAAACCTTGTGTCCGATGCTCCTTTTATCCAGCGTACGGACGATGAGTAAAACAATATGGATAAATAAATGAACAAATAATAGGGGGACAAAAGGTAAAATAAATTAAGTAAATGGAAATACTGTGGTCAATGAGAGGTAGGGGTAAGGGGTACGGTATATATGAGTTTTTTCTTGTTTTTTTTCATTTCTTTTTCTGGAGTGAGGCAAATGTTCTAAAAAATGATCATGGTAAAGGACACACAACTACATGATGGTATTATGAGCCACGATTGTACACCATGTATGGACGGTGTGTGTGTGTGAAGATATCTCAATAAAAATATAAGAAAAAAAAAGGACTGGGGCAAGTTTTCCCCATTGGCCTTGGCTCTTGGGAAGTGTCAGCTGGGTACAGGGCTCAGGAGGTTGGGTCTACGGGCTTAGAGGGTCCTGCAGGCACTGCTACCAGCCTGGGGGCTTCAGGCTTTGTGGTGAAGCTGGGAGAGTGGGTAGCGTGGCCGGCAGGCAGGGACAACCCCGTCCGGCCCCAGAGCCCCAGGCTGGGTGGCGCTTTGGCCGGACTGCGCCCTGAGATTGAGTGGGTGTGCCGTGGCCGGTGTCTCCTGGGGCCCTGTGCCGGCGGCCTAACCCCCAGCCTCCTGTTGGGATAAGCCGAGGGTTGGGATTTCGCCCTCCTTGCTTTCCCAAAACTTTCCAGCCCCAGGGCCCTCCTGCCCTTCCCTCCATGCCAACCCTGGAGCGGACACAGCCTGGGGGCAGCTGTGAGTGTGCTCTGTACTCTGGGGAGCACGGGCTTCTGCCGGGAGCTGGTGGGGAGTCCCGTGGAGGGAGGAGGATGCATCATGCAGCCAGGGCCCAGGTGCCCCGCACCAGCCACCCCACTCTGGGAAGAGCTGCTGGGCCAGGCCGGCCGGGGTTCCGGCAGGGGTCCCGGGGATTGGTAGACTGAGGAACAGGGCAGGCCCCTCCCCTGCCCCTGCAGCCTTTGGTGTCAGGGTCTCTGCTGGGCAGCACAGGCAGGCAGGGGCATCCTCCAGCCTGGATCCCTGAGCATCACTGAGTGCCTCGGTGTGGCTGACCCCTGCTCGGCTTGGCCACAGGAGCCAGTGCTCAGCCCAGAGCCACTCCAGAAGGCCTGAGGGAGGCAGGAGGACAGGAGAGGGGCTGGAGGAAATCCCAAGGGTTTTCCCCCCTGCACCCCAACTGGAGGCCAGGGCAGAGGGTGGGCCCTGGGACCCAGGAGGCCCAGGAATGCCTGCCGCCCAGACACGTCCCTGCCAAGAAGCGGCCCAAGGTGCCCGGACCGTGACCTATCTCCTTTGGCAGCTGCTGAAACAGCCTCTGTTACCCCAGCACCCGCCCAGAGCAGCGTCCAGGGCTCAAGGGGTGCCCTGAAAAGCTGTGCCAACAAAGCGTGCTGAAAACACGCTAGGCGGAGGCCAGGAGGACTCCTCATGGATGCACTGTGTCCCTGTGTCCCCCTCCACCCTGTACCCAGGAAACTCCCATACAGGCCCCCCCAACCAGGTGTCTCCCCCTCTGGCTCCCAGGGCAGATGGGGGCAAACAGGGCAGGGTGGGTTGGGGGCTTTGGCGTGGACGGGGAGGGGGCCAGCAGCACCCATGCAGGAGGGCCCCAGGGCCTGCTGGTCATGGAGGCAGGCCAGGGTCCAGGACCTGCAGCAATAGCTGCCTTCCCGGAGCCCGCAGCTCTGCCAGGCCCCGTCCCTGGTGTCCATTCAGTCTTGTGGACCAGAAGGCCTGATGGACCCTTCCACCAGGGCTGCATTGTGGGCTGAGCGGTGATTTGGGGGGTGCTGTTTGCAGTGAACTGGTACCTGCAGGGCCGGCGTGGGGCCGAGGGGCTCCCAAATGCCTCCCGAGCTGGGTGGGAAGCACAGCTCTCCAAGCCAACGGCGTCGGGCTCAGGACGCTGAGGCCCTGCCTTCCAGGGCTCCTGGCTCAGGAGACTGCAGTGTCTCGGCCAGCTCAGTTTTTGTGCCCCCACAGATTCTACAGGGCCTATCCATGGGTGCCAAGTGGCAGGACGTCAGGCAGGTGACACAAGGTCGCAGAGGTAGCAAGAGATCAAGCAGGTGGTCGGAGGTACAAGCAGGTGGCAGTAGGTCAGACAGGTGAAAAGAGGTACAGACAGGTGGCGGGAGGTACAGACAGGTGGCAGGAAAGCAGGCAGGTGGCAGGAGGTCAGGCAGGTGGCAGGAGGTCAGGTAAGTGGCAGGAGGTGCAAGCAGGTGGCAGGAGGTCAGGTAGGTGGCAGGAGATGCAGGCAGGTGGCAGGAGATGCAGGCAGGTGGCAGGAGGTCAGGTAAGTGGCAGGAGGTCAGGCAGGTGGCAGGAGGTACAGGCAGGTGGCAGGAGGTCAGGTAAGTGGCAGGAGGTACAGGCAGGTGGCAGGAGGTCAGGCAGGTGGCAGGAGGTGCAGGGAGGTGGCAGGAGGTCAGGCAGGTGGCAGGAGGTCAGGTAAGTGGCAGGAGGTACAGGCAGGTGGCAGGAGGTCAGGGAGGTGGCAGGAGGTGCAGGGAGGTGGCAGGAGGTCAGGCAGGTGGCAGGAGGTCAGGTAGGTGGCAGGAAGTCAGGCAGATACAGTCTGGATCCTCTGAGCCCAGGGGACAGCAGGGCCTGGTGTCCTCCAGGAGCCTCTGCCGACCGTTGCTGCCCCACGGGGCTCCCTTCCAGCTTCCCCCTCTCCCCCACGGTGTTGGAAACCCTTCACACCACAAGGGAGAGAGGCTGGGGAGAAGGGCTCGCCTGTCGCACTGCTTTTTGGAGTGCAGTTTCCTTCCTGGTTCCCCACCCCGGGACACGTCCTCTGCTGGTCTCTGCCACCAACCTGAGCCCTTGGTCCCCACAGCTGGAGTTGCCTGACCACAGCACCCCGGGGAGACCCAGCTCTCCACTGAGGCCGGCGCCCGTGGCTGAGGGAAGCCCCCCGTCAACCTGGGCCTGCTGGTTGACCTGGGGTCACTGTCACTCCCCCCACACACACACACACTGAACTGGGGGAAGGGAGGTGCTCCTGTCTGGGCACCCGCCGTTGGGTGGGGAGGCTGCCGCCTGCACCATCGGCTCCTGGGACCCTGAGCTCTTGCCTTTGGCTTTGGAGGGGTTGCGGGGAGGTCAGGAGGAGGGGCACAGGGCTCCCCGACCTCACGGGCCTGTGGCTCCTTCCATGGCTTTTTCTAAGAAATTCCTCAAAGTCTTTTGCAGGAAAAGAAGGCCCAGTTGGTGGCCAGTGAGGGGCCGGGCAGGGTCTGGGGAAGGCAGCCGTGCCGCTGGCCTCGGACCCCAAACTCTGGCCCTGGCACAGGCCCCCAAACCCATCTCTCAGCTGCTCCTTCCCTTCCTCAGCCCTGCGCCCCGCCCCACTCCTGACCCCCCATGCCCGCTGGCTCCGCACGGGCTGCCAGGTTCAGGGGAGGAGGCGCCAGGGGCAGGAGGCAGGGTGGGCAGCAGGCTGGGTGCAAACCGTGCGTGAGTCCGAGCCCTGCTGCCCACAGCCCCTCAAGTCGGACCATCAAGCACAAGGACAGCAGGATGGCAGGACAGCAGGACGGCAGGACAGTGGGACAGGAGGCTCAGCAAGGGCAGGGACCGCTGCAGTCTCACCCCATCGCGGTCTCTTTCCCACACCTTCCCGGGACCCCACTGTGGCCGGGCTGTGGAAGGACACCTTGTGGGGTGCCTCCCTGTCCCCCCAGCAGTGCATCCAGTCACACAATTGGCTGGTTCCCCACCCCCACTGGCTCTGCCCCCCTTGGGGTCTCCACTGCCTGCCTGCTGAGGCCTCTGAGACCTCCTCTTGGGGAGAAGCCGACAGGTGCACCCTGCTTCATCTGAGTCCCCCAGGCTGCCAGGAAGGAGAGTTGGGATCCTGGCCCCCGGCGGATGGGGGCTTGGCTGTTCCCTGGCCTCTCGCCCCCCTGGGCTCCGGCTGGGTGCGCCTCAGCACAGGGACCCAGATCGTAGGAAGGAGCCAGAGCGCAGAGCAGAGGGTCTGAGTCCTGGAGAGGACTGGGGCGCTGGGGACACTAGACGCCTCTCGGAAGGGGCGGCCGGGGTGGGGGCCGGGGCTGGGCTGGGCTGGGGGCAGGAGGGCAGGAAGGGCCCTTGGGCGGGCTGGAGAGACCTCACCGGGCAGAGCCCTTCCTTCCCCCCAGGCCTCGCCAGCTTCCTGCTGTGGCCCTATGCAGGGGCTGAGGTCTCCATGCCCCCCACGGCCGGCAGGCTTGTCTGCTCCTCACTGCGGCCTGCAGTGACATGGCCACCCCTTCAGACAGGCCGCCCCCAGGCCTCGCTGCGTAGCCCCCGTCCTGCCTCCCCAGCTGGGCCCCCACCATCCTCCTGGACACACGGCACCCAGCTGGCCGGGGCTGCCCCCTGCTTCACCCCAGCTGGGCCCCCTCGAACCCCACGGCACCCCCCAGCCTTCCCTGCGGCCGGCCGAGCTGTCCTGCCCCTGGACTCCTCGGGGTGGGGTCCGTTGGCCCTGGCTGCGGGGCCTCTCCGGACGGCTCTGCTTCCTTCTCCTCACAGCTCCCGTTTCCTGTGATTTTTCAGCCGCCGAGAAGGGGGCCAGGGGCTCAGGTAGCCCACCAGGTCAGGAGGGAGACACAAAGCACGGGCCTGGGCTGCTTCCCCTGGGGCCTTTGGGATCTCCAGGACAGCTAGGGTGTCTCCCAGGAGAACCCGCGGGCAGAGGGGTCAGCTTCATGCCCCAGGGTGGTGGTGTGTGGTGCTGCCGGGCGCCAGGCTGAAGCCAGAAGCTGGTTTCCGGCTCCATGACCTTCTCAGAAACCTCCCCTCCAGCCTTCCCCAGCTCCTGATGGGAGAGGAAAGGAAGCCCAGGAGGCAGGTGGCAGGAGAGGGGGATTCTGCTTCCCCAGAGGCCTCCAGCCCTCTCCTAGGGTTCTGCTTCCTCCAGGACCTCCTCCTGCAGGAAGCCCACGGAGATTTGCCAATTCCCTGACCATCTGTGTCCAAGGCAGAGAAGGGGGTCCAGAGAGGGGAGTGGCAGGGTGAAGTCCCCTGCCCCACTGGTGGGTGGGACGGGCAAGCAGGGGTCGTGGGAGGGCAGAGACCAGCTGCAGGCCTGGTCCGGGAGTAGCGGGAGGCGACGTCTTGGTCTGTACCTGGCCTTGCCCAGGAATCGTTCCACACGGTAGGCTCAGGGGGCAGCGTGGGGGGTAGGACTCACGCGCTCCCCAGAGGAAACCCTGCTGCCCCCAGCCCCAGAAGCCCCTGGGGCTGGGCCCTGGCCTGGTCCTCCACGGCCGAAGCCCTGCGCTCCCTCCCCAAAGTGCCCGCATCTCCCCTGCCTCCCGTCGGTGCCTCCAGCACCACGTGCCCCCTCCTCCTCGGGCCAAAGCCAAGGCGTCCCGTGCCCCTCTGTCCCTGCAGCTGCACTGCGTACACTCCACACCACCTCCGCAAGGCTGCGCCCCCCATGTCCCCTCAGGGTCCCCCGCTCCCCCAACTCTCTGCCCTGCCACGAGCTGCTCACATGGGACAGCAGACCCCAGCCTGCGCCCTGAGTTCCAGCCTCGGGCTGTCCACTGGCTGCAGAGATAAAGCCAGGACATCTCCCTCCACCCTGGCCCCAGGCAGCCCCTGTGGAGAGCAGGGGAAGGAGAGGAGAGACCCCAGGGTGTGCGCTCCGCTCGCCCAACCCTGCCCTGGCCCTGACCCTCGGCCCCAGGCCCCGGCTCTCCCTCTGCCCACAAGCTGCACATCCAGTGTGGCCTAGGGTGGGGGACGGGGGGCTGGGGTGGGGGGTGGGGGGCGGGGCTGGGGTGGGGGTGGGGGGTGGGGTGGAGGGTGGGTGGGGCAGGGACTGAGCTGCTCTTCTGGGTGGGGGAGGTGCAGACCTACCCCCTCCACAGGGAGGCTGCGAGCATCCTGCCACCCTTTCCTCAAAGCAGTCTGCGTGTTCCTGCCCACCCCCGGACCCCATCATGTCTGGGGACCCACTGTGACCTTAACCCGTCCCCTCACAGGGACAGGAGCTCTTGGAGGGAAGGCGACCACCTCCTGATGAGCCACGCGAGGGCCAGAGGGGCAAGGGGCCAGCCCAGCTCCTGCAAGGTGGTGGGTGCTCCCAGGGCCCCCCCCCCATGGGCTCCCCGTGCCCCCATGACACGAGGCTGCAGCGTGCAGCTGCCCGCTGACTCCCTGGGGGGGGGGTCTCCCACTCTGGCGTGAGGTGGGGGCTCGTGCTGTGCATAGTGAGGGCTGGGTGGGGGGTTGTCACAAGCACCCCAAACAGGCCCAGGTCCTCACTGTGCCCGGCCTCGGTCCATTCTCTCAGTCCTACCTCGGTGGGCCTCGGCCTTGGGACACCCAGCTCTGCCCCCGAGGCCGGGCTGCTGGGGGCCGCAAGGCTACACCCCCTCCCCCTTCTCCAGGGTGATGGCTGAGGGGCCCCTTCTGAGTGGCCCTCTCCAGGGGACCCCCCCACAGCCCTGCTTTGGGGCACGATGGAGCCCTGCTGCACAAGGATGGGCGAGGGGCTGGCACAGCACCCAGGCGGCCCGGGAACCTTTAACAAATCTGAGCGCAGGGGCAGGGCCGTGGGGCAGCTGGGGTTTGGGCGCCGTGGCCAGGTGTGGAGCTCGCATCTGGGGTTCCCTTGGGGCTGGGCCGCGGCGCCCACACGAGGTGGCCGAAAGCCTCTCCGTGAGTGGCCGGGCAGGGTGGGCCCGTGAGTGGAAGGGCCCCCAGAGTGCTGAGTCTTGTTTCCTGAGATGAGCAGCCCAGGTTCAGGGGAGCAGGAGGGAGGACAACCAAGAGTGGGGGAATCCCTAGTGAGCAGTGGGGAAGCAAGGCCCAGATTTGGGGGTGGGTGGGGAGGGGGACTAGGGTCACTTCCCACCCGCCCCCCCCAAATAAAAGCCCCACCTCACTGTGCAAAATGGGTGTCGTGATGCCCATTGACCTCACGGGGGCGCAGGAGACAACAAAATTTCAGCTGCTGGGCAGCAGAGTCCAGCGGCTGGCTGGAGCCTCCGGCCAAGCAGGCGGGTGCCCCAGGGGTCCCCAACTCTTCCCAGAAGACAGAGGCCCTGCCCACCCCACCCCACTGCTCTCCGGCCCCAGAAGCTCTTCCTGATAAGCCCCAAGTGTCTCTGCACATCCCCCCATCTGCACAGCCCCCTCACTCTCCCACCCCCACCCCACAGCCTTCCTCCCTTCTCCTCCCCTCTCACCCCTTCCACTCCCCCCCCAACCAGGCTAGCCCCCCGGAAGACAGGGCGCTTCAGCCCACCTTGGCCAAATGGGGCGACGAGACACCCCCAGATGACTTCAGCCGGTCTGCTTTTGAGCTCCAGGGGACGGCTCGGGGCAATGGGAGGGAGGGGGTGGCAGTTGGAGCCCAAGGGCGAGTGGGTCCCAGGCAGCTCCGGGACAGCCTGGGAAGGCACATGGGGCTGGGGGGCTGCTCCGGGCGAAGCTGGGTGGACTCCCGGGACCCTGAAGCTGGCCTGAGGCCCTGGAAAGGGCTGGGTGGTAAAAACCCTGAAGGAAGAATGGAGTTGCCAATGGGGCAGGGGCAGGCAGGGGTGGAGGGGAGGGGAGGGGGCTGGGGGGACAAACAGTCCTTGGGACCACCCAGGCCGGAAGGGAAGATCTCTCAGGTCTACAACTGATACTTGCCACTAAAGGCCAAGCCGGCTTGGGGGTGCCAGGGGTGGCTGAGAGGTGTGAAGGCAGGGTGGGAGGGCCAGCCAGCCTCCCGAAAGACCACCTGGTCACCAGCTGCAGCAGGGAGGGAGCCCTCAGGATGGGTGCTCCTTCTCCTCCAGGTACTGGGGAGCCACAGAAAGTGGCTGAGCAAAGGCAAGGACAGTGGCGGTCAGCTGGAAGGACAGCCACGGAGGACCCCAGCCAGACAGGGCCAGTCCAAGGGCCACACACACACCCCCCCCACCGTGCACACACGGGTCTCAGGTCCCCCACGCAGCCCACCTCAGGCCCCTGCCGCCACTCCTCGCAGCTCAGATCCGTCCCAGACAACACACGGGGCTCTCTGCGAGCTCTATGGATCTTCTTCCCAGAACCTCACAGAAACGGCCCTGCAGCGGGAAACTGAGGCCACCCCAGCCCTCTCCCGGGCCTCGGTTTCCTCATTTGCTCTCAGCTCCTGAGCAGCCAAGAGGTGCTGTCCCCTTGTCTTGGGCACTGCCTGTAACTGAGAGGGCCCCCGGGGAGTATCCGGTGGTGGTGGGAGGCATGGAAGAGAGAGGGAGGGGGTCTCCCCCCAACACGTGTGGGCCCTTGGGCTCACCAGCCCCGCTCGCTGCCCTTCTCCACCCCTCCTGGGAGGTGGGCGGCTCAGACCTGGCCCAGACTGGAGGAAATTCTCTGGCCTTCCCTGCAGAGGTGGAGGGGGCAGACAAGGGAGAGGCCGGGGACTTGGGGACAGGTGGGGAGGCAGGAGCAGGGCGCGGCCAGCTGCAGGGACTGTGGCCTGGCCGGTGTGGAGGGGCGACGGCCCAGCAGCCTTGGCCGACCTCCCCACGGGCCTGCTGGCCAAGGCCTTTTCGTGGAAAAGGGGTCAAAAGAACTTTATCGCATGTGCTTTCCTCCAACCTTTGCTTCCTTGCTTGTGCAATGCCCCCTCCCGACCTTTGCCTGCCCTGCTGGCTCGCAGGTGCCCGCCTGGCACCTCGGCCTGCCACAGGCTCTGTGTGCATCGGCTGGTGCCAGCCCCGGGGCCAGCATGGAGGCGGCGTGCAGCCGCAGCCCGCCGAGGCTCGCACAGACTTCGCTGGGGGCGGCACCTCGAGGCCAGGTCTGGGGGCAGCAGGCAGGTCTGCAAGGACTCAGGGCGGATTCAGGAGGGGCCGTGAGCGCCGGCAACTGCAGCCTGGGCGCCTGTGAGTCTTCACCTTCGCCCGCCTCCAACGGGACCTGGCCTGAGAGGCCAGCCGGAGGCTCTGGGAGCCAGGTACGGGGAGGTCGGGGTGGGGGGGAGCCGGGGTGGGAGACACCGTGGCTGAGGCGGGGCGGTGACAGCCAGGTGGATGGTGGCTCTCCCATACCTGAACCCCCTGGGGAGACCTGGACAGGGGTCCCAGGTAAGGCCGGGTCTGGGCTCTGGGGTCCCAGCCAGGCTCCCTGGCTTAGTGTCTCCAGCTGGCCTCCCGGCCACACTGTGCATTCCCAGGGGAGCCTGCAAAGCCCCAACTCACCAGTCCTGTGGCCAGGGGTGTCCTCAGTGGCCTGGCGACCTAAGCAGCAGCGTGCCCTTCCCACAGTACACAGGGGAGACGGGGACCTCCCTTTCTTGCCCCCCGGGGCGGGGCCTGACACCAAGGGCGGGGGTGGAGAGCCGGGCCCAGGACACGTGCAGGAGCAGAGGGTCCCCAGCCACCCCCCACACCAGGATGTGGAAAGCGCGGCCGGGGCGCACGGGGAGGTCGCTGAGGACGGCCTGCCCTCAGCAGGTGCTCAGCCGGCAGGAGGCGCCAACGGCCCAGAGCCCCAGGCCACGGGCTCCAGCGAGGGCAGCAGCCTGCGGCGGGGATGGACCGCGGTACCCGGCGCACAGGGGCCACAGGTCGCACTCAGGACAATTTTTGGCAGCCCCCCTTCCTTCACCTCCTGCCTCACACCTCCCTGTCCTGAGCATTGGCAGACTATGCTGGGCTGGACCCCAGAATGGCCAGGGCCCCCTTGGGGAAAGCCCGGAGTCCCCCCAGAAGCCAAAGCCTGGGCTCAGGAGGCCAGGCCAGGAGGACAAAGCCGTCCAGGGTGGGCGCAAGCGACGGGGAGCCCCCCGGGAAGCAGGGCAGTGACGGTCCAAC
Organism: Tamandua tetradactyla; assembly: GCF_023851605.1. Classification (NCBI taxonomy): domain Eukaryota; kingdom Metazoa; phylum Chordata; class Mammalia; order Pilosa; family Myrmecophagidae; genus Tamandua; species Tamandua tetradactyla. The sequence goes on from NC_135335.1 coordinate 2,042,664, forward strand.
CCTGGGAGGGGGGCGCAGACCCTGCCATCATCCTCCCCGGAGGGTTGGCCGAGGGGCCTTTTGGAGGAGTTGGGGGAGGGGGTCCCAAAGTGCAGGCGGAGGACGGAGTGAGGGGGTCTCAGCAAGCCGCTCCCCCGAGGGTGCCGAGCTGGGGGTGCTGGGTGGCGGGGACCTGGGAGGTGCCCGCAGCTGCTGGGTGGGGTGAGCACTGTGACAGGAGCCCTGGGGTGGGGGGCCAAGGGGAGAGCAGTGAAGGAGAGGCGGGGGCACGCCTACCGACCTGGGGCTGGAGTGGAGAGGGCGAGGGGCCCGCGTGGGCACAAAGGGGATGCGCCTGGGAGGGTCCCAGCTGGGCACGGCGTCCCCTGTTTCCACAGGCGCTGCAGCCCCCCCTGCTCGCCACCCAGTGCCCCCAGGCCTGGCATCCCTACGTGGGTGGGCTTGGCCGCCTTGGGCCTGTGGGCACGGGGAAGCCACTTCTCCTGCCTGCATGTCACAAGGTCCCACCCAAGGGGCTGTGCCCCCTGCACCCAGCCTGGAATGGAGGGCCCCTGGCTGCTGACCCTTGTGTGCTGGTGGGCAGGACCCTGTCTTACTCCAGCCTCTCCAAGGCAGAAGCTTTTCCTCAAGCATTGGCCTGACACCGGCGGTATCAACCACTCGGGCCAGGGGCGGGGACCCTGGGAAACGGATGGTGTGGCAGGGAGGAGAGAAACCTCGGTCTTGGCCACAGGTCCCCAGGCCCCCCCTCTGTCTTTCAGGGTTCCCCAGGAACCAAGGGGTTACGGGGTGTTCTAGTTTGTTAGCTGCTGGAACGCAATATACCAGAAACTCGACGGCTTTTACAAAGGAGAATATGATCAGTTGCAAGTTAACAATTTTCAGACTGTGGAAATGTCCCAATTACAGCAAGTCTATAGAAATGCCCAATCTAAGGCATCCAGGGAAAAATACCTTGGTTCAAGAAGGCAGATGGAGTTCAGGGTTCCTCTTTCATCTGCAAAGGCACATGGCGAGCACAGTGTCACCTGCTAGCTTCTTCTCCAGCTCCCTGAGAAGTGTTTTCCTTCATCTGCAAAAGTCGCTGGCCGTTGGACTCCCTGCTTTGTGGTGCTGTGGCGCTCTCTGCTCTCTCAAATTCTCAAGCTTTCTTGTTTCCTTTCATAGGATTCCAGTAAACTAATCAAGACCCACCTGGATCCTAATCCAGTTTAACCACCACTCTTGATTGAATCACATCTCCAGGGAGATGATCTGATTACAGTGTCAAACATACAGCGCTGAATAGGGATTAGAAGAAACGGGTGCCTTTACAAAATGGGGTTAGGATTAAACATGGCTTTTCTGGGGGACATAAACCTTTTCAAACCGGCACACGGGGTGAGGGCGAGGCTAGGTGTAAGGAGGCGGCTCAGGAGACGGGGTGCCACGAGACCCAGTGCCGCAGGGCAAGGGGTGGCTGGGGAGGTGCGGGCAGGGCGGAGGCACCTCAGGGCAATTCCTTTGGGCTGAGCTGCGACCCGCAGTTCTTACTCTCAAGGCCGCCATCCCATTGGTTGAGGCACCCCATGCACAGCGGCGTCTCCTTGCCTTAAAACCCACTGAGCCTGCAGCCAAGGAATCCCAAAGGTTGCCAGATAACGATCGGTCTGCTTACCGCCTCCTGAGACTAGTTAGTGCTCTTCTAGAGTTTGATATAAATGGAATCTTGCAGCGAGTACTCCTTTTTCTCCCCTCTGGCTTCTTCCATTTGGCATAATTCTCTTGAGATGCATCCAAGTTTGGGGTGTAACAATGACACTTTCCTATTTCATCGGACAGGCTTGTCACAGCTTGTTTTTATCCGTTCACCCTCGGTGGACATCTGGGTTCTTTTCGCTTTTGGCTAGCAGGCCAAGTCTTTGTATGGACATAGTTTTCCTTGTCTCTTGGGGAAGTCCCTAGGTCTAGGAAGGCTCCTTAGAGGTAGGTTGAATTCTTAAGAAACTGTTACCCGAGTGGCTGGACCCTTTTGCATTCCCACCAGCGTGGAGGGGAGCCCAGTCCCACCTCATCCTCACTGGTGTTTGGCAGGTCAGTCTTAAATTTTATCATTCCAATTTCCTGATGACTAATGACGCTGAGCTTCTTTTCATCTGCTTATTGGTCATCTGTAATTCTCCTTTGGTGGTGTCTGTTCGGTCTTTTAGCTATTTTTTAAATTATGTCATTTATTTCCTTATTGTTGAATTGTGAGCATCCCGTACGTCTTCAGACACAAGCCCTTTATCAGACACACGACACGAAGCGATGTTCTCCCAATCTGTGGTTTGTGTTTTCACTCTCGTAAGAGTGTCTTTTGAAGAGCAGACATTTTCCATTTTGATGAAGTCCAATTTCTCGAATAATTCTTTTATAGATTGTACTTTTGGTGTCATAGCCAAGAAATCTTTGCCTAACGCAAGATCACAAAGACTCTCTTGTATGTTTTCTTTTAGAAGTGCCATAGTCTTAGGTGTTGCATTTCGATTGACCACCCATTTCGAGTCAAGTTTTGTATAAAGTGTGAGATATCAGATCCAAGTGTGTGCGTTTGTATTGCACGCGAATGTCCAATGATCCCAGCACCGTTGGTTGAAAAAGCTATCCATTCTTCTCCTTGGGATTGCTTAGTGGGCATCTCTGCCTCCCCTCACAGGGCCATTCCCTCTGCTGTCTCATTTCCGTGACTTCCTGTTTCCCTTTATAAAGATTACACTAATCAGATTAAGCAAGAAGACACGTGTGTGTTGAGGTAATAATTTAATCACCGACAATAGCGTCTGCGTGTTTTTTCATTCTGTTGTCCAGATACACGTGGTTTGTTTGTGAACCCTGTTCGGTTCCATCAGTCTTTGTTGGCATCTCCTCTGTTGGCATGGCTATTTTGTGCTTAGTTGTCACTATCTACAATGAAGCGATATTTTATCACTTCACGTGTAACACATGCACTTTACATTTCTCCTCTCCTGACCGTAAAATCTAGTTCACCATGCAGGATTATTACCAGCGCACCAACCACAGCCCATGTCCCAGCAGAGGTCCCTGTGTCGCGCTGTCCCAGGGTTGTATTTTTTTTTTAAATTTTATTCTAGTAACACATAGATAACCTGAAATTTCCCTTTTTACTACACTCAAATATGTAACTGAGTGCTGTGAAGGACATTCACAGTGTTATACCACCATCGCCACCATCCATTCCCAGTGTTTCCCACCATCCCAAACTCTGTACCAATTAAACATTAACTCCTCACCCCCTTTCCCCACCCATCCCCTGGTAGCCTGTACTCTAGTCTCTGACTATACGAATTGGTTTATTTGAATTGTTTCATATCAGTGTGATCACACAGTATTGGTCCTTTTGTGTCTGGCTTATTTCTTTCAACATGATGTCTTCAAGGTTCATTCGTGTTGCCTCTTGCATCTGAATTTCATTCCCTTTTTTAAAAAAACCTTAAAGAAAAAGCAGTATAAGGCAGGCCATGGTGGCGCAGTGGCAGAGTTCTCGCCTGCCATGCCGGAGACCCAGGTTTGATTCCCGCGGGAGACCCGGGTTCAATTCCCAGTGCCTGCCCATGTCAAAGAAAAAAAAAAGCAGTGTGCTGCATTGTAACTACAGAGCAGTCTACTGTCCAAAAGGCACGACTCCAGACTAGGAGATAGAACGATACAGGACTATTTGAACCATTTTAATCAGTACAATAGAGCACTTGTATCTTTGACCATTTGCGTCTAGAAACAAGGGCCCTTTACTGCAATCACTGCACATTGTCACAAACACGTGCCCGACAGCAGCGCTGTGTCACTCCCCCTAGAGAAGGTTTACATCGCGAGGGACCACTCCTCGAAGTGGGTGGGAGGCAGGCAGGCAGGGGCCTGGGGTTCGGGGCAGCCAGACGCCTTCTTTCCTTGCTTGCGGAACGGCCCGTCTGCCCCTGGGCCCATGGAGCTTGTCTTCCAGCCTGACGTCTTGGCTGGTTGGTTTCTGACCATTACTGGCAGCCACTCTAAACCCCTTTTGCATCTTAGCACCGGGAAGGCAGGCCCTGAGGAGCTCCAGGTAACTGGGGCTGGAGGTTGGGGTGCTGAAGCATCAGGATCTCATTCTCTAATGGACTCTGGGCATCAGGAAGGGAGACACTACAGCTTTTTGTTTTTTCTTTGGAGAAACATTTGGAAACCACACGTCTAACAAAGGTAGGATATACTATTACAATATACTATCTACTATACTACAATATACTATCCAGAATACGCAAAGAAATCCTACAATTCAGCAACAAAAAGACAAACAGTCCAATTAAAAAATGGACGAAAGACCTGAATAGTCATTTCTCAAAGGAAGACACACAGAATAAGCACACGTGAAAAGATTTTCAACATCATCAGCCACCAGAGAAATGCAAATGAAATACACAATGAAGCACTGTCTCACTCCACCAAAATGGATACTATTTTTTTCAATCTTTTTTTTTCATGCATAAACTTATTTATACTTGTAGTGTTAATCGGTGGGACACGTGAGTCTATACAACCCCTTTCAATCATGTTCACCTTCAATATGGCAATATTACTTACAGACCCACTAGAGACCCGCCTTCACTCCCATCTATTCCCTTACATTGGAGGTCAACCTCAGCAGCTAATCGCTCACCCGTCTCTACTTTCTGTGTATCTCTAGGTCTCTTATATCCTGTATTGTAAACCTAGACTCTTACCTTTACCGTGGTGAGACTGTGCCTTTCAAAACGGTGTCATACACATACGAGACAAAGACGGACATCTCAACGTTAACAAAAATAGGTAACGAAGAAATACGATTAAACCAAATCTCTTCTCACAGCATCCCATTCTGCATCCTCCTTCTGCTTAGCAGAAAATTGTACATACACAAAAATACGAACACACAAATTTGTAGAACAGTGATTTTAATATATTTATACGAGCGGCAGTTTAGTTCATTATATAGAGCTTTTTGCAGTTTTGGCTCCTATGCAACAAACCTTATGAATTCAGCTTTAGCTTTCATTCAGGTTTTATAGCTTTTGAACAATTGTCTTCACATTCAAAGCAGCATCCAATTTGCACTTGGAGTTTGTGGTGATTATAGGAAAGGGGAGGTAAGGGCAGGGGAAGATATCCATTCCAGCGTGTGGCATGGTACAAAGGATTGTTCTGTGGTCCAGCTCACACCATGATGTCCCCTGGGGGTGCACTGAGCACCTTTCAGCAGTATCACACAGCTATAGCTCGCCCTCGGGGACACACGTGCCCAGGATGGGAGAGCAGAGACCAGAGGAGACTCCAGATAGAAACACAAAGAATTGAGACAGGCACGGCCATGGCAGGGAAGGGCGTGCTGTCCTCCCCAAGCCCCTCTGACATCCCACATTGCCCTCTTAGACACTTGGGTGTCCGGTGGATGCTAAATCCCAAGGCATCTGCTCCACGGTACCTGACCCAATTATGACTGCTAAACTTGCTGTCCATTTCATAACCTGTTTCTCCTCCTTATGGCGGAGTCACACCCCGTTCTAGGCATGCACCACGTTTGGTTTATCCATTCCTCGGTTAACAGACACTTGGGCAGCGTCCACCTTTAGGCAATTGTGAGTAAAGCTGCTATGAGCATCGGTGTGCAAAGGTCAGCTCGAGTCTCTGCTTTCCGTTCTTTTGCGTTTATGCTTAGAAGGGGGCCCGCGGGCCATGCGGTCACCCTTTACGTAACTCTCTGAGCAACATCCAGACTGTCCCCACAGCAGCGGCCCATTCTACATTCCCACCGGCAACGAATGGGGCGCCTAGTCCCCACCCCCCACCCCCTCTTGTGATTTTCCATTTTTCTGAGTGGCAGTCATTCTACTCAGTGGGAAGTGGCATCTCACTGTGGTTTTGATTTGAGGTTCCCTGATAAGTACTGAAACTCAGCATCTTCTCATGTGCTTTTCTTTGTACAGAGGCATGTCTCATTTCACTGCCCTTGCTTGACTATGCTTTGCAGATGTTACATTTTTTCACAAATGGAAGGTTGTGGCAACCCTGTGACGAACAAGTCTGTGGGTCCCATTTTTCCAACGGCACCTGCTCACCTAGAGTCTCTGGGTCACACTTTGGTAATTCCTGCAATATTTCAGACTTTTTCATTATTATTTATAGTTGTTATGGTGATCTATGACCAGTAATCTTTGAAGTTACAATTGTAATTGTTTGGGGGCGCCACTAACTGCACCCACACAAGACAGCACACTTAATAAATGCGGTGTGTCCTGACCGCCCCGCCCACCAGCTGCCCCCTCTCTCCCCGCCTCTAGTCGGGCCTCCCTATCCCGAGACACCGAGACACAATAATATTGAAATTAGGCCAATTAACAACCCTAGAGCAGTCTCTAAGTGTTCTTAGTGAAAAGGAGAGTCGCTTTTCTCATCCTAAATCCAAAGCTAGAAATTGTTACCTTTACAGGGGAAGGCATGTCGAAAATTGGGAGAAGTGTCTTATACCAAACAGCCAAGCTGTGGAGGCCAAGGGAAAGTTCTCGAAGGGAACTGGGAGTGCTGCTCCCGTGAACACACGCATGATAAAGTGAAACAGCCCCACTGCTGCTACGGAGAAAGTTTCACTGGAGAGACGATCAAACCAGCCCAACATTCCCTTAAGCCAAAGCCTAACCCAGAGCAAGTCCCCAACTCGAACTCCGAGGAAGCTGAGAGGGTGAGGAAGCTGCAGGAGAGTCTGAAGCCTCCAGGGGACGAGTGCACGAGGTTTAAGGAGAGAAGCCATCTCCATCGCGTGACAATGACAGTGCAGGACGCAGCGGCGAGGGCTGGCACAGAAGCTGCAGCGAGTTCACCAGGAGACCTCGCCAAGGCAGCTGACGAAGGTGGCGCCTCTACACAGCAGATTTTCAATGGAGACGAAACAGCCTCCCACTGGAAGGAGATGCCATCCAGACCTTCCCAGATAGAGAGGAGAAGCCAGCGCCCGGCTGCAAAGCTTCAGATACAGGCTGACTCCCCTGTGAGGGGCTAGTGCAGCTGGAGACTTGAAGCTGGTGCTCACTTACCATTCCAGAAATCCTAGGCCCCTTAAGGAAGATGCCACATCTCCTCTGCCTGGGCTCTATAAACGGAACACAAAGCCTGGACGATGCACATGTGTGTTTACAATGTGCTTTACTGAGTATTTTTAAGCCCGTGTTGAGACCTACTGCTCAGAAAATAGGATTCCTTTTAAAACACGACCGCTCACTGACCATGCACCTGGTCACCCAAAAGCTCAGATGGAGGGGACGAGAGGAGGGCTCCTTTCATCCTGCTGACACGAGCCATTCTGCAGCCCGCGGCTCAAGGAGTCGCTTAGACTTTCAAGTCTTGTATTTAAGAACTACATTTGGTGAGCCTACAGCTGCCATAGACAGTGATTCCTCAGATGCATCTGGGCAGAGTACATAGAAAGCCTTCCGGAAAGGGTTTACCATTCTGGATACTGTCAGGAACATGCACCATTCATGGGAGCTCAAAATAGTAACATTAGCAGGAGTTTGGAAGAAGTTGATTCCAACCCTCATGGATGACTTTGAAGGGGTCAAGGCTTCAGTGGAGGAAGCAACTGCATATGTGGTGGAAATGGCCAGAGAACTGGAGTTAGAAGTGGGGTCTGAAGGTGGGGCATCTACCACTGAACTACCCTTGCACTCCCAGCAATAAAGCATTTTTTTATTAAGGTATGTACATTGGCTTCTTTTTTTACATAATGCTGTTGCACACTTAATAGACAAAGTATAATGTAAACGTATCTTTAATCTATACTGGGAAACAAAAAAATTCGTGTGATTCCTTTTACTGTGGTATTCGCTCTGTTGCAAGGGTCTGGCAGTGAATCCTCAGAACCTCCGAGATACACTGGGAGTTGCTATTCTAAGTGGAACTTTTCTGATTTGCTCTTCAGATTGCTCCTTCCTGGTGTGTAGAGACACTACTGCTTTTTACCTGTTGATCTTGGACCCTGCCAATTTGCCACACGTATCTATGGGCTCTCATTTCTTTCTTGTGAATTTTTCATGATTTCATGTATATAGAATCAGGTCATCTGCAAATAGTGAGCGTTTTATTTCTTCCTTTCTAAATTGGATGCTTTTTTTTTCGTTTTCTTGCCTACTTGCTCTGGCTAGAACTTCCAGGACACTGTTGAGTGACAATGGTGACAGTTGGCATCCTTACTTTGTTTCTGATCTGAGAGGGCAAGCTTTCACCATGGAGTATGAGGTCAGTTGTCGGATTTTACATACATATCCTTTATCATGTTAAGAAAGTTTCTTCTATTCCTAGGTTTCTAAGTGCTTTGTCGAGAAGGGTGCTGGATTTTGTCAAATGCCTTTTCCACGTCCATTGAGATGATCATGTGTTTTCATTTAGTTAATGAGGTCTGTGACATTAATTGATTTTCTTTGATTAACCACCCTTGCATACATGGGAAAAAGCCCCCTTGATCTTGCTGTGTAATTCTTTTTACATGCTGTTGGATTCAGTTCACTAATGTCTCAGTGAGGATTTTTGCACCTGTGTTCATAACAGATATTGGTCTGTGATTTTTTTGGTACAGTATCTTTATCTGACTTTTACGTTAGAGTGATGTTGACTTCCTAGGGTGAGCTAGGAGGTATTCCTCCCTCTTCTTTTTTTTTTGTAAGAGTTTGAGTGGGACTGGTGTTAATTCTTCTTGAAATGTTTGGTAAAATTTCCCTGTGAAGCCACTCACGGGTGGTGCGCTTTTCTATTTTGATGCGTTTTTGATGGCTGATTCAACCTCTTTACTTATTATTGGTCTGTTGAGATCTTTTCTTTCTTCTGGAGTTAGACAGTTTGTGTATTTCTAGGAATTTGTCCATTTTACCTAGTTTATCTAATTTGTTGGTGCACAGCTGTTCATAGTATCCCGTTAAAATCCTTTTTATGTCTGTAGGGCTGGTAATGATGTCTCCCTTTTCATTTCTGATTTGAGTTATTTATTTGCATCCTCTCTCTTTTTTTCTCTGTCAGTCTACTTAAAGGTTTGTTGATTTTATTGATCTTTGCAAAGACCCAAATTCCGGTTTTGTTGATTCTTTCTATTGTTTTTTATTCTCTGTTTCATTGCTCTCTAATCTTCGTTATTTCTTTCCCTTCTGGTCTATTCAGGTTTAGTTTGTTCTTCTTTTTCTAGATCTTCCAGCTATGGGATTAAGTCTGGGATTTGAGATTCTTCTTAAATCTAAGCATTTAGAACAATGAATTTCCCTTTCTACACAAACCTTGCTGCGTCTCATAACTTTCGGTTTGCTGTGTTTTCCTTTTAATTCACCTCAAGATTATTTCCTCACTGCCCTTGTGATTTCTTCTTTGACCCACTGGTTGTTTAAGAGTACGTTGTTTTAAATTCAGTAGATTGAAATACTGGTGATTAATGAAAGAGAATGGTAAGGGGTACAGAAAAAAAATAGGGGAACAAAGGTTAAAATCTATTAAGTAGATGGAAATACTAGTGGTCAATGAGAGGAAGGGGTAAGGGGTATTGTATGTATGAGTTTTTCTTTTTCTTTTTATTTCTTTTTCTGGAGTGATGCAAATGTTCTAAGAAATGATCATGGTGATGCATATACAACTGTATAATGATATTGTGGGTCATTGATCACATACGAAGAATGGAACGTTCATACGTTAAGAATGTATGTGTTTGTATGTTGTTATGTTTTGCCAATAAAAATTTAAAAAAACAGTACATTGTTTAATGTCCACACAGTTGTGCATTTTCAACTTCTCCCTCTGTGATTGGTTTCTAGCTTCATTTCACTGTGGTTGGAGAAGATACACTGTGATTTCAATATTTTTTAATTTGTTGAGGCATGCTTTGTGACCAAACATTGTCTGTCCTGGAGAGTGACCTGTGTCCACTCAGGAAGAGCACGTCTGCTGTCATGTGAAGGGATCTGTGTGTGTCTGTCGGGTCAAGTTGGTTAAGAGGCTCTTTCAAGTCTTGGGTTTCCTTATTGATCCTTGGAATAGATGTTCGGTCCCTTATCGGAAGTGGTGTATTGCAGTCTCCTACTATAACTTTGGAGTCATCTATTTCTCTGGACTCCGAGCCCAAGCCCTCAAGGTGTCTTCCGGCCATATCCTCTTGGCTTGCTCTGCAGCCCACTTGAGGCTAGCCGCGTTCTCCTTCCAAAGTCTGGCCCGTGCCTGGCTGGGGAACGCTGTGACTTCACGTTTGCTAGAGGCTGGGAGCCAGGAGAGGACATGGAGGCATCTTGGTGAGGAGGAGGACTGTGGAAGAGCACTGCGTTATTCTCCCATGCGGGGAGTGCTAGCTCTTCATGGGAAGGCTCACCACTTCAGCAGGCTCAGAAAGTTCAAAGACGTCTGGGGAGTCAACAACTTTGGGGATGTTCCCTTGGACACTCCTATTCTCCATGTCCCCAGTCAGGGTTGCAGCTGTGGCACAAAACATAGTGTCGGCTGACTGTGTGACCATCCCTGAAATTCGGACACTGCCAAATCCTGGGGTGTCTGCAAGGAGCACAGGCCACCTAGGAGATGCTGAGGCTTACCTGGGGGGTGCTGCGATTCACCTGGGAGATGCTGAGCTCACCTGGGGAGTGCTGAGGCTCACCTGGAAGTTCTGAGTCTCACCTGGGCGTGCTGAGGCTCACCTGGGTGGTGCTGAGGTCCACCTGGAAGTGCTGAGGCTCACCTGGGAGTGCTGAGGCTCACCCGGAAGTGCTGAGGCTCACCTGGGAGTGCTGAGGCTCACCTGGGAATGCTGAGGCTCTCTTGGGGATGCTGGGTCTCACCTGGGAATGCTGAGGTTCACCTGGGAAGTGCTGAAGCTCACCTGGGGAGTGCTGAGGCTCACCTGGGAAGTGCTGAGGCTCATCTGGAGATGCTGAGGCTCACCTGGGAATGCTGAGGTTCACCTGGGAAGTGCTGAAGCTCACCTGGGGAGTGCTGAGGCTCACCTGGGGATACTGAGGCTCACCTGGGAAGTGCTGAAGCTCACCTGGAGATGCTGAGGCTCACCTGGGGAGTGCTGAGGCTCACCTGGGGATGCTGAGGCTTACCTGGGAATGCTGAGGCTCACCTGGAGATGCTGAAGCTTACCTGGGAAGTGTTGAGGCTCACCTGGGGGTGCTGAGGTCCACCAGAGGGTACTGAGGCTCACCTGGAGATGCTGAGTCTCACCTGGGGGTGATGAGATGCTCTCTGGCCCTTGCCTTCACCCCTGGATCTCTGTTGTCCATCTGGGGGCAGAAGAGGCACAGAGTCACAACCCTCTTCTCCATGCTCCAAGTTTTGTCCAGCGACATGCTTTATTTTACTAATCTTAAACAAAAGTCTCAGTTTCTTTATAAAACATTATAGAAAGTAGGCTTGGAAACAAATAAACAAAAAGGTAAAGAAAAAACAGACCTACTGGTGAGAGTGCCCCAAAGGCTGCAGAAGTGCCAGCCCCTGGGGGCCTGGGGTGAGGATGTCGTTGCCTGCCTGGGGCCCGAGGGGGGATGCTGTGCCCCTGGTGGGGGGGTGGCCAGTGGGTTTGCTGGCGACTCTATTACTCAGTCCGCGGATTTCAGGAGCAGGGGCCTCACAGGTGGGGCGTCAGGGGTCCCGGCCACTCTCTCGGGACCTCCCCAGGCCTCGCTGTCCCGTGTGTCCAGCAGGTGGTCTCAGATATAGGGTGTGGATGTCCCAGAGCAGGCTGCTCGGCTGCGCTGCCCATGGCTCCCTGGCCAGGCTGGGGCGTGCAGGGACAGACTTGCTCTGCCCAGGCCGCAGAGCTGCTACACGGGACAGTCCGGGCTCGGGGTCTCCAGGGGAGGGCGGTGGAGAGCGCTTGCACCCCAGGGGTGCAGGGATGTGAGAGGCCTGGGAGGGAGCTTGGGGAGGCTATCGGGGCAGAGCCAGAGGGCAGGGTCTGCAGGGCTGGGAGGGCGAGGGCGGCTGGGTGGCAGGGTCGAGGCGGGTGGGGCTGGCGCGGGGCCACAGCCAGCACACAGGAGGGTGGCCTCCAGGCAGCAGCCTCAGGAGGGTGCCCAGGATGCCCAACTGGGGGTTGCACAGATTCCCTGGGGAAGGCCACTCTCCCCGCCCAGAGGCCGAGGCCGTCCTCAGGTGGGTCAAGGCCGGTTATGTCCAGGGCTGCAGGGCAGCTGTCGGGGCTCCTGGCTGCCCCGTGTCCCCAGCTGCCTCCTCTCATGGCATGGAGGGCCCACCTGGGCACCCTGGCTCCAGGAACTTCAACCAGTTCCACCTGCAGAGAACTGGCTGCCCTCCATAGGCACAGCGTGGGCTGCGGACGTCTCTGTGAGGTCATCCTCCGGCCACTCCAGCAGGGCGCCGGGCGGGGCCACGACCTAGAAGAAAAGCTGGGGGCCAGTGCGTGCAGGGGCAGGCAGAGGTCAGCAAGGACTGGGCAGAGGTCAGCAGGGGTCAGAGGTCGGCAGGGGCAGGTAGAGGTCAGCAGACGTAGAGGTCAGCAAGGGTAAAGGTCAGTAGGGGAAGGTGCTGCCCAGTGACCCTGGTGGGGTCTTGGTGACTGGTCTGAAGGGACTTGGGAGACGCCGCTGAGGTGAGGTGTGCAGAGGCCGGCGGCGGACTCGGGGGGCGGGATGGGGTGCAGCGGGGCACAGAGACCTGTGCGTTGGGGGCGGGGGCAGGAGCAGGTGTGTTGCCAAGGAGGCGGCCCTTGCCTGCCTCTGCCCTGGGGACAGCCTCACGGAGGGACTGGGCCCAGGGCCGGCTGTGGGGTCTGTGCCAGGGGCAGCGGGCTTGTGGGGTGACTCCACAGCCAGGTCGGGTAGGGGGCCTCGAGGACCTTGGTAGGGCTGGACACGGAGCTCTGGGGTCCCCTCCTGGCAGCCTCGTGGTGGCAGAGCTGGGGGCAGGGGCAGTGATGCAGGGCTGAAGCCGGGGCTGCCATGATGGTCCCAGGGAGAGTGGACCGGACTGGACGGAGCCCGGAGACAGGGAGGGGACCCTCTGACAGGTGGCACTCTGAGGCGAGAGAGGCCCCAGGAGGGCGGGGCTCAGGCAGGAGGAGGCGCGGGTGAGGGCTCATCGGGCAAGAGGGGGTGAGGGCGGCCCCGTTTCCCACCAGAACGGGCACAGGGCGGGGGCTGGGGGCGGCTGGCACAGATGCCTCACTCCTGGGGGAGGCGCAGCCCATTCTCCGCGCACACACACACACTCATGCGTTTGCACATTCACTCCTACTTCTGCACACACACACTGACACACTCACTCTTGCACACACCTACACACTCAAGCCACGGGACCGGGTGGAGGGGGAGGCGGCTGGGCGGGGGCCCCGGGGCAGTGTGGACCCTGCCCCCCCGGCCTGCCCCTGGAAAGCAAGCTCTGGTCTGAGGCCCTGTTCTCTCGCGCCACGGGAGTGGGTCCCTTTATAAAACGGGTGGGGGATGCTCCCCCCCAAAGCCATGTCCGATGCCACTTGGCTCCTGTGACCACGGGGGTGGGGGCCCCCAGAGTCCTGCCTCAGAGGACGTGTTTGTTCTATCTGGGCATCTAGAGCAATGCCTGGCACCTGCCGAGCTGAGCACAGGGCAAGGGAATGAGCGAGCGAGCAAACGACTGAGTCCGCCCCAGCCTGCTGGGGCTGGGTCCCCCCCTCCATGCAGCCCACTGCACTTTCCCCGCAACGGCCCAGGTTGAGAAGGTGGGAATGGAAGGGATGGGCCATGGCCCCACAGCCCCACCGCCCCAAAGAAGGTCAGGTGAGGTCTATGCAGCACTCGAGGCTTCCGGCTGAGCGCCCAAAGCCCTCCTTAGGGAGTTCCCTCTGGGGGGGCCACCCAAGGACCCCAGGGCTCTGAGCCTTTGCCCAGGTGGAGCAGGTGGCTGAGCTGGGTCAGTGCACAGTGAGTGGGCCAGGACCCGCGGTCACCCTGGCCTGGGAGCAGTGGGCACAGGGCACTGGGTTGTGCCCGGGGAGGGCTCGGGGTCAGGCTGGGCGTGGGGTCCCACGGGGGAAGCTGTGCCCGCCTGGCTCCGTGCCCTCCTGGTGTGTGCCTGCACATTCCAGTATGGATGCCGGGCACCTGAGTGCGTGCAGCTCTGCTTCTGAAAGGTGACATTGGGGACAGTGGATTTGGGGCTTTTCCAGCTGTCCCAAAGTGGGGCACAGGCAGCAGAGGGGACCCCAGGGACTCTGGAGGCTTTCGGTGGCTGAGCTGGCTGGGATCACCAAGGTTCCCCCAGGGTTGTCTGGCCCCCAAGAAGTTTCTAGAATCTTCCTCTGCTTCAGGCCTGTGGGCCTGTGAGGTCGGCCTGAGCGGCGGCCAGGGCTCAAAGTTTTAAAGTGGCTTAGGGGATGGAGAACAGGGCAGCCCGGCGTGAACCAACCCCCAGACAACCGTGTGGGTGGCAGGCAGGCTCTGGCCCCTTCCCTCGGCGGGCGCTCGTGGAGGGCAGGTGAGCATGGGTGCAGAGGCGGCGTGGAACCTTCCAGAACCACCGCCCGCTCTTGTGCATCGGGGGCCTTGTCAAGGGACCCTGCTCTGGGCCTGGCTGGAAAGTCTCCTTGTCCCGTGTTCAGGGTTCAGGCACTGGCTGCCCACCCCTGAGTGTGTGGCAGGGGAGTCTCCGGTGCCCTTCCCACCCGCCCCAGGCGTAGCGGCAGGGGCTGCCAGCGGCTGCAGGCATGGGGATTTGGGTTAGGAGCAAGTATCGCCCTAAACCAGCTCAGAGACGTGCCTGTGTGAGTGCATGGTTGTGTGTGTGTGACTATGTGTGGCTGTGCTTGTGTGCTGTGTGATTGTGTGTGTGTGTGGCTGTGTGTGGTTGTGCGCTTGGGTATGGTGTGTGTTTGTGTGATTGGATACAGTTGTGCATTTGTGTGGTTCTGGGTTGTTGTGCATTGCCTGTGTGTGATTGTGAATTTATGTGGTTGTGTACTGTTGTGCATTTCCTGTGTGTGTTTGTGCTGATTGTGGCTGCTGGTCAGCACACCCTGAGGGGAGGGACAGCCTGCTCCCAGGAAGGGGGCCAGCAGATGGTCTCTTGGGCCTCTAAGCCTGCATCTTGCGCTGGGCTCCATGTTAAATTGTGTCTTCCTGTCAGCCTTGGGCTTGTGCTCCAGGGCAAGCCCACATCAGGGTGCTGGGTGCTGGGTGTGCAGTGCTGGGTGCAGAGTACAGGGTGCTGGGTACTGGGTGCAGAGTACAGAGTACTAGATGTCAGGTACTGGGTACTGGGCAGCCCAGCAGCCAGCCCATCTGTCCACCTGAGGCTGCATGGACGGTGCACATGGAAGGATGTCGCAGGCGCCCCTGGGCAGGGCCAGGCACCTGGCATCACCTCCCAGCAGCCAGCAATCCACCGCCCCCCAGGTCTCACCCACGCCTTCGCTGCACCCCTCCCTGCGTTACTTTGACGCAAATCAAGAGACTTTTGTCTTTTGTCTTTTTAAGACTTTGGGAAGTTTAATTTTTATTTTTTGCATGGGCAAGATCCAGGAATTGAACCCGGGTCTCCAGCATGGCAGGCAAGAACTCTGCCACTGAGCCACGATGGCCTGCCCAAAGCTTAACTTTTTTTTTTTTTTTTTTTTTTATTAATCAAAAAAAAGAAAAGAAATTAACACAACATTTAGAAATCATTCCATTCTACACATGCACTCAGTAATTCTTAGTATCATCACATAGATGTATGATCATCATTTCTTAGTACATTTGCATCGATTTAGGAAAAGAACTAGCAAAACAGCAGAAAAAGATATAGAATGTTAATATAGAGAAGAGAATTAAAATAATAATACTAATAATATATATATATATAAAAAGGAAAAAGAAAAAACAAAAACAAAAGATACAAACACACAAACAAACAAACAAAAAACCATATTTCAGGTGCAGCTTCATTCAGTGTTCCAACCTAGTTACATTACACTTAGGTATTATTGTGCTGTCCATTTTTGAGTTTTTGTATCTAGTCCTGTTGCACAGTCTGTATCCCTTCAGCTCCAATTACCCATTATCTTACCCTGTTTCTAATTCCTGCTGGTCTCTGTTACCAATGATATAGTCCAAGCTGATTCTCGAATGTCGGTTCACATCAGTGGGACCATACAGTATTTGTCCTTTAGTTTTTGGCTAGACTCACTCAGCATAATGTTCTCTAGGTCCATCCATGTTATTACATGCTTCATAAGTTTAGTCTGTCTTAAAGCTGCATAATATTCCATCGTAGGTATACGCCACAGTTTGTTTAGTCACTCGTCTGTTGATGGGCATTTTGGCTATTTCCATCTCTTTGAAGTTGTAGATAATGCTGCTATAAACACTGGTGTGCAAATGTCCGTCTGTGTCTTTGCCCTTAAGTCCTTTGAGTAGATACCTAGCAGTGGTATTGCTGGGTCGTAATCCATTCTGCCATTCTATGTCTTTTGATTGGGAAATTCAGTCCATTAACTTTTAGTGTTATTACTGTTTGGATAATATTTTCCTCTACCATTTTGGCTTTTGTATTATATATATCATATCTGATTTTCCTTCTTTCTACACTTTACTCCATACCTCTCTCTTCTGTCTTTTCGTATCTGACTCTAGTGCTCCCTTTAGTATTTCTTGCAGAGCTGGTCTCTTGGTCACAAATTCTCTCAGTGACTTTTTGTCTATAAATGTTTTAATTTCTCCTTCATTTTTGAAGGACAATTTTGCTGGATATAGGAGTCTTGGTTGGCAGTTTTTCTCTTTTAGTGATTTAAATATATCATCCCACTGTCTTCTAGCTTCCATGGTTTCTGCTGAGAAATCTACACATAGTCTTATTGGGTTTCCCTTGTATGTGACAGATTGTTTTTCTCTTGCTGCTTTCAAGATCCTCTCTTTCTCTTTGACCTCTGACATTCTAACTAGTAAATGTCTTGGAGAACGCCTGTTTGGGTCTATTCTCTTTGGGGTGCGCTGCACTTCTTGGATCTGTATATTTAGGTCTTTCATAAGAGTTGGGAAATTTTCAGTGATAATTTCTTCCATTAGTTTTTCTCCTCCTTTTCCCTTCTCTTCTCCTTCTGGGACACCCACAACACGTATATTTGTGCGCTTCATATTGTCATTCAGTTCCCTGATTCCCTGCTCAAGTTTTTCCATTCTTTTCCCTATAGTTTCTGTTTCTTTTTGGAATTCAGTTGTTCCATCCTCCAGTTCACTAATTGTAGCTTCTGTCTCTTTAGATCTACCATTGTAGGTATCCATTGTTTTTTCCATTTTTTCTTCTTTGTCCTTCACTCCCACAAGTTCTGTGATTTGTTTTTTCAGATTTTCTATTTCTTCTTTTTGTTCAGCCCATATCTTCTTCATGTCCTCCCTCAATTTATTGATTTGGTTTTTGAAGAGTTTTTCCATTTCTGTTCGTATATTCAGCATTAGTTGTCTCAGCTCCTGTATCTCATTTGAACTATTGGTTTGTTCCTTTGACTGGGCCATATCTTCAATTTTCCGAGCGTCATCCATTATTTTCTGCTGGTGTCTGGGCATTTGATCAGATCTCCCTGGGTGTGGGACCTAGCTCCCAAAGCTTAACTTTTAATTGCAATCCAAACCACCCAGAATCGCCCCTGGCGCCTCCCCCACCCCAACTGATTGCTGGCAGCCCGTGCGCGCACAGGTGGCCTTCTGTCCTTCCCTTAGGGGACCCCACCGACGCAGGCAGGAGGCAACACCAAGCTGGGGCCACCATGCAGACGTGGGCGCAGCCCCAACAATCCCACAAGGTCCACGGCCACAGCCACACAGTTCAGAGGCTGCAGCCAGGACGCGTGGTGTGACAGCAGAAGTGGGGACAGGCGTGCCTCCACGGACCAGCTGCCTCCTGCTCACCAAGAGCCACATTTTCCTCCTTCTCTGCATACTTGCACACTCATCTTCTTGCACACCCGTAGTCTTGCATGCTCATCCTCACCCATGGGGCTCTTGTTTCAGGAGCCCAGGTGACCAGAGCAGGTACCAGGAGAGGTGTGATTTGGTACTGTTGGACATGGCCAGGCTACAACGTGCAGTGTCCCCCACAAAAGCTTGTTCAGATCCCATCCCCTGCCCGTGGGTGTGAACCGAGGATCTTGGTGGATGTTTAGCTATAGCATGGCCCAAACGGAGCGAGGATGGGCTTGGATCCAATACGCCGAGGCCCTTACAAGCAGATGATACTGGACACAAAAAGAGAAGCCCCGGGGTGTGGCCAGAGCTGGAGGTCAACAGGACCCAGAGGAGAAAGGGGCCGCTGCCATGTGCATCACCATGTGACCAGAAAGCCCAGGAACCCAAACAGCGCTGCCAGTCAGAAGCTCCCCACCCCAGAGGGAGCCACCTTCCAGCCTCAGACCCGTTAGCCCTTAAATTCCTGTGGTTAGCCCACCCACCACATGGCAGTTGTTTGGGCAGCCGAGAAAATGGATTCAGTCACGTTCAGACTAACCGAGCAAATAAGCCTGATCACCATAATTATCACCTGCTTCTTGGCCCCACCTTGGCCTCCACCTTGGCCACCACCTTGTCCTCCATCTTGGCCTCCACCTTGGCCAACATCTTGTCCTCTAGCTTGGCCGCCATCTTGTCCTCTAGCTTGGCCGCCATCTTGGCCTCCACCTTGGCCACCACCTTGTCCTCCATCTTGTCCTTTAGCTTGACCGCCATCTTGGCCTCTAGCTTGGTCGCCATCTTGGCCCCCACCTTGGCCTCCACCTTGGCCGCCACCTTGTCCTTCATCTTGGCCTCCACTTTGGCCACCATCTTGGCCTCCACCTTGGCTGCCATCTTGGCCACCACCATGCTCCTCTGAGCCCCCTGCTGAAGCCATGCTGATCCAGACCCAGAAATCACCCCCCACTGCCAGCCGAGGGGCCGGTCCCACTCTGACCTCAGAGCCTTCTTGTCCCAGGAACTTTCCAAGTCACCTGATGCAACGGGCCAAGTCTGCACCATAAGGGCTGGTAGGAGAAGCTGACCCTGAAACACGTTGGGGTGGAGGTTTCTGTGGGTGGAACTGAGACCTCCACGAAGGCATGCTCGAGCTCTAACCCCCAACCCCGTGAGTGGGTCCTTATCTGGAAAGCAGGTCTGTGGGCATGTGGGTGGTTAAGACAAGGCGACTCAGGATTCAGGGGCCTTGGAACCCAAGAGTCTTTGTAAGGGAAAGGAGGGGGAGCTTTTGGGACAGAGAGGGAAGAAGGCGACAGAGGTGGGCAGGACGCAGCTGCAGTCATGGGAGGCAGGGGCCCCAGAGCTGGAGGGGACGGGAGGGAGCGGGGCAAACGCCACGCATTTGGGCTGCTGATGCCCAGAACACAAGACACTGCGGTTGTCAGTTGCTCACTCCTTCCGGCAGCCCCTGGAGTAGCCCCTGGAGGCCTGCGAAGGTCCCGAGGGTGCTGGTCAGGAGAGGGGAAGGGACGTGGTGAGCAGGGATGAGGAAGGGTATGCCCAGGGGTCCCCGGGGGGCGAGTGGCAAACAGGGTTGCAGGCTGTGGGCATGGAGGCTGGAGGTCAGTGCCATGGGTAGTGTGAGGACTCGAGGCCACCAGGCTCCCCAGCAGGGCATGTGAGCTGGGCGGGGGGGCCCTCTGGGTTCTGCTGGGGCTGGGCACTGGGCCACCTCCCTGCATGGATCCATTTAGATATGCTCTTATTGTCCCATTTTCCCGACGGATGGGTCGGGGGCCCCCAGATCTGGGACTCAGACCCAAGCTGGAGTTTCAACGTCAGGGTCTTGGTGGGCGCTGACCCCGGGATGAGTGAAGAGGCGCAGTGAGCACGTTCATGGTGAATGAATGAATGAATGAACATCTGTAGGAAGGCTGGACCTCAGTCTGCGCGGCCTGGGGACAAATGAGTCCTCCAAGCCGGGAGCCAGTCTTCCCCGTGGGCCAGTCTCTGGGGTCTTCCAGGCAGCACCCCTCGCCTGGGGCCCTCTGCCCCCCACCCGCACCCCCAGATGCTGCTTAGGGCCCCCTGAAAACAAGCCTCACTGGCCTAATAAGTCCGCGTGAAGGCCCCAGGCCACCAGGCAAGCCCCAATTAGTTCAATTAGGGGAGGAAGGAAAGAGGCACTCCAGCTGAGCCCCCTGCCCTCTGCTGATGGGCGCCCCTGTGGACCCCGCCAGACCTGGGGGCCCCGCCTCAAGGGTGCTCGGCCCCCAGGCTGCCTGCTCCCCCGGGGCAAAGGGGTTCCGTCCCGGCTGAAGTCACGGGGAGGAGCAGGTACGTGGGTGTCACCCCCTCGCCCCGGCGGCTGGGCTGACCCCTGGCCCTCTTGGCCTGCGCAGGATTAACTGGGCTTTGCACATCATTTCCAAAGGCGTCAAGGCCGGAACCCCCAAAGGCATCAAGGCCGGAACCCCTACGCAGCCTCGGCAGGCCAGCCAGCTCCCTGCCCTCTTCATGGCCTGTGGCCCTGGTGGCAGCCTCCAGCCCTGGGGCAGCTGGACAGACAGACAGACAAGACGTGAGTCAGGGTGGACTGATGGCACTAATGTGGCAAAAGGTTAAAAACCGGTAAACGTGGGAACCTCTGGGAGGGGTATCTAATTATTTTTATTATTATTTTATTATTAATTATTTTCTAATTACTTTCTCAATCATTCCATAAGTTTAAAATTATTTCAAAACAAAAAGTCAAAAAAAAAATAACGTGAGCTGGGACCTGGACTTCTTCTGACCTTGGCCGCGCTGGGAGAAGGTCCCCGAGCTCCGCCTGCCCCCCTGGGACAGGGAGACTCGGGACCCACGGCCCCTCGGCCTGGCCCCCTGACTCCTACGGGGCCCGCCCCCCACCCCCAGCTCCCTCCCTCAAAGGCGCTCTCCCTGGCCCTGTTTAGACCACCCCCAGCGTCCCCACCTTGCATCATTTTGCCTGTCTGATGAAGTGAGCACCCGCAGGGAAGGTGCCCAAGGCAGGGGCGCCCAGCAGGAGCAGCCCGACATGACAGAGCACGACAGGCATCCCCTCGTCCATCTCCTGTCTGTCAGCATGACCACACGGGGCTGCTTCCTGCACTCGGCCTGGTTCACCAGTGTGGTTGTGCAGCTGCTGCTCTCCTGTGTGCCCCTGGATGCATCACGGAGTCCACGCCCACGGGCCCCACGTCCACGGGCCCCGTGTCTATAGGCTCCATGCCCATAGGCTCCACGCCCACGGGCCCCACATCCCCCGGCTCCACATTCACATGGAAAAGAGGAGGTTCTCCCACCAGACATGGCGTGCTTCAGGATGCTCAGGAAACTTTGGGCCACATGGTTCTGGCTTCCCCACAGTCTGTCTTCTCCACACACCTAGGGACATGACCAACTGAGGCTGACAGCCACCCCAGCTGAGCCTCCACCCAAGACTCCCTGTCTTCCCAGGAGCCCCGTGATGCACGCGCTTCTGTTCTCCCCTTCCAGATCAGGGAAACCGAAGCATATGGCCTCCATGCCAGGTGGCTGGGGACACGTGGGCTGCAGGTGCTGGCTCAGCCCGAGAGGGAAGGGCATTCCCGGCAGGGAGCAGATGGAGAGAGCCAGAAAGCCTGGGCCAGGTCGGCCTCATCTGCCAGGGGGCCCGGCTGCTGGCCCAGGCTAGGGTTTCCTGGGACTGGCCCAGGCTTGCACCCCCCAGATGTCCTGAGCAAGGGAGCAGAGTGGCCCTGGGGCTCCCCAGCCCATCACTGAATGGTCCCTTCTCCCTGCACACCATAGTCCCTCTCCAACCCCTAGCTCTTCTTCAATTCTGCCATCTGTTCTCTGCCCTCCCCCCAATGCCTGTCCAGGTGAACCTGCCAATGACCTAGCCTGGCCCTCACAGCTTGCATGGGGTCACTGGCATCCCCCCTTGTCTCACTCTTCAGAGGGACGCTCCTAGAGGGTACATTAGGATGGTCCTGCACTTTTGGCATCCTCTATGCAAGGCCTTGGCACCAAATGAGCACAGAGTTCATAGCCATCAAATAAACAATGGAACAAAAGGATGGATGGATGAATGCATGGGTGGGTGAATGGGTGGATGGATAAATGGATGGATGGATGGGTGGGTGGATGGATGGATGGATGGATGGATGGGTGGGTTGGTGGATGGATAGATGGATGGGTGGATGGATGGATGGATGGATGGATAGATGGATGGATGGGTGGGTGAGTGGGTAGGTGGATGGATGGATGGGTGAGTGGGTGGGTGGATGGATGGATGGGTGGGTGAGTAGGTAGGTGGATGGATGGATGGATGGATGGGTGGGTGGATGGATGGATGGTGGGTGGATGGATGGATGGATGGATGGGTGGGTGGGTGGGTGGATGGATGGATGAATGGATGGGTGGGTGGGTGGATGGATGGATGGATGGGTGGATGGGTGGGTGGGTAGATGGATGGATGGATGGGTGGGTGGGTGGATGGATGCATAGATGGATGGATGGGTGAGTGAGTAGGTAGGTGGATGGATGGATGGATGGATGGATGGGTGAGTGAGTGGGTGAATGGATGGATGGATGGATGGATGGATGGATGGATGGATGGATGAATGGGTGGGTGGATGGATGGATGGGTGGGTAGGTGGATGGATGGATGGGTGGGTGGGTGGATGGATGGATAGATGGATGGATGGATGGATGGGTGGATGGGTGGGTGCGTGGGTGGATGGATGGATGGATGTATGGGTGGATGGGTGGGTGGGTGGATGGGTGGGTGGGTGGGTGGGTGGATGGATGGGTGGGGGGGTGGATGGATGGGTGGGTGGGTGGATGGATGGGTGAGTGGGTGGGTGGATGGATGGATGGATGGATGGGTGGATGAGTGGGTAGGTGGATGGATGGATGGATGGGTGAGTGGGTGGGTGGATGGATAGATGGATGGATGGATGGATGGATGGATGGATGGATGGATGGATGGATGGATGGATGGGTGGATGGATGGATGGATGGATAGATGGGTGGGTGGGTGGATGGATGGATGGATGGATGGGTGGATGGGTGGGTGGGTGGATGGATGGATGGATGGATGGATGGATGGATGGATGAGTGGGTGGGTGGGTGGATGGATGGGTGGGTGGGTGGGTGGATGGATGGATGGATGGATGGGTGGGTGGGTGGATAGAAGCATAGATGGATGGATGGGTGAGTGAGTGGGTAGGTGGATGGATGGATGGATGAATGGGTGAGTGGGTGGGTGAATGGATAAATGGATGAATGGATGGATGGATGGATGGATGGATGGATGGATAGATGGATGGATGGATGGATGAATGGGTGGGTGGGTGGGTGGATGGATAGATGGATGGATGGGTGGATGGATAGATGGATGGGTGGGTGGGTGGATGGATGCATAGATGGATGGATGGGTGGGTGAGTGGATAGGTGGATGGATGGATGGATGGATGGGTGAGTGGGTGGGTGAATGGATGGATGGATGGATGGATGGATGGGTGGGTGGATGGGTGGATGAATGGATTGCAAGACGGATGGATGAAGTAACTTAGAAGTGAGTCTTGGTGGCTCTTGGATGAGCAGAGTCTGGAAGGAAGGGTATTGCTGAGTGCAGTGTAGTGGTTCAGCTTCTCTCCCCAGAGCTGGCCAGGAGAGCGGGGCTGTGAGCAGCAGGGGTGGCCCACTTGATCTGGGTTCCCAGGAAAGTTGCCATGTTGGAGATGTTGGACAAGAACCATGCAGGAGCAGCACTCACCTCAGCTGTATGGCTGCCTGGGGCCTGTCTGGTCCAATGTGTGCTGCCTTCTGTGGGTTTAGATTTCCTCAGCTCCAGGCTAGCTGCAGTCCAAATGGTAGATGAAGGGTATTTGATTCCAGCAGGTGCCACCTGCACCTTGAGTCTGGGCCCTTTCCCAGCTCTCAAGTTTACCAGCTGGGTGATCTCCGGCAGGTGTCTGGACCTGAGCCCGTCTCCTCACCTGTGCCAATGATGGTGCCCATCTCAGGCCAGATCTACTGGCGAATCAAATTAGGCTCCCAGGATGGAAATGTCAACGAGGCATATGAAGTCAAAGAGGAGGGGAAAATCCAATCTTTGGGAAGGTCCAGAAAGCTTCCTGGATGAGCCAACAATTGAAGTGGAAAAATTGCAACAGAAAGAAAAGTGGGGAGGGCACTCCATAGGCCCTGCAGCATGAGAGTGTGGCATGGCAGAGGGTATCAGACTGCTCGGGGGCAGGGGTCTGGGGCATGCAGATAGAAGAGAGCGGGAAGAAGAAACCACATGGCCAGGGCCAAGCAGCTGGGACTGGGACCAAGGGTGTTAGGGAGCCACAGAAGGCTCTGGAGTGAAGCAGTGGTGTAGTCGGTGCAGGCTGTCTTGGGGCAGGGCCATCAGCACGTGCTCAGGGATGCCCACGGGAGTCCAGAGGGGCCACCTGGTGTGGACACGCCTCTCAGGCCACAGCGCGAGAATCACCCTTCTAAAGCCAAGGAATACATCAGCCAACCCGGGCTCCCACAAGAGACACGGGTGGACTGGAAGACGGCGAGCAGTGGGCAGAGGGGGCAGACCCAGGCTAGCCTGAGGTGGACATCGGGGACGGTCAGGGAGAACGAAGCCACTGGGTGCAGGCTTGTGGGGGGGTCTGCAGCACCCAGCCTGGGCGGCCCCCTGACATGCTGCTGCAGGTTTGTGAAGTCCCTCCTTGTGCCAGGCTGGCCCTCCATCTGCTCAGCGTCTTCTCAGTCCCGCAGCGGCTGCCACACACTGTCCACTCACCCCAGCCTTGGCCCCCAGCTGCCACCCGCTCCCTGCTGACCTCGTTTCCACCATCAGGAGGAAGTGCAGGTCATCGGTACGGGCCCCTTGCCCTCAGCCCCTGTCGATGCCCACAGAGCCTTACCCAACACCCCTTCTGGAACCTTCTCTGGCCAACACTGGCCGGACACTGAGGACATAGCTGTCAACAGGTCGGCCATGGCCATCGAGAGCATGTCTGCCCGGGGATCCTCCTCTTGACTGCCCTTTTCCCTCCTAAGACCCTGCCCCACTCACCCTGACTGTCAATTGTAACCAAGCACAGCCGGGCGTCACCACTGCCCCACCTGGCCCACCTCCCGTGGTCAGCACCGAGCTTCCCGGAGGGGGCTCGGCCTCCCCAGGCCCCAGGGCAGGTTTGCCAGCCTGGGGACCCGTTGCCCGGCAGCTGGAACCCACAGAGTTCAAGACTCCCCAATCCTGATACTTTAGAGTCCTGCAGGGGAGAAAGCTGAGTTGCTCCCTGCAGCTTGCATACTTCCTCCTGACAGGGAGCTCATCACTTCCAAGAGCGACTCCTTTTGGTTGTTAGGAAGTGCTCTTTTCCACCTCCTTCTCGCCAACGAGTGCCTCCCAGGACCCACAGGCTGGGTGACCAGGGGTGCTGCAGCACCAATTCAGAAATCCCTTTTGAAAATGTTTTCCTTTGTTTTGTTTTATTTAGAAATTTCAGACATTTTTACGCAGTTAAAGAGACAACCACAAGAATGTGTAGCCTGTGTGGACGTCAGGCATAGCCAGCCCCCCGGCAAGGCCTCCCCCCAACCGCTGCCCCCCAACTCAGCAGCAAAAAATGCCAAGCATGTGTAAGAAAACAGCCAGGCAACCCATGCCGGGACTGGGCACGTGCACGCGCACACACACTCACAGACTCACACACACTTGCACACATGCACTCTCACAAATACACACACACACATTAACATGCACACACACAGACATACCCAGATACATGTATACACACACTCTCATGGTCACAAACTTGCACATGCAGACTCATGCTCACACAGTTACCTAGCCTTACATATTCATATACTTACACATTCACACACACACTCAAATATAGTCACAAATGAACACATACATGTGCTCACACACTCTCTTGTGCACACACACACATTCATACGCACACAGACTCACACACACACATCGTTTCCCCAGTCCTGGCTGCACTTGGGGTGGGGAGACAGGCTGCTGGGCCCAGCCCCTCCCACCCTCCCTGTGGCTGTTTGCCTTCTCTGTGCCTCAGTTTCCCCTTCTTCCTCTCCGTCCCAAGGTCGTTAGAAGCATCCAGGGCGACCGGGTGTGCCAGCCTCTGCAAACCAGCAGAGCAGCCTTGTGGCGTGGGGCCCCAGCTCTGGGTCCCGGAGAGACCCTGGGGCCTCGGAGTCCCTCCAGGGGGCCCTTTGGCCAGCAGCAACCCCACCCCCAACAGAGCCGTTGAGGCACCCCCTTCCCAGAAGCCACTAAGATGGAGACCCTGGGATGGCCCAAGGACCCGCCCTGGCGCCTGCTGGAGGTGGCAGGAGCTCCAGGGCTACACTCTGAGGTGTCTCCAGCTCTGCCCCAGGAGCCCTTCCTGTCCCTGGGGAGCCCTTCATCACCCCCATACCCTCAACGCTGCCCGTCTTCCTCGCCTCTCAGAGGCAGTGCTGCCCGCAGCCTCTCCTTGGTCAAGGGGCCTGCCTGGGGTAGGGGCCAGAGCTGGAAAGCAAAGCTCAGTGTCCCCAGGGGGTGCCCACTGTGCCCCCCCTCGCCCATGGCCCCACGAGGCACCCCGGGAAGAGCAGGGCATGGTCCAAAGGGAGCAGCCCTCAGGGGGTTCGGGCGCCTGAAGGCATTGGGGGCCGGGGGGAGGGTCCCGAGCCCTGTGCTGCCCAGGACAACTGGCTTCTGCGCCCAGCGACGGACGTATTGGGGCTGCGGAATGCTGCTGGCACGGGGACAGGACGCAGAGGCTCTTGGCCTCGCGAAATGTTTACTACATCAGGAAATTAATTCACTGCGCACGGGTCTCAGTGACGAAGAATGAAAACACACACGCGGCCGCTCGCAGCAAACCCAGTCCAAGCCCCGGGCGGTCTCGGCGCAGCCCAGGACTCCCCGCCGGGGCTCGGGCGAGCTGGGGTCAGCAGTCGCCGCCGGAGGGGTGCCCCGTCCCCTCCCAGGGCCCCGCCCCTGCCGGAGCCGCGTCCAAACTGCTTCAAGCTGTAGCAACGCACCACGCCAGCCTCCGTTCCTCACAAGGGCCCTGCCAAGGGGCGGCTGACCCGCTGTCTAGGGAACGCGCGTGCACAGGGCAGGGAGGCTGGGCGTGCAGGCGGCCCCGGGTGCAAGGGAGCAGGACCGGCCGGCCTGGGTGCTTCCCCGGCCTCCCCCACTTGCCTGGGCTGGCCGGGCCAGGGCAGAAGAGGGTCAGCCCTCCTTGTGCAATGCTCCTGGTGGACTCCCGACCAGGTGCCAGGACATGGATGCTGCTGGGGGTGGGGGGGCCAGCAGGAAAGGCAGGCCTGGGGGGTCCCAGAGCTGGGAGTGCAGCCTGGAGGGACGGGACATGCCACAGGCTGTGCCGGCCCCACTGCCCACAGAGGCGGCCTGTGTCCTGGCTGTGGGGAGGCCCGGCCCGTGGCCATCTCGGCCGGGTGAGCGGGCAGTGTGGGGGGCGTGGCCTAGTGGGAGCTGCGGCAGCATCTGGCGGATCCCTGCACAGGCCTCTTGGCCCAGCATCCCCATGCGTCCAAGCGGCTCCAGAAGTGGCCAGTGTCCAGAAGTCTGCCAGAGACCAAGGCCTGGCCAGGGGTCTACCCACAAGTGGGCCCCAATGCAGGACAGGCTGGCTTGTGGGCCCCCCAGACCACCGGACCCGGCAGAGCTGCTGACAAATGTGGAGAGGAGGCGGGTGCATGGCTGGCATAGGCACAGACCCCCCAATTCCATCACCTCCCAGTCATTGCCCGGAGCTGGCCACAACTGGCCTTGACCCCAGCTAGGGGCATTCCCATGGAGAAATGCCACCCCACCTGCCCCCACCCTGCCCAGCCCGGTCTCCTGCCCCCACTGACCACCCACTCACAACCTGCCCAGCCCCATGCCTCCCTGTCCATGCCCGCTCTGTGCAGGGCCAGCTCTTCCCTGGGCAATGCGACTGGGCCTCCCTGCGAGAAACCCACCCCGGGGCCCTATGGCCGCCACCTCCCCAGGACCCCGTGACCATCCCCCAGCGCCTGGAGCCCCCATCTGGAAGCCCTTGTCCTGGGGACCGTGTGGTCTCGCTGGCCCCATGCGGTTTTCTACCAGCCTGAGGGCAGGGCGTGGGGGTCCGGAGCACCTCGGCACCTGCTTGGCCTCAGCCGCCCGCCCGTGAGACAGGGCGGAGGGGATGTCATGCTCGGCCCGCGATGTGGGGACTCCCCGGCCACCTCTGCCCATCACCTCCCCAGATGCCCCTGCAGAGAGCCCTTGTCCGGCCCAGCCCACATGTGAGGCAACAAGGGGGTCCTGGGCAGGGAGCCGGAGTGGGGGTCTCAGGCCAATGAGCCTCACGCAGCCAGGTCAGCCCCGTCGTCTGGGTATTCCTTGGCATCTGAAGTCAAAGGAGCGTCCATCCGCCCCCAGGCAGGCCCAAGGGGCCAAGGGACAGGAGTGACCAAGGATGGGCTGGCAAGGGTCACCAGTACAGACTCCCCCCCGCCCTCCTACACTCCCCAAAGCCAGAAACCTCAGCCAAGGCCAGAGGAGCCGAGGAAGGGCCCAGCGCCCGCCCCCACCCCCACCCCGACTCCCCTCTCTGGGCCTCGCTGTGCCCAGGGGGAAGGGCCTGACCGCGGGCCCCCCCCCACCGGGCTCGCGAACAGCAGACGCCCCTGGCTGCTGGCCCCGACCTGAACGCTCCCGGAGGGTCCCGGAGGTGGAAGCCTGCCCTCACGGGACAGACAACCGCTGGGAGGACACCCCCAATTCTCCGCATAGTGGGACTCCGCAGCCCCCACTCAGGCTCCCGTGGCCCCCGCGGCTCCGAGCTGGGCGCATCCCGTCAGGTCGAGGCCCCACAGCCGGCAGCCCCTTCCTCCGGGAAGCCGCCCCTCCTCCTGCTTCTTCTTTCTCGGCTCCGCAGCCCCCCAGTCTTCCCCTCCGAGGCAGAGCTCCTGAGAGGTGGGGACCACAGCCCCCCCGAGTTTAGAGTGTCTGCACCCATCACAGGGCCGCTGGCCTGGCAGGACCTGGAGGGGATGGAGATGCGGGCGCGAAGACTCGGGGACAGCAGAGAGGGGCTTCCCCTGGCTTGGACCCCGAACACCAGTGCGCAGCCGGGGGCTCCGTCAGCGGGGCATCCCCTGACCCACCAGGAGGTGGTACCCACTCTGCCCATCCCCGGTAAGCACCCCTGCATGGCGCAATGCCCGGGTCCCCACAAGCTGGGCTCAGGGGGGGGTCCCGGTTAGGAGTGTCAGCCGGACCAACCTCAGGGGCGATGGGGAGGGGGCGTCTGGCTCGACCACCCCCTACCCACCTCAGGAAGCCCCTGGCTCCCGGTCACAGGGGAAGAGGCTGAGACCCCTCCGGCCCCCCGGATGCTCCCGCCCCTCCGCTGACCCTGCCCTCACCCCTCCTTGCCTCCAAAGCGTTCCAGTGCTGCTGACTTCACTCACGCTTCATTCGTGCATCTGCACATTTACTGAGCACTGACGTGTGTCAGGCAACTGCACATTTATTGAGCGCTGACTGCATGCCAGGTGGAGCCCGGGATCCATGACTTATGATGGCAGAGGGATGGGGCACAGAAGGGGCCCTCCTGAGGCGTGTTCTCCTAAACCTGGCAGAAGCCCGCTTCCAAGGTAGAGACCCCACCCAACCCAAACAGGGCCGATGGCGAGGGACAGCCCCGGGCGGGCCCCAGCCAGCGCCTGGCATCACAGACACTGACGTCACCGTCTGTGGGGGGCGGGCAGGGGACACTTCCCAGGGCCAGAGAGGAAGCACACCCGGCTTAGGGTGGGGGCCACCGGGGCCTCCTCCAGCCCTGCTCCAGGGGCCCCACCCCACAGCCATCCCCCAAGTTCAGGGACTCGAAGACCCTGGCCCAGCCCCCAGCCTGCCCCATCTGCTCAGCCAAACTCCCTGAGCTGAGGTTTAGGGGGGCAGTGGACTTGGGGCCTTTGGGAACCCCCATGGGTACCGGGGGTCCGGGGACCCCGACAAAGACCTTCTGGGGCTCCGCCTCCTTCACACAGCCCGGAGTGAGTGGACGGCAGCAACAACACGGGCAGGGAGCCGGGCACTGCAGACACAGGGTGTGGTCTGAGCAGCTGGGATGGGCAAGGTGAGCCTGAGAGCCTGGGGACGGGGCTGGGGGCTAGGTGGGAGCAGCAGAGCAGCGGGGTCATCCAGGCAGCTCGCAGCAAGAGGAGAACCCTCCTGTTATGGGGGATCCCGGCAGGAGCTGTGAGGTGCTTGACGTGGACTCGGGGACTCACTGCCTCCCCCTCCAGCCTCACCCCTTGGCAGCCACTTTGTGCCAGGGCCCGTTCCCTTCCCGCCTCTCCCCCATACCCCACAGAGCCAGCTCCTTCTGGCCAGCTGGCCCACTCATGCCACCACCTCACGGAAGCCTGCCTTGGCCCACCCCACAGCCTCCGAGCTAGCCTGAGAAGCCCTTGGGGTACACTCTGCGGTCCCCTCCCTCTCCAGCCACCTTCTTGGCTGTTCCAAGCCTTGTACATAAACTGAGTGCCAACCTCAGCCATGCCAAACTCCTCACCAGGCCCCCAAAGTGCTAGTACCTCGCTGTTACCTCTGGTCCCTCTGTCTGGTACTCCCTACCTACCTCCATATGACAAACTCTTATTCATCCTTCAAAACTAAGGGCAAATGGGGTAAACTTTTAGTAGCATGGCTATGTAATTTATTGTCAAACCAAGCCCCTTACAACAATCTTACAGAAGAGAAAGCCAAGAGCAGAGAGAAAGATGCTCTTCAAAGACCATGCAGAGCCTGGGGAAACCCTTCTCCTCGCAGGCAGCCACTATGACCCCTGCCCCTCAGGGCCCTGGGTAGGCCTCCATCACATCCATTATGCAAAAAAAAAGAGGTCCTGAAAGGACAGTCCCTTGACCTAGTTCTGGGCTCAGACCTCAGCCACAGAAGTGGAGGACAAAGTTAAGTAGCATTGTGTTTCTTGGCCAAAAAGTTGATTCAAAAAGTGTTCTTGGAGACAGGCTTCTATGATCAAACCCAGGAGGCTGCCGAGTGGTGCTGGAAGAGGTGGGAGACAGCTGAGTGAATGGAAGGACACATGGGTAGCTGAACGGATAGAGGGATGGATGGATGGAGGGATGGGTGGATGGGTGTATAGATGGATGAGTGAATGAATGGATGGTTTTGGGATCCGTAGGGTAGTAGACAGGTAGAAAGGCATAATGGAAAGGTGAGGATGGATGGGTTGGCGGGTGGTTAGACAGATAGGGGTGAATGAATAGTTAGGTGATAGATATCCTGGGTGGATGGGTGGGTAGTGAGGTAGCTGGTAAGATAGAAGGATGAATACCTAGATGAAGTAATGATGGGTTTGATTGTGTGGGTGGGTGAAATTATGGATGATCAATGAATAAGTGGGTTAATAGTTAGATTAATAAGTATGGAAGGGTGAGTAGATAGATGGATAAGTGGGTGGATATAAGGATGGACGTTTGGGTTTTTGAGTGGGTAAATAAATGGAAGGGAGGGAGGAAGGAGGAAGGATGGAAGGAGGGAAGGAAGGAGAGAAGAGAAGCTAAATGGGTAGGGGAAAGAGGAGTTGGGTATAAGGTTGAATGGGTGGGCAGACAGGTAAGCTATGAGGTAGACGGAATGATGGAGATGACAAAGAATGCTAGCAGAGTGGATGGTGGAAAGATGCCCGCAAGCACGCATGAGCAGGTGGACAGATGGGTGGATGGACGGTGGATAAGTGGGTGCGGGTTTGAGCGGGCATGCCGAAATTTGGAGATGGGTGGTAAACGTAAGAATGAGTGAGTGGAGAGACAGATAGCTGGGTGGGGGCAGGGACGGAGAGGTGGGTGACCAGGTGCATGGAAAGGTCCACGGAGAGATGGGAGGATGACCAGGACCCCTGAAGGGCGCTTTCACCAGCTCTACGTCTCAGGTTAGGTCCCACCCTGGGAGTCTGCGATTCTGAGCTGGGACGCCCAGGGACACACAGGCAGCCGCGGCTTCTCAATCCCCAAATAAGGTGGACAAAGTCCGCTCTGGCTGAGGGGTCAGGAAGCCCGGGCGGGGCTGGAGGCGCTGCTCCCGGAGCTGAGCTCAGTTCCTTCTTCTCTAAACAATGGGGCCCGTCTGACCCTCGCTGCCCCTCCAACTGCTCCACCCAAGCTCCCTCCACCTCATGGGGTGCTGGGGCCCCTGGAGTTGCATGGAGGGAGCTGAGAAGGGAATAAGGTGGCAGACAAGACCCAGGAACTGCGCAACTTGTAAAGGGCCCCCCAGAGGAAATGGGACCTTTCCCGGGGGAGAGCTTCCCAGCCAGCCTGCGGGGCTTGGGGCTGCCCCCTCCATCCTGAAGAACAGGGACTGGTCCCTTGGTGGGTGTGGGCAGTGATGCCCCTTGTACCATCATACAGGACACTCTCCGGGTTCCCCTGCCCACTCCCCTTCCCTCACCCCTGCTTGCACCCTCCCCACGCCCCCCCCACCCTTGCCCGTGCCCCTGCCCGTCCCCTGCCCACACCTCTGCCCACTCTCTTCCCCACTCCCCTGCCTGTTCCTCTCCCCTTCTCTTTCCTACTTCCTGCCATGGCTAATCTGGCAGTCACTTCCTCCAAGAGCCCACCAGCTGGCAGAGAGGAGAGCCTGGTCTGGTAGAGAGGATGCAAGCAGCCCCCAAATACCAGGGAGGACGGGGGATGGGTCAGGAAAGCAAGCCAGTGCCTGGTCGGGGTGCTAGGATCAGGTCTTCTGTTGCCCGGCTCAGTGGAGGAGCTCTTGAACCTACTGCTGTCACCAAATACACCTTGATACACCCAGGCACACCTGGACACATCCAGACACACCCAGACACACCCAGACACATCCATACATGCCCAGACATGCCCAGACAAGCCCTGTATGCACACACTCATGGGACACACATAGTTACATGCACACACACAGCCCCACACAGGTGAATGCACACGTGCACACTCAGGCACACATGAGCATGCAGTCATATGCACACACACACACACACACATACACACACGAACGGTCCTCTTGGGCAAAGGTCTCCAGAGCTCTGTGCCTCCCCAGGGACGTAGACCTCGGCCACTGCTCCAGGCCTCGGGCTGCAGTGGTGGGAGACCCTCTGCCTCCGACCCGCCCTGGCCGGGGGCCTAGAGAGGGGATCGTGCCCTGGGGTCCTAGCCCAGCTCCTCTCGGCCCTCCCTGCGGCAGCCACTCTGCTCACCGCGGATCTCCTGCCACCCTGAACCCCAGGAAGTGGGCCAGCCTCCACCGGCACAGGGACCCGGAGCACGCCGGCCCGTTGCTAGGATTAGTGGCTGGATAAGCCACCAGGCCCTCAGCCCGCGTGCCCAGCCGCAGGTGCCATAGAAACCAGGGGCGCACGGGGGGGGGGGGGGGGGGGGGGGGGGGGCGGGGGAGGCGGGGGCGGAGCTGCTCCTCAGGTTGGGTCTTCCCTCCAGGGTCCCGAGCTCCCACCTGCCCCCAGCCCTGCAGAGCGCCCTCCTTCACAGAGGTCTGCACCTGGAGAAGGTTCCAGGTTCCAGCATCTGCTTTTTCCCCAGACACCAGAATGAAGAAGGATGGCCGAATGCCTTGGGACCTGCAGTGGGAAGAGTGGAGCACTGTCCCTCTCCCGCCACTCGGCCCTTGATGCAGGGAACAGCTGGGCTGCCTTACCTCACAGCCGAGGCGCCTGTCCCTCCCGCAGGCACCACCCACCCTCTGCCCCACACCTGCCCCCTCGCTGCCCTCCAGCCATGCCCCGCCTGAGGCACCAGGTCTGCCGCGGGGACAGTGGACAGCAAAGAAGGTCCCTGTGAACATCGGAGAGGCCAGCTGAGGAAGGGGCCGCCCAGCGCCCGGGGAAGCAGAGACCACTGCCTGGCCCCGACAGCCCACTGGGGTGTCACTTGCCACTACTCCGGCCACCACGCCCTGTCCACCTGCGCCCCCGCCTCCTCCCAGGCGATTGGGACAAACCTGGAGGCAGCCTGGACGCCGGCACCTGCTCTCACCCCTGCAGCCCCCACGGGGACCCGGGCGTCTTGCACATCAGCACTTCTCCTCGGGGCCAGCCTGGCTGCCCTTCCACTCACCTGAGCCCCAAGGTACCCAGCTGACCCCCTACTTCCACTGCCCACTCAACAGCAGAGAGCCTGTGTCCCGGGCACCCGGCCACTTTGCACCTCCTGCCCAGCTGCAGCCTCTAGGGCCCACCCACCCACACAGCCCTTCCCCATGGCCTGCTCCTCTCCTGGGCCCACCATCCTGCACAAATCCACACGGAGACCCCCGGGGCCGCCCATCCTGACGGGCCTGCGAGCGTGCCAGTGGGCACTCCCCTGCATATGCATGCATGGGTGCCCACAGGCACCAGAGACCCTTGGGGTCTCCCCATGGGGCCCCTACAGCCTCCCAAGAGGCCGGGATGCAAGCCAAGACGTAGGGTCCCAGGATGAGCCCCCGCCAGCATCCTGCACTCCCGGCCCGCTTCCTTGCATGACCCTGGCGATGCCAGCCTGGGGACCACAAGGAAAATCTGAGTGGTGGGTGCAGGGCCAAGAGGAAGGCACGGACGAGGGCTGGGCATGCAGGGGGCAAGGGCACAGAGCTTCGGCCACACGCTCACCCCCAGCGCTGGCCTCTGTCCCCACCCAAAGCACTGCCACCTGGGCAGAGAAAACCAGGCCAAAGTGCCAAGAGCCCAGCCCACTCGGCACACCGCTGCACCTGTGCTGAGGGCCCGCTGGGCGGGTGATGAAGGCAGCTCCGGGGGTTCCTGGACGCCCCTTCCCTGAATGCCCATGAAGGCCAGCACCCAGGGGAGAGTCGCCACTCTGGGCTGCCCTGAGTCTCTGCAGACCCGAGCTGTGCACAGAATCCCCTCCCCGTCCCCTCCAATTTCCACAGTGGCTGCCCGCCACCATCGGCTCTCAGTGCCCGTCGTATGCCACGGCTGCCCTGTCCTGGCACAAGCACGCTGACCCATCCACAGGCAGCCCCCACCCCACACCGGGTCTCCTAAGGCTGCCCCCGCCCTGGCACTGCCGTCCTCCCAAGTCTTCCCCCTCCAGCCCCTCCCCCTCCAGCCCAGCGTGAGCGTGTTCCACACTCGCCCGAGGGCTGCACTGTTCACTCACGGCCATGGAACAAATTATCCCAAAACACAAATGTTCCTCACATCAGCAGCCTGCGCCGGGGCCCGCTCGGGGGTCTGATGGGGATGAGCTGCCTGTCGGCCCTGCGGGGAAGCCCTCGGGGATCCCCTCGGACGTGGGGCTGGTAGCCCTACTCCCCAGCACTGCGCTGTGGTTGGGGGGCTGCTCCTGGCCGACCCCCTCCCACCCCGGGTAGGGCCCAGAGGGCGGGCGCCACCCCCGGCCCCACCCCGTAACGCGGCATTCGAGAGAGACGTCCTTGGTGGCCAGGACGTCACAGGGCCCCGGGCTGCCGCCGAGCAGGGTCATATTTTTTTTTTATTAAAAAGAAAAACCTAAAC
Organism: Tamandua tetradactyla; assembly: GCF_023851605.1. Taxonomy (NCBI): domain Eukaryota; kingdom Metazoa; phylum Chordata; class Mammalia; order Pilosa; family Myrmecophagidae; genus Tamandua; species Tamandua tetradactyla. Next base: position 2,078,158 of record NC_135335.1, read on the forward strand.
CAAGAAAACAAGGTGATTAAGGTTCCCCTCCAGCGGCAGCCACGCTCGCCGGCAGGAGACTGGCTCGCTGGCACAAACAGGAAGCAGCTGGTTTTCCCGCAACGTGCGGGGAGCCGGGTCCCCAGGGCAGAGCCGTCCCCGACAGGCCGGACCCCTCGAGGCCCCTGGGGCTGTGGGGAGTGCCCGAGGAAGGTGGGCTCCAGCCCCCAGCCCGCCCCCCTGCGCACGGGGTTCGCTGGCTCTGAGACGGCCGCCACGACCCGGCCACCAGCTGAGGCTGGGACTCCTTCGGGGGGGCAAGGAGGCGAGGGCATTGTCAGGTCCAGGCAGAGGTGACAGGAGTCGGCCTATCGCGGACCCCTCCCCAAAGGCCCCTCTTACCTCCCTTCCAAGAGTGGGAGCAGTCGGTTTCCACTGAGAGGGGTCCGGACCGTCTTAGGGGCCTCGCTTTGGAATGGCGTTGAGGTGAAAAGCTTGGGAATGGGCCAAGTCCCTCGGAGGGGCGACTCCAGGTGGAAATGTCCAGCCCAACATGGTGTTCCCCCCGCCCCAGAAGCTCCCAACCCAATCTGAGAGGGGGATAAGTGGGTCTCAGGGGAAAGAGTAGGGACCAAGGTCAGTAGTGAGTTCCCCATCATGGGGAGTGTGCAAAGTGAGACTCGTGTAGAAAGGCCCCAGGCAGACGGACGGGGCGGGTGGGCAGGGCTCTGCACAGCCCACCTTGGGCATTCCCCTTGCAGCCCCCCCAAAGCCTACAGTAGGGACACTTTTCGGCAGGTCCTCATATTTTCGTTAAACACAAAGCAGTCGTCTCTGATCGATGAGACACTCGGCCTCAAGGCCCGGCACACGGTGGGCAGCTGAGAGCCGGCGGTCCGTCCAGGTACAGGCCAGGCCCACGCAGGGCCAGGGGCAGCCGTGCCCTTCTCACCTGGCCCCCAGACTCCCTGCTCCCAGTCGCAGGTTGAGGCTGGGTGGGCTGATTGCATGTTCTCGGACTGGGGACCCTGCTGTACCCTTGCGATCCTGGTATGGGGGTGGGAGGGGACTCTCATCCCAGGTTCCAAACGTTCGCATATTCAGAAGCGCAGAGGTGGGCAAGTTTGAAAGGAGCGTCCTAAGCTGGAAGGGCAGAGGGACTTGGGAGGGCCAGTGGTCAGAATGCAGTTCAGACAGCAATAATTAAGACCACTTACTGTTGTGTTGACCCCAAAATGGAAAACCAGGGAAAAATAGAAGTCAGGAAATAGATACCCCTGTCCTGGAAAAGAACAGTAAAACTACATATAAAAAGACCATTGCAAAATGTTCGAAGAGGGTGGGCCACGGTGGCTCAGCAGGCAGAGTTCTTGTCTGCCACGCCGGAGACCTGGGTTCAATTCCCGGTGCTGCTCATGCAAAAAAAAAAAAGAAAAGTTCAAAGACATCACAGGACCCAAGAAGCTCTCTAATAGTCAAAGAGGAATTACTTTAAAAATCACCTCTATGTTTGTCCAGAGTGATGCTCTGATAAATCCCAGAGTGATTTGATCAGTGAGTGGAAAAGTATTTGCAAAGTCCCCTTCGGGGAATGGTGAGAACGGGGAGAAATTCAACTTCCCCAAGTTGAATTCTTGATATTCTCACAAGAAGTGTGGACAGCCAAAGCTATAGGCTGAGCCCCCTGTTTTGGGGTTTGTTCATATGAAACTTAACCCCACAAAGGATAGGCCAAGTCTACTTAAAATTAAGCCTAAGAGTCACCCCCAAGAAAACCTCTTTTGTTGCTCAGATGTGGCCTCTCTCTCCAGCCAACACGACGAGCAAACTCACCACCCTCCCCCTGTCTACGTGGGACATGACTCCCAGGGGTGTGGATCTTCCTGGCAACATGGGACAGAAATCCTGGAATGAGCTGAGACTCAGCATCAAGGGATTGAGAGAACCTTCTCAACCAAAAGGGGGAAGAGTGAAATGAGACAAAGTGTCAATGACTGAGAGATTCCAAACAGAGTTGAGAGGTTGTCCTGAAGGTTATTCTTTCGCATTAAGTAGATATCACCTTGTTAGTCAAGATGTAATGGAGAGGCTGGAGGGAACTGCCTGAAAATGTAGCACAGTGTTCCAGTAGCCATGTTTCTTGAGGATGATTGAATAATGATATAGCTTTTGCAATGTGACTGTGTGATTGTGAAAACCTTTTGTCTGATGCTCTTTTAATCTACCTTGTCAACAAACAAGTAGAACACATGGAATAACAATAAATAATAGGGGGAACAAATGCTAAAATAAATGTAGTTTAAATGCTAGTGATCAATGAAAGCAAGGGGTAAGGGGTATGGTAGGCATAGTCTTTTTTTTTCTGTTTTAGTTTTCTTTCTTTCTCTATTGCCTTTTAATTTCTTTTTCTGAATTAATGCAAATGTTCTAAGAAATGATGAATATGCAACTAAGTGATGATATTGTGAATCACTGATTAATAAATAAATTTAAATTTAGTAAATAAATTTTTAAAAATTTGACCAAAAAAATCATCTCTATGTAACTCACCACTAATTCGAAATACGATTAAACTAAAGGCCTTCCTTCACCATACCTTGAAATGAACTCAGTTTGAGATAAAGAGGGAAATATTTTTTAGGTCGAGTCCTAGGTGAACTGGCTTTGAACTTGTTTGAAAAATGCCCCATAAAGTTCTTAGACACTGCTGCCGGCAGCTCTCACTGGGTGGTTTGAGCTGGGATGCTCCATTTTGCATAGGGGGAAACTGAGGCAGAGAAAGGTGCCGCAACCTGCCAGGATTTGAATTGAGACCTGGTGGCGCCTGATTCCGTGAGCTGTTTTCAACCATTCTCGTCTCAGGGCCCTTCCTAGGAATTATCAGGAATCCCCAAGAGCCTTTGTTTATATGCATTACACCTACCGATACTCATCACACTAGGAATTAAAGCTGACATCTTCTGAATTTTTTTAAATATTAGAATTTTAAAAATATAAGTGAATTAATTTAAAAATGAGAATAAAACTCACTAAACATTAACACAAAGTAATCTCTACAATTTGCATTTTCAAAATGAAGTAAATTTTGAGAAATCTTTCCACAAGACAGATTCTCATCTTAGCCTCTGCCTTTGGACCATAACGATGTGCTGTTTGATTGATGTACAGATGAAGTTAGAGGAGGGAGGGTGGTTTAAGTGGCTTTTTCCAAAGCTTGCGAATTTTCTTGTTGAATCGACTCCCACACCCAAACAAGTGGGATCTCTTACAAGGATGTTGCAAGGTGGAATCTGGACTCATACTGAGGAACTTTTCAAACTCTGTTAAATTAAAATCCATCGGTCTAAGAGGCGAGATGAAAATTACATTCAAAGCTGAGCCCCGGATTAGATCCTGGAATGGAAAGAGGATATTCATGGAAAAACTGGTCAATCCCAATGGAAGCCTGGAGTTGAACTGTCAGCCTCTTGGTTTTCACTGCAGTGGTGTGAGATGGTGATGAGTGAGGCTGCTGGGGATGGTCGATGCGACTCTCGGGGCCAGCTTTGCCACACTGGGTAAGTCTACAATCATTCCAAAATTCGAAAGTTCATTGAAAGAAAATCCATCAGGCTACTCACACTTCCAAAGGCTCCTTTGCCCGTGTGTGATTTAGTAACACCCCCGTGGGCTGTTGGGTAAATGCTGGTTCACTGATGACATGAGGACCTTCATCACGCAATATCAAATGCTCGCATCCCTTCGTCTCAGCGCCAAGCCCATCAGGAGCCTTTACGGATTGAAAGCCGTCAGCTCTTCCCAAATGCCACAATGCACTCCAAAGCTCCTTTGTTCAACACTCCTCACGCTCATTTTGGAGAAACCACCCCTGCCATTCGTCGGAGGGAAAACGGCACCAGCGGTCAGTTGAGCTTGTAACTCAAATACTGCTTTTCCCGGAGACGCCGCCGCCTTCGGGGTTAATGTTAGACTCACTCAAGGGTCAAGATTAACGGAATTAATAAAGTTTACGGCTTCCTAAGGACCTTCCTATGTGACCCTGGCAGCTGGCCGACATCCCAGACCTGCAGTGGCTACTCGGAGCGAAGCCCAGGTTTCGGGGTGACGTGGCACCCGGGCAGGCGACCCTTGTGTGGGAGAGCTCCTCGGACCCCCACCCCACCCTCACTGCCTCTTCCTCCCCCAGTCCAACTTTCCCAGGTCTTCGAGGTGCACGCATGTCCCCCTCTTCCCGGGAGCCCCTCTGACCCTTCCAGCCTGGAGGAACTTTCCGGAGCTCCCGTGGCCCCCACTCTGCCAGCCCAAGGCTCCAGTGCTGTGAGCTTCCTCTTGGACCCCAGCCCCCATGATAGAGTCTCAGATTAGGCAGCTGTTTCTCTCTCCACCACCCAAGCCTGAGCCCCCTGCCCTCAGACCTGGCAGCGAAGTGTCCTTGGTTTGGGGAACCCTTCTGACTCCATGGTAAGCCACTGAGAACAGAGCCCTCGGCCCTTTGCTAATTGTAAGCAGAGTGCCGTCAGAGCGGCAGCTCCTGGCTGCGTGGGCCCTGCCCCACCTCTTTCCATGCACAGCACTCAGCTGTGGACTTCCTAGGATGTCACAGGGAATTAGACTTGAAATCCAGCACTGAGTTTCCATGGAACTCGCCATGGGCAGGAATTACCGGGATTAAGGGGCCCCTGCCTTTTTGGGCTTCCTTTCCCGGGCAGCCCCGGGAGGGCCCTTTCCCCGGGGACGTCCTCGAGACTAGGGAGGGGACCACACGTTCCAGGCACACACACCCCCACCCTTTTCCTCTGCCTGTGCCAGCCAGAGCCTGGATTGGCACCTGGCAGAGCCGGCGAGAGGGCGTCTGCCGGGTCAGGGCCCAGCCCATGTTTCCTCTGACCTCCAGTCGCTGGGCTGCAGGGAATGGCAGGGACACCCCCACCTGGGCACGCGGGCCTCACCAGGGCCTAGACCCAGAGGCCGGGGTCCAGCGGAGAGCACCAGAGGCCGAGGCTCCTGGCACAGGTCAGGGCAGGGTGGGCCCTGCCGGCTCAAAGCATCACCCTTGTTTCGTCACCTTCCTCCTGTCCTTTGTCCCCAGCAGATGGCCCCAGACAGGACACGGAGAGGGCCTGGATGCTGGGACCGGGGCTGCTTGCTCCAGGCCTCCCGCCCTCCTGCCTGCTCTGCCCGGTGCCAGGCCCCGAGTTGGGAGGTGCCTGGTGGGGAAGGAGAGGCTCCCCAGAGCTGGAGGGGGCACGTATGGAGCAGCTGCTGGGACCTGGAGGGGCCGTGAGCTCGCCGCCCCACTGCTTCCCGCCTGGACGGTGGGGACGGCTCTGTCCCTTGCACACACCCCGGAGAGCTTGCGGCAAGCCTCTGTCTTAACGTGGGGATGCGGGGGCTTGGGGACAGAAGGCAGCAGCCTCCGTTCAACTCTGCGTCCCTGGCATAGACACCCCTCAAAAGTGGAAGTGAGGCAGGAACCAGGGAGTTCTACAATCGGGCCTGACCCCCACCCTGACCCTCACCACACAAGGCCGGGGCCCTCCCCTGGGGCCGAGAGCGGGTGCCTGATGCACCCTCAGGTCAGTGCGAGGGAAACCCTTACCTGTCCCACGGGTAGCCTCTTAAAGGTGCTTTCTCTCGCTGCTTAGCCCAGGATGGGAGGAGAGAAGGCATCTGCCCCTGCCACCTGCTCCCTGTGGAAGGGAGCAGAGGAGATGCTGCGGGCAGAGCCTGAGGGCTTCCTGGAAGAGGCAGGCCCCCACTAGTCTCTTGCATTGGGCTCCAGAGGCTCGAGGACTTGGGCACGTCCAACACTAGCTCTGGAGGTCTGGGGAGCTTTAGAGCCAGCCCCCAGGGGCCCTGATTCCCCACAGCCTGTAATTGAGTAATTTTCTCATTACCCTCCTTAGAGCTTTCCGCCTCTCCCTCCAGACGCGAGCTGGCCGGCCAGGCGGCTTCCAGCTGCGTGGCCTGAGCCCGGCACAGTGGCCGGCTCAAAGCATTCAGTGACAACTGAAAGGCTGCGTCCCCATCTAGGAAATGGGGAGTCGAAGCCCCGCCTTGGGGCCGAAGGACGGCAGGCAGCACGGGTGGCCCCACCTGTGGAAGGTATGGGCTGAAGGCTGCTTGCAGTTAATAATACTGTGACGCGGGGTGGCCAGCACCCAGAATTCCGGTCCCCTGGCCCTGGAGGGGGGCGTGTCCTCAACAGGTTGCCTCTCAGCTGCCCGTGAGTTCACTGAAATTGGTTAATGCTCCCACGTGGGCCTTGGTCCCAGACACCCGCAGGAGTAGGGGGCCTTCACCAGAAGTCAGGGGATGGGGAGAGAAGATGTCCAGGACAGGTCTCGAGGCCCAGCCACACCCACAGGACAGAACCGGAGGTGGCAGGGGCCGAGCTGGGCGCGTGCTTGGGAACTTAAAAGAGTTTCTGTCCCCCAGAGCTTCTGGTGACAAGCTTTCAATGCATCGTTCCCTAACTGTAGCGTGATGTTGTCTTCCTTAAACATTTTCTTTTTCAATTTTCATTTCCATCAAATTAGCTATGATGAGCCTAGCCTTGACTTCCTTTGAGTTGATCTTATTTGGGGCTCATGGAACTTTCTGAATCTGTTAATGTACGTTTTTAACCAATTAAGGAAGTTTATAGACATTCATTAATTCTTTAGATATGTTTTCTATCCCGTTCTCTCTCTCCTCCCCTTCTGAAACTCCAAACAGCCATATCTGAAAACTGTTCCATTCGTTTTTTTAAGTCTTTTCTTCTGTTCTAGTTTGCTAGCTGCAGGAATGCAATATACCAGAAACAGAATGGCTTTTAAAAAGGGGAATTTAATAAGTTGCTAGTTTACAGTTTAGGGCCGAGAAAATGTCCCAGTTAAAGCAAGTCTATACAAATGTCCAATCTAAGGCATCCAGGGAAAGATACCTTGGTTCAAAGAAGGCCGATGAAGCTCAGGGTTTCTCTCTCATCCGGAAGGGCACATGGCGAACACGGCGTCATCTGCTAGCTTTCTTTCCTGGCTTCCTGTTTCGTGAAGCTCCTCGAGAGGCATTTTCTTTCTTTATCTCCAAAGGCTTGTGGGCTCTGGAGGTTATGTCATTCTGCTCTGCTCTCTCTGAATCTCATTCTCCAAAATGTTTCCTCTTTTATAGGACTCCAATAAACCAGTCAAGACCCACCCAAATGGGTGGAGACATGTCGTCACCTAATCCAGTTTAACAACCACTCTTGACTAAATCACATCATCCAGGGAGATGAACTGATTACAGTTTCAAACATACAATATTGAATAGGGGTTATTCTGCCTTTATGAAATGGGATTTTGATTAAAACATGGCTTTTCTAGGGGGCACACTTCCTTTCAAACCAGCACGTTCTCTCTCTGCTGCATATTGGATCACTTCTACTGATTTATCCTCAAGAGCACTAGCTCTTCGTGGTCTTTGTTTTGCTGTCAACCCCACTCAGTATTATTTTAATTTCAGAGATTGTATTTTTCAGTTCTAAATGTCCATTTCTATTCTTTTGTATATTGACTCTCTGCTGGAATTTCCCATACTTTCGCTGACTACAGATGAAGCATACAAATACATTCTTTTCTTCCTGAGCACAATTACAGCAGGTTATTTTAAAGTCCTTGTCTGATAATTCCAATATAGAAGTCACCTCTGGGTTGGCCTCAGTGAATTGTCTTTTCCCCTGGGAATGAAACACACGTTCTTGGTCCTACGTGTGCCACGTAGCTTGGATTATAGCCTGGGCTCCGAGAAGGTCGCGTTGTAGACGCTCTGGAGTGTGGTATGTATCTTTGAAGAGTGTTGGTGCACTTAGCTCCGCTGGAAATGATTCGATTCCAGCTGCCATCTCTTACTCACCTGAGGTGGAGGCAGCTCAAAGCCAGTCAGGACAGCTTTTGGACTTCCCCATGCCAGGAAAGGAGATGTCCCTCCCCTGGCTATTTTTAGGATGCCCTTACTCTGCAGCAGCCTTGGCTTCCCATCTTCTTCTCCGGGTTCCCCCAGCCAGAAGGATGGCTCATTTCCACTGGGTTTTCAGATGCCCCCAGCATCCGGTGACTACAACTGCCTTGGGGTCCATTGTTTCCTTCAAGTTTGGACTTTTCTAAAACATATCTGCTTTTCTCAGCTTTCTAGAACCCTTGGACAGTTTTGTGCTTGTTGTCCGGGTTTATTGTTATTATCTGCAGGAGGGCTGGTTTGTAGAAGCTTACTTCTCCAGACTGAAAGTTGGACGAAGAGCTATTTCAGGCTGGGGGGTGGGGTGGGGAGACAGGATACTGCCAAGAAATCATGTCTGATAAAGCAAAATGCGTTCATGAAATGTGGCTCTAAGAAGGTTGGTGCTGGAGTCAGCTCAATAGGAGTGAGATAGCAGAGACTGGAGAGTAAACATCCGCTTTCATGTCGAGGAAGTTTCTTTCTATTCCCAACATGTTTTATAATCATGAATGAATATGATTTTTTATTAAATATCTTCTTGGCACTTATCAGTATTATAATATGGTTTTTCTCCTTTGGCTTATTAGCTTGATGATATTAATGGATTGCTTAATGTTGAGTCATCCTTGCATTCCTGGAAATAAATCCTGCTTGGTCATGGTGTATTGTTATTTTAATTCAATACACTGCTGGATTTAATTTTCTAATTTTTCTATTTACAATTTTTGCATCTATCTTCACATGTGAACTTGGACTGTGGTTTTCCCTTTTTTGTGCTACTGTGATCAGATTTTGGTATCAGGGTTATGTTAGCACAGAAAATGAATTGGAATTTTGTCCGTCATTTATGCTTGACACATTTCATATGACATAGGTAAGATACTGAAAGCCTGAAAAAAAAAATTGCCCATAAAACTCTCTGAGCCCTGTGCCTTTGTCTGAGGTAGGATTTTTTAACTTTTCAGTCCATAACCTGTTTATTAACATGTTCAGATTTTCTAGGTCCCATTGAGACAATCTCCAGAAATTTGTTCCTTTAAACAAGACTTTCAGATTCCACTTAACAAATTTCTTTGGACATCTATTATGTGCCAGACTCTAGAAAGAGGATATATTACAACCTGAATCAGCAAATAGAATTTCTATGAGAAAAGGCATTCAATGATTTTGCTCCATTTGCATTCCTTCTTTATCTCCTCCTAGGGTCATAACAGGTAAGAAAACAGAATGCAGATGGGTGTTTCTTGATGTGTATCTGTCCATCCACCCATCCATCCAACCGTCCACCCATTCACCCATACACTCATCCATCCTCCCACCCACCCATCCACTCATCCATCCATCCACCCATCCATCCATGCCTCTGTCCATCCATCCTTCCAACCATCCATCCATCCTTCCACCCATCCATCCATCCACCCATCCTTCCACCCATCCATCCATCCATCCATCCTTCCATCCATCCATCCATCCATCCATCCATCCACCCATCCATCCATCCATCCTTCCAACCATCCATCCATCCTTCCATCCATCCATCCACCCACCCATCCATCCATCCACCCACCCACCATCCACTTATTCACCCATACATTCACCCATCTATCCCACCCATCCACCCACCCACCCATCCACCTGTCCACCCATCCGCCCACATTCATGGAGCACACTTAGAATGCTAATTTTGCCAAGCACTGCTCTAGGTATTGGGGGCTCAACTGAGAGACAGAAGCCAAACGCTGAAAGACCAAATTGGGATTCACAATAGTCCAGGCGGAGAGCCCACCCAAACCAGGAGCAAGTGTGCAGCTACTGCTCTGGAGGCAGCCAGGAGCTAAGGAGGGAAGAAACAGGGTCCCAGGAAAGAAGGCTGGAGGTGCCTCCTGCACAGTCAGGAAGGGTTCTGTGGGTGCTCACCTGGCACCCCCTCAGTCTTGCTGCCCCCGATGTTTTCATGGTGAAACGTGAGTCTCCTGTAGAGAAGGGCTGGAGGGCAGGAAAGGGACCTGTCTGTCTTTGGGCATGAAGGAAGGGGAGGACGGCGGCCGGGCGGCAGGGGACTGTCTGCCCCCGACGTCGGGCAGGTGGCTGTGCCAAGCTTGCAGCCCCTGGATGTGCAGTACTTCCTGAAGCCGAGGTAGAGCGACGATAGCTGGGGAGCAGCTGCCTCGTCCCGCACAGGGTCCAGTCTCCCTGTCTGCATTTCAGGGTCCCCACCAGGCTTCCTGCACCTGTCCTCTCACCGCAGAACCCCGCCAGGTCCAGGGGTGGGAAAGACTCCCCAGCTAAAGGCCACCGCACCTGGCGGGGATGAGCCAGCCCTGCATGGACTCCAACATCACAGGCCTCAGACGAGGTCTCCAGGGCTTTTCTTCCCCCAGAAACCACCCAGCTGGAGCCAGGACCTAGCTGGGGTGCGCCCCAAGTCCCTGGGGCATGAGGAAGAGGGGGCACACATCGCCTGTCCCAGCTCCTCCCCTCCCCCAGCTCTGCAGAGAACCAAATAGCCTTATCAGAAAGTCCCGCAAGTGACTGGTTAACCAAATAGCTAGAATTCCTGCTCGGAGGCACATCTGTTGCTGATGGAAGGGAGGCCGGGATGACAAGGCAGGGAGGGGGAAGCAGAGGTGGTGGCCAGACCTTCCCCAAGTGGTGCTCCTGGCAGAGCAGGAGTCTTCCCAGGCCCCAGGGGCCCCTGGAGGGGGGGGGCGGAGGAGAAGGAGTGCCCCCCCCAGGGTAGCGCAAAGATACTGGGCTCCCCGGAGCCCCTCCCAGCCTGGAGTCCTACCCCCACGCCGGACCTGCCCCTACCCACCCCAAACACACCTCCTCACCCCCTCGGCTCCAGCCCCTCCCACACCCAGACCATCTTTCTAGAACTCGCATCCCAGCCACTCTCTCTCCCCTGGGAAGTCCCTCCCTGCTGTGCAGAGCTCCCGGTTGACCCTCGGGGCTGTGGCCTCCAGGCCCTGGCCCCGCCCCGCGGGTGTGCCCCCCTGCCTTGCTCTCATGGAACGCCCCCAGACCTGCACGCAACTCCCTCACCTGAAATGCCCCCCACTGTGCCCAGGCTGGCTCACTGCGAGCACCCCTCAAACTGCACACGAATCCCGGGTTCCTGCGTTTCCAGGAAGCCTTTATTCGCCCCTTACATGGTTGTGGGGGGGCGGGGATGGGTTTATCCTCCCACCTCTGGCATCACCAGCCCCTGGCCAGGGAACTCCCTCTGTGACTCACTCCTTGGTACCCAGGAGACCGTGGACAAGTGCAGGGATGAAGACGGGAATGAGGACAGAGACAGGGGAAGAGGGGTGGCTGGGGAGCGATCTCAAGAGGGCAGAGGCCCGAGGCCGAGGAGGTGCTGAGACGGGGCTGGGGCGCAGGGGCTGACCCGCGGGCCACAGGCCCTCGGCTGCTCGGCCTCCTTCCTCGGAGGTGCTGGCAGGAAGGCCAATGCTGGCTTCGTTTTCCATCTGCTCAGCTCGCGCTGGGCTGCTCGGCTTCTCCGAAGGCCGCTGCCCGAGGCACGTGGTCATGTGCAAACCGCAGAGAGGGCCAAGCCGGGCCAGCAGGAGGCCGCGGGGGCCGGCCGCCTGCCCCCGCCCCCCAGGGCACCCCGCGCCCTGCCTCGCCCCCCACCCAGCGTCCTCTGCCCCTCACCAGTGTCCTCTGGAGCTGTGCTGGCGACACCCCTGACACCGTCCACTGTAGGGCAGCCAGCTCCTGCGGGCACAGACGGCCCGCTTCTCTCTTGTGTGCCCTGCTGAGCTGGGGAGCAAGGACCTGGGGACCTGGAAGCGAGAGCCAAGGGGGCCCCGCAGGCAGGTGGGTGCTGGCCGACAGCCCCAGCCCTGCCTTTCCTTGGGTCCCCAGCTCCTGTCTGCACTCGGGGTGGGGCTCCCTTGGAGGGGACCAACCGGAGGCCATGTCTCCCCTGCCCTCCTGTCCTCTTGGCTCCACTGGACCCCGTGGGTACCCACTCAACTCCCAGACAGATATGCACCCCACTGCTGCCAGCCCCTGAGACGCACTTGGGGCCCCTGCTCTGCCCCTCGCCTGCCCTGCGTGCCCTCCCACCCCCGCCCCACCAGGCCTGCGACCCCTCCCCAGGCCCGAGGGCCTAGAGCACGCTCGGGAGAGGGAGAGGGCCAGGCTGGCCGCAGGGCTGCTCTGCGGCCAGTGTAAACAGATCCCTTCTGTCTGCCTGGGGGGCGGGGGAGGGAGTTGTCTTAGGCTTTGTTATGTTCTGAAAAAAAAAGGCAAAAAATTTGGGTCACAAACCACAAACTGTTTTGCTTTCTGCATAACTGGCATAAACAGGCATTTTCTCCTGGGTTTCTGGCCGGCTGGGGCCTGGGCTGGCCAGGCTGGGCGCACGGAGGAGGGGCCGAGGCCGTGCCCCGAGGGGGGGTCACCCGGCTGGGGGCCAGCCGGGCAGGTGGAGCTGAGCTCCCGGGCACACAGGTCGGGGGAGCTGTGGCCCCCCCAGGCCTTGTGCCCTGGGACCTGGCTGCACCTGTGCGTGAGCCCAGCTGGGAGCAGCCGGAACCTGGAGCAAGCGACCTCGGCACTGGGTGCGAAGCCCTGGGATCAGAACCCCAACAGTTTTCGGGTTGGCCTGGGGGGCCCTGCCCCCAGGGCAGCAAGCCAGTCTCTGGGGACTAGGGGGAAGGGGTTCCCCTGTGACCCCCCCCGGGCCCCCGCCTTGCCCCATCTGTGCCCGGGCTGCAGAGAGAGCAGTGGGCAGCCATCCTTCCTCCCGGGTCACTGACTACCTCCAGCGGCCAGGGAGGGGTTAAAAGGTGGAGGGGACGCTGGTGAGACCCGAGGCCTGGGGAGGGGGCTGGGGGCGTCAGGACTGTACAGAAGGAGGGAATAAAGCAGCAACGGAGGGAGGGGCACAGCGTGTGTGTGTGTGTGTGTGTGTGTGTGTGTGTGTGTGTGTGTGAAGCCTGGGGGAAGGCAGGGAGGGGCTTCGGGGGGGTGGGGAGGAGGGGGAGGGGGCATGAAGAGAGGAGGGCACGGGGGAGGGGTGTGGGGTACAGAGGTTCCTGGGGCGGGCGGGGCCGTGGGATGGGAGGGGTCGTGGGAGGGGCATGGCGTGACTTAGTAATGGGAAGGGGGAGGCTTCCTTCCAAGCGGGCATGGCGGGCGGGGGGCTGGCATGGGAGAGAGGCCTGAGGGGTGCCAGCAGCTGGCCCCTTGGCTCCTAGGCACTGTGGCGAGGAGGGCCGGAGACCCTGGAGCTGCCTCCTGAGATGTGAAATGTGGGGCAGGAGAGCCGGTGGGAGGCGGGGCTGGGCTGGGCGGGGTCGGGAGGCCGCCGGGTGCAGGGGGTCATGGGGCGCCCCCGGGGGGCTGCACAGGAGGCCAGGGGAGATGTCGTTTGGAAGCTCAGCCTTCCACACCTCTCCTTCCCACCCCTCGGGTTGCCCCTTCGGCTCTTCCCCCGGGACCCCCAGGCACGGTTGCTGTTTCATGGGCGGGGCTCACAGGGGCTCCCCGAGGAGGCGGCAGTTCCCAGCATGAGTCAGGCCCACGCCTGCAAGGGTGGCAATGCAGGCAGGCGGCAGCCTGTGCAAAGGCCCTGGGGTTGGAGCGGCTCCTGAGCTAGGAGAGCTGGGAGGGGGTGGCCTCCTGAGGGTTTCGGCCTGCCCCCCAGGGCCATAAGGACCACTTTAGGGGTTCTGAGCAGAGACAGGAGCTGCTCTGACACTTGAAGGCCCCTGGGGGTTATTGTGAGGCTAAGAGCTGGGCAACAACTTCCCAGGTTTGGGAGTCCTAGGGTCACAGCCCAGGGTGAGGGGACCATGGGCCGGGTGTCCCCCAGGGCAGGTGGGGCTTCCTCAGCAGCTGAGCAGGGGCAGGGAAGGCACAGGTTTATTAGTGGGGGGCTGAAAGCATCAGAAATTCATTCTCCCCAGTTCTGGATGGGAGAAGCCTGCAATCCAGGAGTGCTCCTGCTGGAACCTGTGGGGACTGCCCATCTTCTGGGGGTGGCCGGCATCCTTGCGCTCCCCTCACTGTGCTCGCATCGCCCCAATCTCTGGCTCCACCGCCACCTGGCCGCCTCCTGAGGTGTCTCGAGGACGCAGTCACAGGTTCAGGGGGCAGCCCCTGGAAGTATATGGGGGTTCCACTCTCAACTCGCTACAGCAGAGAGTGAACGAGGGACCCCATCCCAGCTCTGCCCGGTACCACAGCTCTCCTTGCTGTGGCTCCAGGGCGCCAGTCCAGGACTAGCCGGCCCTCTTCCCGGGAGCCTCCTCCCCACCTGCCCCCTACTTGGCCCGCAGACCCCAGACCTCCACTCCAGCGTCACCTTTCCCGACCCCCGGACCCCCGCCCCCGTCTTCCCTGTCGCATCTCACGGCCCGTGGCGGCTGCCCCCATAATGCACAGAGCACAAGCGCTGAGTGCACGCGTGAGTGAATGAATGAGGTTGTGGAGATGAGTGAGTGTGCAGGGCACGGAGAGGGGAGCTGAGGGCCTGTGGCAGTGCGTCCCACGGCCCCGAGCGGAGCTGGCAGAGGCAGAGCTGGTGGAGCAGGGGCTGCAGGGAGGGGCTGCGAGAGCTGGGCGAGCCGGCTGGATGGGGCGGGGGTCCGAGGGGGTCCATGGATGGAGGTGAGTGGGAGGCGGGGTGCAGGGTGTGGAGGAGGTGAGACTGCAAAGGAGGTGCCTTGGGGGGCAATGGAGCAGATAGGAGAAAGGGAAGCCCCCGGGCCCAGCTCTGGGGAGCAGGGGACAACCCCACTTGGGCTGCAGGGCCCAAGTGCTTGCACGGGGGCTGGGGAAAGGGGCTTTACTGTGGCCGTGAGGGCTGGGCAGGCTGGCGCAGAGGGACCCCAGGCCGTGCTCCTCCCCCAGGGGGTCTCAGGTCCGGTACTTCCCCTGCCCACCTTGCTTCTGTACAGGCCCCTAGCCACCCCAGGGGGCCCGTGAACCCCTACTCAACAGTCACGGCTGTGAGCCAGGCGGCCCGCTTTCCTGTGTCCAGTAGTCTCAAGGGTGCAATGGGGATCCCTTCCCCACTCTGGGTCCCCCGTGGTGCCACTTCCATCTGGACAGGCCGAGTCCACCCTCGGGAGGCTGCGCCCCTCATGTCCACTCAGCCCCCCACCCCCGCAGACCCTCTCCCCACAGGGCAGGGCCAGAGGGTGCTGTGGGGATGTCCGTGGGGCTTGGGGAGTTTGGAGACCCCAGAGGTCAGAGGCAGAGTAGTAGGAACGGGGTGTGGGGGCGGGGGCAGTGCTGTGTCCTGCCCAGCTTGGCGCCACCAGAGCCTGGCATGGGGAGGTGTCGGGGTGACACACTCAGCCCCAGCTGCCTCCCAGAGACCCCATCTCCAGAACCTGCCCAGCCCCCAGCCCCCCAAATGTGGGTCCCTGGGGCCGGCACCGGTGGGATTCTACGTTTCAGCGGTGGGCTCTTTCTGTCGGGGAGACCCCCGCAGATGCCCCTGGCATCCCGCAACGCCCCGTCCCCCAACGCCTGGAGCCCCAGGCTCGTGCTCCAAGCAGCGCTTTTGTGCGAGTCTCGTTTCCAGGTGCTGCTCGCCAGGAGGTGGATGGGGGGGGCGTCTGCACCTTCCCTCGCCCCCTCCCCACCCTCTCCCCCGAACCAGGTGCTCAGCCCTCTCCCTCCCACGACCCGGCGCCCAAGAGAAAAAGCAGCAGAGCCAGACGAAAACAATTTTAAATGCTTTATTGGGATTGCAAGCAAAATGTTAAAGACAAAACCAAGCAATGGATTTTGCCAGAAATGCATGTTAAAGGAATTAAGTTGAGGCGAACACGGGCCGCTGCGAGGTGGGCTGACAGCGGGCATAGGTGACACGGGTGTTCGGCGCGTGGGGGGGTCTTCAGGCGCTGGAATGGGGAGGGGCCCAAGAGGGGGCCCCGGCTGAAGACAGCTGGTGGGGGGGACACGGGGAAGAGACCAGATGGGCTGCCACAAGGGGCGCGGGCGGTGAGGGGGGTCAGGTTTGGTCGGGTGGCTGGCGACCTGGGGAGAGCTGCACTTTGGGGGTCACAGAGGCTCCTCGGCGAGCTTGGGGGACACCCATCCCGAATGAGGAGAGGATTAACACTGGGTGGGGTGGGTGTCCGGCCGAACGGGCGGGCAATTTGGAGTGCTTGAGTCTTTTGGATCTGGTGTCAATCTGCTTTGGTTGTCCAATTGCAACAATTTAGCTCTTTGGGCTTCCAGGGAAGCGTGTTTATGCCAATGGTCCGAATGGCCCCTTCTCCAATGCCCGCCGGGGAGCTCTGTGCCGCGGGCGGGCTGGCGGAGACCGCCCCCTGGGTCTCGCCAGCCCTGTCGCCAGGGCCCAGCAGTGTTGGGCCTCTAGACTGCTAGTCGGGCTGCTGGGCAGGGGGGCCGCACTGGGGGCAGAGGTGGGGGTGAGGTAAGCCTCCCAGCCGCCAGGGTCCCTGCTGCAGCCCTAGGCTCCGTGGTGGCTGGTTCCGGGCTAGCCAGACCCGCAGCCTGCTGGGCCCAGGCGCCCCGAGATGTCCGGATGGCAGCTCTCCTGGCTCCGAGGGACCCTCCCGTCTGACCGCCCTGCTCCCCGATCTCGCCCCGCCTTGCCCCCCAGGAGGCTCCGTGGAGCTCCGGGCTTCCTGGGGACAAGGCAGGGTGCTGAGGAGGTGGGCAAGATGTAACCGAGGGAGAGGGGGGTGGGCTCCCCGAGTGCACGGAAGGCGGCCACTGCACGCGCCCGGTGGAGACCCTCTGCTGGCACCCCGCAGCCCCTTCCCTCCCGGCGGCCGAGGCGGCCGGGAGCCCCACCTGTGTGGCCTCCGAGCACCTTCCGCCACCGGGGAGTCACCGCCCCGCCTCCCTCCTCCACCCCTCAGGACCCGCGGGGACCAGCCAGACCCCGCGGGCCAGGCCGGGGAGCAGCCCCCTTCCCCTTGCACTTCTCAGTGGGCGTGGTGGCTGCACCCACCGAGGCTCCACTCTCAACTTAACCCAAGCGACAGGGACAGACTAAAAATAAAAAATCAAATCGGTGGCGATAAATGGCGGGGAGCAGCACGCGGTGGTGTGGCTGACTGGCTTGGCTTGTTCTCGACTTGTGGACGCTGCTCCCCTGTTACTCGGGGACGGGGGTGGGGTTAATTTGGTTTAAGAGCGCGTGTAAAGCCAAGGAGGGATAAAAAAAAAACCAAAAAAACAAAAAACAAAAAAACAAAAAAACAAAACAAAAAAAAAAAAAAAAGGAAAGAAGCCCCAGAGAGCCAATTAAAGGGGGGAAATAGATCAATTGACGTAAATTTGGGGTCCTGATTTCTAACGGTAATTCCGCAAGCGTTTCCCATGGCACCCTCTTCCTGACTTTTCTATCCAAATCTCCCCGGACCACTCCCTACCCGCGGGCTCCCCCCACCCAGCCCCCACTGCCCCCCACCCACCCCTCCAACCGCCAGACTTCCCGCTCTCCCCGCCATCCCGCGAGCCTCCTGGGGGGCCCCGCTGTGGCGGAGTCCCCTGGGAGGCTGGCTGAGGTGGCCACCAGGTGTGCTGGGCTGGGGGGGATCCCACAATTCTCCCAGTCACACGCCTGGTGGGTCAGGCTGCTGGGGGCAGGTTTTGCTCGGTTCTTGCCCTCTCCGCAGGCCGAGCTCGCTCCCCGCTCAGCGCTGTCCGCACGGGGGCCGGAGGTGGAGCCGGCCGCGGGGGAGGAGGGGCTGGGCACGGAAACCTCACGGGGGCACTTCGAGGGGTCTCGTCTGACTCAGCTGTGTGGGTCTTGGGTTGTGTGTGGCAGAGGGTGTGCACATGGATGCGTGAGTGTGTGTGGTGGGTGAGTTCGCATGTGGGTGAGCATGTTTGTGTGTTAGGTGCGCATGTGTGGGAGTGTTTGCCTGAGGGTGAGCGTGAGTTTGTATGCATTAGAGGGTGTGTGTGTGGGGGGGTGAGTGTGAGTTTGTATGCCTTAGTGTGTTTGTGTGTGAGTGGGGGGATGGAAGAGTGCTCATTTTTAGGGGGGAGATGTGCGATGTGGGGGTGTGAGTTGGGGGAGTAGATTTTAGAGTGGGGGCATGCCAATTAAACTTGACTTCCACTAATTTTGGTTTCCGTGCTCCGTGGGCCCCTCCTCTGTCCTCGCGCTGATTTCACGCACGGACAGCGGACTGGGGAACGAGTTGGGCCGTGGCTGACATTGTCTCGGCCTCCTGATTTTGGCAATGTCCAATGAAAGTTTTGGCACGAGAGGGGAGGTGGCGGAGAAGCAAGCCTGTGTGTGTGGCATTTCCGGGGCCTTCATCTCTCGGGGGGCTGGGGGGACACTCGAGTCTTTGGCCAATCTGACTCAAGGTCCAAAGGGAGAGAGAAGGGGGGCCAAATTCCTCTATTTAGCCAATTGTTTGTAAGCCAATTAATTTTTAGTATTTTTTTTTCCAGCCAATTAGTTTTTGTAATTTGTTTCTTTTTGAAGTTCTAAAATGTCATTCAGCCTTGGGGGGTAGGCTAGAGTGTATCGGGTTTGAGCTTTCCTGTTTGTAAGTCTCGAATGTGTCTGCACAATTTGGGGGGTATCTATTTGGGGGGCTGTCGAGGGTGTTAGCAGCCAATCAGGTGAATCCCTTTTTGATGTTTCTGTGCAGCCTGACTCTGGGGAGGCTGGGGCCGGGGGGGCCGGGCTAGGGGAGCCGGGGCAGGTACCGGAGAAACCTTGGAGACGGGCCCTGGTGGGAAGGCCCCTGGTCAGGAGGAAGACGCCAGGGCGGTGGTGGTGCTGGCTGCGGAATCACGACAATTTGGCTCACTTCCGACTGCCGGGGGTCTCGGAAGCGAGGCGTGGCTGGACGGGGTCCTGGGTGGGCAGGGCGGCCAGGGGGCGATGGCGGGTGGCCTCTCGGAAGGCCTCAAGCTCCTTGGCGAGCATGCGTCCCCGGCGGGCACGCAGGAGGGCCGGTAGGCCTCTGCGCAGGCGCTGGGCGGACTGCTTCCAGGTGTCATAGCGGAAGAATTTGCCCACGGGGTATCTGGGGAAGTCGTCCTGGGCGGGGGGCAAGCGTGGCCGTCAGGGCTGCCCGGCTGGCCAACTCCCCCTGCGGCCCTGACCTTCCCGGGAGACGTGCCGGGGGCGCCTGCACCCCGGGTACGGGAGGGGGGGGTCTTACCTACGCGTTAGTGAGGCCAGCTGAGGTGTGACAGGCCGCTAGCCCGCGGCTCTTCTTGCTAACGTCCACGGGGCGAGAACAAACAGCAGACCTGGGAGTTACCCTCCAGGAAACTTCCGACTAGGGGCTGGCTGTGCCTCAGTGCCTTCGCCTGCAGACCCTCCACCCCCGGGCCCTGCAGCCCTGTGCTCTCAGCCTCTGCAGCGTGGGGTGGGGGGGTGCCGGGGGACCCTGCTCTCCGCGCCCGAGCCCTCCACGGGGGACCTCTCCACTGGCCCGCGGGGGGCCGCCTCACCGGGAGTTCGGTCGGAGGGGTCGACACGTCTCGCTCGGACTTGGCGGGGGTGGCACAGTATGTCTCCAGGAGGGCTAGGTCGCAGCTGCGGAAGCAGCACTCCTCCACGATGCCACGGCTCCGGCGGTTTATGCGTGCGGTAGGCCTGCCTGGGGACCCCCGGGGGAGAGCCGGTCAGTGCCTGGGCCCCCGCCAGGCAGCCAGCAGCAGGGCACCCCACCCTCAGGCCAGCCGGCCCCCCACTCTTAGGCGGGACCCCCAGGGCAGGGGCATGGAGACTTCCATCAAGCTCGGGGCGCTCCATCCACCCAACCCTGGGCCCCAGGGCCGGCCCTCGGCCTCTGGCTTCCCCGGACAGGCAGCTCCAGGACGAGGGGGCTGCGCTGGAGGGGCCCTGGCCGCCGGCGCCCCGTGCACCCCGAGAGACGCCGAGACAGGCAGAACAGGAGGGAGAGATAGAAGACGGGAGGAGAGGAGTGAGGAGATCCAACGAAACCACGCCCTTCTCCCTTCCCGTCCTCTCCCGCTCCCCCAGCACGCAGAGCCGCAGGTCCAGGCGCTGTGCAAGGGCGAGCTGCCCCTTGGGGGGCCCAGCGGTGGGTGCCATCGGCGGGGGAGGGAGAGGGAGCCCCGGGGGTGTGGGTGTCCTTTGCAGATAAGGACCCTGAGACCCCAAGGGGCTGGTGACAGGCAGGGAGGCCGCCCTGGCCCACGTCCCCAGGGGAGAGGTCACCTCCGAAGGGGGCCCCCCCGCTCCTGCTCACACGAGGGGGAGGGGCAGTGGGGGAGAGGGGCAGAGGTCCGAGGAGGAGCAGGACAGAGAGCCAGTCCACCAGTACCCCCAGGCTGGAAAACCAAGAGAGAAGCAGGAGAGACAGCCAAAGCGCTCTCGGGGGGCAGTGAGGGGCCCCCCTGCGGCCAGCCCACCCAGCCCTGGGACCCAGAATGCCCCCCACCCAGCCCTGGGAGAGTTCCTGATGGCAGGGGCTGGGTCTCTCCTGCCGGACCCCTTGCCCCCTACCAGGGACATCTGATCTGATTCTTATTTCAAATCACCCCAATAACCTATTACTGCACCCCACCAGTAAAACAGCAGATATCATCGAAATGCACAAAGGAGAAGGCAGGGGCTGCTCTCAGGACCTCTGCCCCAGCCCCTGGCCCCTCAGGCCTTCTCCCAGTCAGGGGGCCTAAAGGGAGGTATTTGGGGGGGGGCAGGTGTATTGTCCCTAAGCTGGGTAAGACGCCCGCTACTCCATGGGTGCCCACCCACTCGGGCATGAGAGTGCAGGGCACCCCACCAGGCAGCTGCCCTTAGGGGCCAGGGGCCATGGAGGTACCCGGAGGTCCCTGGGCAGTCCCTGGGCCCCCAGGGGCCCCCACATCTTGCAGGGCGGGGCAGGCTCAGCTGAGGAGTGGGATCCTTGGCCGGCCCCCACCCACGGAGCGCCGGCCATAACTCCCGGGCCTGCCCTGGGGCTACTTACTGAAGTAGAAGCCGCGGTCCCCGCAGACGAACTGGAGGGTGTCCACCAGCTCCCCGCCGCACAGCGTCTCACTGGGGCGGTAAGCAGCAATGCAGCTCGAGGCGAAGGCCCAGAAGGCAAGAAGCACCAGCATCGACTTCCCCATCGGGATCCCCATCGGTGTCTGGCGGGGAGAGAGCAGAGGCCGTCAGGGGGCCAGGCTGGCAGCCCGTGGGGCCAGCCGGCGCCTCCTCATTTACAACTCCACTAACAGGCGGGAACCTAGGAACAACGTCCTTGCTAGGGAGGCACGTGGACGGCGGAAGTGCGGCTGGGGGCCAGAGCTGACCCTTTACCGTGATGCCGTCGCTGGACCTCGTGTCCATCCGTGACATCATGAGGTGGAGCCAGGCATCAGGGGTTCCTCAGCGGTCCCTGACCCCGCACCCCACGCCCAGCCAAGAGAGAGCATTCAGGCTTTCCCCTTTCCCACCCCCCAGCTGAGCAGGGGGACCCACGAGGACCACGCCCCCTTCCTCCCCCCTCCCAGCTGGGCAGGGGGGTCCGGGAGGACCACCTCTTCCTCCCCAGCCCCCAGCTGTGCAGCGGGGAGATCCCCTGGGCCAGCCCACCCCTCCCCCTATAGCTGAGCAACATTTGGGCTAAGGGTCCAAGGCTTAGCAAGTCAGCCCTGCCCATGCTGGGGAGACCTGGTCTCCCGGACCACCCATCCCCCCCAGCGCATTTGCCCTGAGATCCCCCAAACACTCGAAAAGGCCCAAGGCCCCTTCCAAGGCCTCGCGTCATACCCCAGGGCCAGAGACCCCGAAGCCTCTCCAAGACCCCCCGACCATCCCCTCATCGGCGGTACCAAACGCCACCCCCGGGGGCAAGGGCCGGCCTGGACCCCGCTCCTCTGGGACACACCCCCTCGGAAGGCCACGAGCTGTAGAGCTGGTGCAAGGGTTAATCACCTCCCCTAGGGGCGGGAGGCCTGGGGCGGGGCCTGGGCTTCTCCTGAGACCCAGCAAGCGCCCCGAGTGCCCCCTCCTAGGCTTTGCACCCCAGGAAGTATGGGGTACCAAGCACGGCCGCGGAAGAGACCGTGGCTGGAGGGCTGGGCCTGGGGTGGGGGTGGGGGCCATGCAGTAAATCCTGTACCAGTTGGAGGGGAAATAAGAAGGAAATGCAATCTTGAGCTCTCCAGAGAACTGTGGCCGGCTGCACAGAGGGATTGAAACGCCACCTCGCCCACCTCCGCCTGCCCTGGGCTGGACCCCAGCCAAGGTCCCGCCGCCCCTCTCCCCACTCTAAGGGCAAACCCACTAGGAAGGCAGCCGCAGTCTGAGCGGCCCGGCACCCCTTCTCCCTGCAGACCTTGCCACCCCTACAGCGCTGGGGGAGCCTGAGCAAGAGTCGTGTGGAGTGGGGGACAGGTGAGGGCTGAGGAGAAGCTGGGACTCTGGGACAAGGAGGCAGGAGGCAGCAGGGGACCAGGTGAAGAAGGCGGAGGCTGAGAGGGGAGGGGATGCTGGCATGGGGCAAGGGACGCTGGTGCCCTGGGGAGGCAGGGCAGGAGGGAGCAGGATGGCGGGGGTCCTGGCTGCACCACCCGGGGTTACCTGCTGTTGGACAGGAGGCTCGCTGGGGCTGGAGGAAGAGGAGGAAGAGAAGGAGGACCTGGAAGGCTCTCTCACAGGAGAAGCTAGTGTCCAGTTTCGAGCTGGCCAGTGCCTCGGCTTTTATGTGGGAGCCGGCTCCTCCCAGCCCCCGGCTCCACCCTACCCCCACCCCTCGCCCCGCTGACCACTCCCCCCGCCCCCTTTGTGCCCGCCCCCTCCCTCCTTCCAACCAGTCCCTTCCTCCTGCCCCCTCCCCAGAGGCTAGTCCTGGACCATCCCTTAGCAAAGTGTCATGGGGGGGCTATCCTGCACCCCAGCCCATCTCCCCCCAGGACGATGAGCGTGGGGGAGGGGGCGGGGAGGGGTGCGCCACCTCCTCCTCCTATGGAAACTTCCAGACTGCCCAGTGGGCAGGGGCAGGTCACTTCTCTCTGGGCTGCACACTTAGGCCCTTCTGAGGCCCAGACCCGACCCCTCTCCCCAGATTCCTGGTTGGAAATGTTGGGGACAGGGAAAAGGGTGAGGGGGAATCGTGCGAATGTGGCGGAGGCATGACTCCGTGGCCCACCGGCCCCCCTCGCTCCAGCCTGGCCCGCCCACCCCGTTTCCC
The DNA here is from genome assembly GCF_023851605.1 of Tamandua tetradactyla. Taxonomy (NCBI): domain Eukaryota; kingdom Metazoa; phylum Chordata; class Mammalia; order Pilosa; family Myrmecophagidae; genus Tamandua; species Tamandua tetradactyla. Next base: position 2,101,224 of record NC_135335.1, read on the forward strand.
TCTCTTGGTCCTGCTGGCACAGAGTCAACATACCAGGGTGGGTTTCTGAGTCTCTGCGCCCCTCCTCATGCCCAGCGCACCCCCAGGCACCCGGGAGAGGGAGTGCGGCCAGGGCGGCTCAGGTCTCAAATCACGAACTTTCAGCAACACCCCGCGGCACCCCCAAACCGACCAGGAAGTCGCCGCTGCAGCAGCTCACACCTCCTTTGGCGCTTCCCGACGCCCCTCCCCCCCAGTCCCGCCGCGCAGGGGAGGGGACCGGCTCCGCCAGAGCCCGAGAGACCCGCAGCCTCCCACCTCTCCCCGCGCTCGGCCCCCTGAGCCCCGCAGGCTGCGCGGGGCGCGGGCCGGGAGCGCGCAAGGGGGGCAGGGCCAGGCGCCCGGGCCTCGTCCCGCGTCCCCGCCGGGGCTAGGCCCGCTCGCCGCTTACCTGGAAGCCGGCGCCGCTGCCGCCCACCTCCCTGCTGCGTATCGCAAACCGAACAGCGGGCGTTGGCCCTCCTGCCGGGCACTCCTCTGCCAGGACCGCTCTGGCCGAGTCGCGGGGGCCGAATGTGCGACGGGTCAGAACGGGGGTTTGGCTTTTTTGGGGGGCGGGGGGCTCGTCTGTTCGTTTAAGGGAGGACGGGCTGTCTGCGGGCTGGGGCGGGCCAAAATGTTGTCCTTTTCGGGGGGGAAGGGTGCCGGGAAATGAGGTCAGCTGTTGTATCAAGGATAGAGGGGGGCAGAGATAGAGGGGGACAGCTAGAACGTGAAAACGGGCGGGGGGGGCCAAAGAGAGGTGGAGAGAGAGAGAGAGGACAGCGAGAGGCGGGTAGGCTCACAGCGGGAGAGAACAGCTCCGAGAGAAACAGAAAGCTGGTAATTAATCCACTTTGGGTCTGCGAGGGCGAGAGGGCGGGCGTGAAGGGGGCGGGCTCGGAGGCCAGGAGCTGGGGGGGACGGGAGGGAGCCAAGGGAAGGTGGCGGCAGAAAAGAGAGCGGGGGGCCGGGACCAGAGGCCAGAGAGGGGCGAGGCGAGACAGAGAAGCCGAGGGAAGGGTGCAACGTCGGGGGCCGGGGGAGGGCGCGGATGGGGGCGGAGCTGAGGCGTCACCCGGGCCGCGGGCGCCCAGCTCGGTTTGGGCCGACGGAGCCCTCGGCCGTCGCGAGCCCGGGCCTCGGGGGAGGAGGCGGTGGCGGAGCGCCGGGGCCGCTCGGGGACGCGGCGTGGAGGGGGAGCGGCCGGCGGCTGCACGCCAGGGGAGGGCCGGGCGGGGAGCGCGGGGAGATGACAACGCCGGCGGCCTGCGAGCCGGACTGCCTGCGGGGGGAACCGCCTCCTCCGGCGAAGCGGGGACCGGGGGTTGAGGTAGATGGAGGAGGAGGCGGCTGGGGATCCGCAGGCCGGCGGAGCGCGGCCCCACCGACGGCGCCCGGGACGGGGTCAGCAGCGCGGCAGCGGACGACGTCGAGGCGGGGCCGCCAGCCCAGATGGAGGCGCTGGCGGGCCGAGCGCGGGCAAGCGGGGGCCAGGAGGCGGGGGCGGCCGGAAGAGGGGGCCGGGGGCCGTCCTGGCCTCACGCAGCTCCGCCGGAGAGCAGGCGAACTCCGGGCGCCAACGCCCGGCTCTTATAGCCGCGCCACCCCGCGGCGCGGCGCCCGCTCGGGCCCCGCTGGCGGTGCGCCCGCGCCAATGGGCGCCCGCGGGGCCCTCGCCCCGCCCCCGGACCGCCCCCGCAACTCGAGCCGTCGGGGAGGGGTGGCGAGGGCCGGGGGCCCCCGAGACCTTGGAGGGGGGGGCTGCCGCGGTGGGGGGGGGGCGGTGGGTGCGGGGTGCGCTGCTGGGTGGGGGGCAGGGCGCTGCAGCGCGCAAAAGAAATGAAGAATAACCCTTCTCAAATGTTCAGGGTACCCCCCCCCGGGCTTCCGGGGTGCCCGGCGCGCGTTTGTTCGGGCCCTGGGGACGCGGGACGAGCCGAAGCTGGCTGCGTCCAAGACCCGAGCGTCGGCGGAAAGCTCTGCGGCCCGCGATGGGGCTGCGTGGCTGCACGCCCCTTCGGATTCCGGGCACAGGTGGCTTGGCTGTGGGTCGGGGGTCCGAGTTCCCGCGTGCGATTGGGAGCTGCGGGGTGGGGGGGTCCCCGGTGGCAGGCGGGACGCACAACCCGGTACCTGCCTGAGCAGGCGCAGCCGTCGCCTTGAGGCACCTTGGGCTGCAGCCGGAGCCCGAGCGCCCCCCGGTGCCGTACCGGAGCCCCGAGCGGGTGCCGAGCTGTGGCGGCTGTCACCAGGTGCGGGGCGCAGGGCAGAGGAGAGAGTGGTGGGGCGGGAAACTTCGCTCAAATCCTACCTGCATGACCGGGCTCCCCGGGGTGCGTCTAAGCAGCTCGCCTTTGGGGCCCACCCAAAATATCCGGATGATGGTTCCCCCGTCCTCAGTGCGATGGACTTGCGTCGACGCGGGTTCGGCCCCGGGGGCCAGCACGATAATTTGGGGATCTGGGGAAACCATCTCCTGGAGAGTTCGGGTGATGTAAAGAGGCATTGTGATTTTTCAAAATCCCGCACAGCCCGCGCGCCACGCCCCGCCCGCCCGCAGCCGGGACCGCGGCTCTCGCCCAGGGAGAAGGGGCCGGGGCGGAAGCCGGCGCCCCCTCGCCCCTCGCTCTCGCCATCAATCACGTCGCCGCGCGCCTCCCCGGAGTCCTCGTCCCGGCGGGCTGGAGGCGCCGCGCTGCCCGCGCGGGAGCCTCTTTCCCGGCGCCCCCCTGACCCTGCGCTAAGCAGCTCTCCCCGGAATCGTGAGCTTTGCACACAGCGAACGAACGCGGCCCCGCTTTCGGGGCGCTTGGCCCGAGGAGCGCGGCCGGGGAGCCGCCAGCTCGCCGCCGGCTCCTGCGCGCGGCGCGCGGGCCTCCTCCAAGTCCGCTCGAGACGAGCGCCAGCCGGGCGGGCCGGGGCCCGGGCTGGACTAGAGGTCCCGGCGCGGAGTCGCGGCCCGGCGGGCCCCGGCACGGTCGGCGCGGCGGGGGGCTCACCGCGAGGCTGGAGCTGGAGCCGGAGGCTGGCGTCGGCGGGCGCACGAAGGAATCGGGCGCAAAGAGCAGGGGAGCGCTCTGCGGCCGTGGACGCTGCTGAAGGTGAGCGAGACCCCTAGGGCAGGCCCCAGTGTCCAGGAGCAACGCCCAGTCCTCTGGAAGACCCGGGGACAATGCCCAAATTTGGGGGAAAATGGGGGCACTGCCCAGTCGTTTTCTTGGACGCGGGTGAAGCAGGGCTCACCTCCTGGTGGGCACGCGGCCGGACTAAATGGGTTTGGGGAAGACGCGGAAATTTCTAAGGTTCGAGGAGGTACGTGGGCTTCTTAGGAGACGCAGACAGGCCCGCCGAGTGCGGGATTGGGGAATCTGGAGAGGGCGGCAGCACACTGCTCAAAGTTCAGGTAGGCGAGTTTGAGCTCTGTCTGATTTGCGGCGGAGAGAATGAGTGTCCCTAAGTGGGGGACGCAGGGACAGACTCCGCTTATATGAGGGGTCTGTGATGAATGACTAACTTTGAGACTCCACAAAACTCGAGTCCGAGTGGAGGAGATCAAGAGAATTGCCCCGGCGGCGTAGGAAGTAAAGATCTGGGTCAAAAATGGGGGAACCCTGCATCTTGTTCAACAGCTGGGGGAACGGTGGGTGTGCATCCAGTTTGTGGCGGGGGGCACGGGTGCAGGCTGCTCCATGAAGACCCCCCCGACCTCAACACCAAAAAGGCACACTGCCGAAAGTAGGGGAAGGAGAGAATGGGCACAGTCGGGGAGCCAATTGTTAGCATGGTGGGGGGCATACTTTAAGAATGCAAGTTCATGGCCTGAAAACTGAAAGTAATATCCATGATTGTCCTGGCTTCGGAGAAATTTCCCCGTTTTTAGAACCCTAAGAAGCATTACCTAAATTTGGGGGAACCTGGAGTGTGATTGAAACTCTAGGGAAATGCTAAAGATCGATGTCCTTGTTTTATATTTTTGTTTAAAATTTATTTAAATAGGTTTAAGAGAATTATGGGGAAAAAAATCTATGTTTGTTTGGGCAATGTCTGCATTTGGAGAATCCCGAACATGATTCAAGTTTGGGGGTTCCAGAAGATTTGCTGAATACAGATTATCTAAAATGTTAGGAACTTGTTAGTAGCTGGGGGGATTGGGGGGGATTGTTAGACTCAGACCTGTAATGCCTAGGATTTGGGGGATGCCGAGAACAATTCTCAGTGTGCTTTGGGGACCCAGGGGACAATTACCTATGTATAGGAACACTCGGGATGGGACAGAGGTCATAAAGTCAGGGGACCCATAAATCAACGTTCAAAAAAAAAAAAGCTCAAGTGTGGTGTAGAGGGGGAAAGCTGAAATTGTTTGAGAGGGCAGAAAAACAGTACCTCAATTTGGCAGCCCCAGGAAAATAATTTTTGAATCTAGGGATCCAGGAAAAATGTTCAGAGTCCTTCAGGAATTTGGGGGACAATATCCAAGTTCTAGGGAAGAAGGACTGTAGGACCCAGAGACTCTACATCCAAATTCTGTGAGCCGCAGGGGTGAGCAATGTTTTGGAGAGACCCAGGAAATGTTGCTGAAATTCGAGGTGACCCAAGGGCATGTCTTTTTGTGACCTAAAGGAAATACTGAATGTTTTGGGGGGACCCACAAGGTAATGCCTCACGGGAGACCAGCATGTCCAAATATGGGGGAACAGGCAAAGGAACTAAATTCTAAATGTGAAGAAATCCAGACTCTGGTCGGTAAGCTCATGGTATACAGAGAATAGTTTTAACATTCAAAATGTCGTGATGCAAAGAAAATGCTCAGAATGTTTCGGGTCTCGTGACACTCCAGACAAAGCTGGGAATCTTTCAGAGACCCAAGAAATAGACTTTGTCCAAGGGGGTTGTTTTCATATATGGTGTGACTGAGGGACAGTCAATGAGGCTGCGAGCTGGGTGACCGTGTTTGCCTTGGGGGCACCAAAAAAAAAAAAAAAAACACCCAGGTTTACACATGAGCACCTGTGGCGTGACTGCTCCACGTGGTTCAGGGACCTGGATGAGAGTTAATAATGTCTAAATTTTAAGGGACCCGATTAGTGAACAGGAAGCTTGTAGGACTCCAGAGAAAAACTGTCTCAGACCATGGTGGCACACGCAGACACACACATACACGCATATTCAAATGCTCCATGAGTTCTGAGGACTAGAAACTATTCTCTCAATTTCAGGGGACCCAAAAAGTCAGTGTAGAGATGATTTACAATTCAGAAAAGGGGTCTGTGCTGCTTTGGGGTTCTGGGCACAATGCTTAAAATTAGGGGGAGGCATAGAATAGGTTGTTCAAACGTGAGGGTTCCAGGAAAATTGCTCAATCCATTGGCGGGCAGGTGGTGGCCGTAGGATTCAATGTCTGAAACTGAGGTGGGAGACTCTGGGCTTGAGGTTCAAAATTATGGGGAACAGGAGAAAAGCTCAGTTTGTTTGGGGAAGCTGATCACAGGACCTGGGGGAGAACGCTTAGATTTTAGGGGACCCAGATTAGTGCACTATAAATCTGTGGGACCAAGAGTGTGGGGTGGCAGTGGTTTGGGTATAAAACTATTATTAACCGGGGGAAATCTCCAGTGAGTTTGGCCACAAAGTCTGAATTCGGGGAATCCGATGGTGGGCGGTGGGGGGCAGCGGCACTGGCTGTATTCTGAGGTCCCCAGGCATTGCTGCCCAGCACAACTCTGGTGCCCCAAATCCTGAAAGTATTTAGGGGATCCGGGGCATTTGGAGGATCCCGGAAAATTAACGTCGGCGTGTGGGGGAAGCAAGGCAGTTGCGCTGTGGGTTGGAGCCCTGGAGACTGAGAAACATTTGAGAGTTAAGTTCTCGGGCTCCGGAAGGAGCCCGCCGTCGTGGCGCCCACCCGGGGACCGCGAGCGCGGGCAGCGCGGCGGCGGCGGCGGCGGGCAGGGAGGCGCGCGAGGGCGAGCAGGCAGCGGCGGGGCTGCTCGGAGCGCACGCCCGGGTGGAACTGCTCCGGTTTTGCCTTCGTCGCCACGAGCGCGCTTCCGTGGCAGAGCCGGGGCCGAGCGGGCGCCGGGGTGGGACCGAGAGACCCGAGGGCGGCGCGCGCCGGCGGGGCGCGGGCGGCGCGGCGGAGGTGGCCGGAGCGCGGCTCCCGGGGCGCCTCGGGGTCCCGGGCACCCGGCCGGCCGCCGCCGCGCAGGCCCTCGGGCTCCCCGCCGCCTCGGCGCCCCACGCGTTCCCGCGCTGCGAGCCTAGGCGAAGCCGCTGCCGGGCGGCCGCCGCGGGCAGGCTCGTCCCCGGCTCGGCTTGGGGGCCCGGGAGCACCCCCGGCAGCCACCCCCGGCCGCCCCGGCGCTCCGCGCGCGCCGCTCAGGCTTTTGCCCCCGGATAATGGGCCGAAACGCATTTTGTTTTGGTAAGGAGAAAAAAGGAGAGGTCACGGGAAAGCGAGGGGAAAAATGAGAGGAGAGAATCGGGGGGCCAGGACCGCTGGCGTTCGGGTGGCAGGGGTCACTTTCCTTGTTTCCCAAGAGAATTTTCATTAAAAGCCTCCCACCCTTTCCCCTGAGGGGAAAGTCCAGTTCTTAAAGACAAATAAACCTGCAAGCGGTGCCCCCACAGGGCTGCCGCCTGTAACAAGGTCACCCACTCGGAATTGGGCAATGCTGGCCAAGGGGGACTGCGGCTCTGGGGTGGCGGGGGCTGTGGGGTGGGGGCTGCTGGCGGAGGGGCGGCACTGTTTGGGATAAGGAAATGGTGGAGAGCTTGGGGGCAAGTACAGTGGGTATCGCTTGTCCCCATTGTCATCCCCCCCCACCCCAAGGGGAAGGATGAGAGGCACCTCAGCCCAGCCCAGCCTGGCACTCTGGGCAAGCAGGGGTTAATGACCATGGGCAGATGTGGAGACCCTGGCAGGGCCAAGGCCTCTCCTTTGCATTAAATTGGCAAGGCTGGGAGACTCCCCCCACCATGAAAAATAGGCCATTTTCCACCCCTAGAGCCCAGAGCATGTGGGGAATGTCCCCCCTTCAGATTCCAGTTTGCATCAATCACCCCCGTGTCCCATTCCAGGAACATCTGGCCTGGTCCCCCCACCCATCACTGCCCCCTCTCCCTCCACAGTCCCCTGCTTTCTGGCCTGTGCCGGGCGGATTTGTCTGTAGGAGGGTGGGCTAAGAGGGGGCCTCCGAGGTAAAAACAAGGGAGTATTTGTGCTGTTTCCCCACTTCGGGACAACGTGGTAAATTTGGGGGTGGGGGCATTGAAAAGTCCTGACTGCAGGAGCCCAGGTCCCTGGGAGACTAAGGCAGAGGCAGGTCCACGGTGAAGGGTCTCTGCTGGGAACAGACAAAACCAGGATTCTGCAGCTTTCCTCCAAGCCCACCCCCACCCCCATGTGAGTCCTGGGGTGCCCCTCCTTGGGGGGGACCTTTCCTGCTTTCTGCCCGGCAGAGGCGGCGGCCCAACAGCCCTCCCCCACACAGAGTTCCAGCGTGTGCCAAGACTTTGCAAGGTAGGAAGGCGGCTGCGGCCACCTTGGGTGCCCAGGGGGTGGGGGCGGGGCGGGGGCCCTGCCAGGGCCGGCGGGTGGCCGGAGGCACACATGCTCCTCCGCCCCCATGCCACTGCCCGCTGCACCCTCACCTTATTTAGTCAAAAGCGAGGCCACGGGAGCCTCCTCGACGCTTGGCAGATCCGGGTCACCCTCAGAAGGCGAGTGGGCTGCCCCCCAGCCAGGACCTGCGGCCTCTTTCTGCCCACGTCCTCTCCTTCCCTCGGGGCTCCGGCCCCCACGGCTGGAAGGGTCCCGCCAGCAGCCTGAGGACGTCGTGGGCCCGGGGTCTCCTGCCCAGAGTTTCGTCCGCCGGCAGGAACCGCAGCCCGCCGACCCCTGCCTGCCCCCAGCCCCGCAGGAGGAGCCCCTGCCCGAATTCCAAAGGCACTAATGGCCCCCCAAAGAGTGGCACTCACCAGCCGGCCTGGCTCCCGCGTCCCGGGCCTGCTGCGCGCCTGCCCGCTCCCCTTTCTCCCTCCTGCGCTGCGGGCGGCCTCGCGGCTCTCCCCCATCCCTCCCTTGGCTCCCTCCCCTCTCCCTGGGACAGAGCCCAGGACTTTGCAAACCCCCCTGTATTCTCTGAGGGTCCCCCAGCGCCTCTCCCTCCCTCCCCACAGGCTGCAGCTAGGAACAGGGGAAAGGGGAGCTCTGCGCCCTCAGCCAGGCCTGCCTGGGAAGCGGCGACCACCGCACCGAGCCGGGAAGTGCCGGAGCCCACGGCCCTAAAGCCTCCCAAAGGCAGTAGATCTCGCAAGGGTAGGTACGTCAGGGGAGGGACTGGGCCGCATGCTCAGGAGACACCCAGGCCTCGCGGCCTCCTTCACTCCCAGCTTTATGTAATGTTTGAACTCGTGACGTGGTTAAAGAGAATGTTTTGGGCTCCTTCTGAGGTGGGCAGCCCAGCCTGGAGGGGTCACCTGTTGTGTCCCCCACTGCAGGCCCCGAGGGTTGCCTGCCTGGGCATGGGACCAGACTCAAGGACAGAGACCCACCCACTCCTCACCCACAGCCCTCCCCAAGGCCCGGTGCCCCGTGCCCCTCTGCACGGGCCTCCCCGCTGTCCCTCCGGTACCTGACCAGTCAGCTAGCCGGACCACCGCCCCGTGCCTGCTCCCGCTGCGTCAGCAGCCGCTCTGGCCTGCGTCTTTCTGGTGAGTTCCCCCAGCCCAGCATACAGGAAGCCCCGGCCTCCCAAACACAATGGCCCATCACAAGTCCTTGTAGCGCTAAAAGCGCCCCCCCCCCCCCAGCCTTTGGTCAGTCCTTCATGCGCTCTGCACAGTTCTGAGCAGCCAGGAGGGCTGCCCTGCTGCCCTGCTGTGCGGTCTCGCAGTGGCCAGTGGGGACACGGACAGGGCAAGCGCTGCAGCCAGGCAGCCCAGGCCGGGGCAAACCCCCCCCCCGCCCCAGTCTCTGCATCTCTCCCCCAGAAGGGGGTTTTCCCTGTCCCCGTCCTCAAATTCGGCCCCGCGTGGTCTCCGCTTCCTTCACCCCACCCCGTCCTTCCCTCGACCCTGTTCTCCCACAGGACCCCCTGGGAGGACCTCGAAGCCGGCTTGACCCTCACCTGAGCCCTCCACCACCAGCCCCGCACAGGGCAGCTGCGTCCCCGGAAACCTCCTCCAGCCCCTCGAACCCCAAATCTCTGCCTCGAGGGGCTCGGATGGCTGAAGGAAATTGGGCGCCCGCTCAGAGCCTGGCACGTTGAGAGCCGAAGAGCGAGCAAGAGATGACAGTCCCCACCGTGCCCCCGGCGCCGAGCACCACTCACCCTTCTCGTCCTGGCGCTGGCCGCTGCCTCCGTGCTGCGCGCGTGGAGTGTGGCGGGGCCGCAGGCTGCAGCAGCTCTGCGGGGGCTGCGGGTCAGGCTGGGTCTGGGCCCAGACCGGGTGAGACGGGGGTCCCTGGCGCCGCGGGCCAGACCCCACCTCCTCCTCCACGACGGCAGGGGTGACTCTCCGGCCCCTTGGGAAGAGCGGAAAGGTGACCTGAGATGGCCACTCAACAGTGACCCTCCCCAAGCCGCGGGTCCCCTGCCCGTCCTTGGCTCTTGGGTGGAGTACCCTGAGGATCGTCTTGTCAGGGTCTGGGTGGGCTGCCCCTCCTGCCCCGGGGGCTGCCCCACGTTTTCCCTTTTTCAAAGTACAATGGAGGGAGGAAGTGGCCAGCAGCTTGCCTGGAAGTGGCGGCCGGGGAGGAAGGAGCGCCTTCTGTTGGACGAGCTGTCCCCTTCCGGGCTGGGGGCCGTGCTGGGGGGCGAGAGGCCACAGCTGGCCTGCCTTGGGGAATCGCAGTACAAAACAGGGAAGCTCCTTTCCACTCCCCACCTTCCCTCTGAGGTGAAGGCGAGGAGGGAGCCCCGCAAACCCCAAAGTCCTGAAGCCAGCTAGCTGGTGGGGTGCTGGGGTGCTGGAGCTTCTCTAGGGTCCAGGGAGCAGGAGAGAGAAGCTTGATGTGCCCCTGGGGAGCTGCCCTTGCCCCACGGCACAGGTCAGGGGGCAGAGGAGGCTGGGAGGGGGCGCGGGAAGCCGGCACACCTTCAGGAAGAAAGAAGCTTTACTTTTACAGGTGTCGCTGGACCTACCAACAGGCATCTGTCCTTGCTCCTTCTCCTTCTCAATTTGTTGGGGGGAGGGGAGGGGATTCTGGTGGGAGGGTTGGGGAACAGGGACTGGGGAGAAGAGAAGCATTATTTTTTTAATGGTATATATAAAGAACACTTTTCCAAACTCGTGGTCTCTTGTTTGTCTTTGGTTGGGATGTGGGGGGCAGGGGGTGAGGGCAGGGGGTGGAAGGGATACAGCAAGAGAGGGGAAACTTCTCCCACAGAGAAACCCTGCCTTTAGCATTTGCAAGAACAGCTGTGCAGGCCTGCTGGGAAGAGTGGTCTAAAGTTCCCCCAGCCGGCCCTCCCGTTCTGCCTCGAGGATGAGTGAAGGAAAACCTGCTCTTCCCTGCGAAAGCCTCCTTGCTCTGGGCAGCTACAGGGAGCACCCCTTCCCACCTGAGTTCCTGTCCCCTCCAGAGCCGAAGCCACTTTGGAGGTGTGCCTGGGCACCGCAGCCCAGGCTCCTCTCCCTCGGCGGGCTCCTGCAGCGGCTGCCCCAGGCCCCCAGCCCACCTCACGGGACACTGGGAAAGCTGCCTCCCTCCTGCACTCAGAGGGGCCACGTGCACGACGGACGCCTGCTTACCTGTAGTCCCAGGAGCACCTGGAGGGTGGATGAAAGAGGACCGGGGAGTCGCTGGTGCCCAGGGTTCTCTGCCGAAGCTGCCCGGCCGATGGGCCACTGGTGGGCCAGTAGCAGCAGCTGCTGCCCAAACTGGGTGCTTGGGCTGCGGCGCCCAGACCCTCCAGCCAGGTGGACAGCGTGGGGAGGCGGCTGTGAGGATGGGGCGCGTTTTTAGAGAGAGCCCGGCCGGAGGCCCTAGAAGCGGGGCAGCCGCTCCACGGCGGCGCACCTGCTCCAGTGCCAACTAAAGCGAAGGCCCTCTCCTCCGTGTCCCCTCCACACCTTCCCTCCTTTCCCTCCCTCACGTCTGCTCTCCCTCGGGGTCCCTCGAGCCCCTCTGAATTCAGGGAGCTTTGCTCCAGCTCGGTGGTGCTGGAAGCACCGGCACCTTCCCATGCCAGGGCAAGAAACACTGGGGGGGCGTTTGGCCTGCCCCCGAACCAGAGGAAGGGTCTCTGTGGAAGAGGGCATAAGATGCACGCTTCTTTGCTAGCTAGGAGGTGAGGGTGGGGTGAAGCAGGTGGGGGAATGGGGGGCCTCAGAACAGTGACCCTTGGCAGCTACTTGATGCATGGACTGTTGGTGGGCGTGGCAGGGGGATATTGGGGGATGGGTGGGGGGCTCCATCCTTCTTCCCGGGTGATTCCTTCTTCAGGGCCAGGAGACTCAGCGGGGGCTTTTCTCCTTCACCCGTCACGGCCAATCTGACCCCTTACATCTTACGGGTGGCACCAGGCTCTAAGGACACCCACAAATGGCAGGTGTCAGGAAGCAGCAGGGGTCTTGCTCTCAAGCCTTGCAGGGTAGGCTGACCAGCTGGACTCTCAGCCTTTTGAGTCTGGCTAAAAGTCCAATTAAGGCACCAACTCAGAGCTGGCAGCAGCCGGGGGTAGGCTCAGACCGAAGGTGGCCTGATTGAACTAAATCTCATTGGGAACTCGAGGCCCTCTTCTCCAACGTCCGGTTGAGCAGACAGCAGGACAAGACTCCCAGAGACGTGAAGTCAGGTGAACTTCTCAGAAGGCCGGCTGCCCCCCACCCACCCCCACAAAACCCACCTCAGCACCCATCCTCTGTGCGTTTATGGGGATTTCGCTCCAGCTGTGGCCTGCCATCTCACCTGCTCCCCATCTCAGCCTGCTGACCGGCCTGTGCTTGGATTTAATTCTCCCCCCTCCATTTGTCTCTCAAGCCCTCCCATCCTTGGCTGGAGGTATAGTGTCCAGTAGACAGAGCTGGCCTTTCAGACAGGGGGAGAGTCGGACTCGAGGGGAATTAAAATTCGGTGGGGATGTCCTAAGAACAGGACACCACATTCCCGGGAGGGAGGCACAGAAGGGACGCAGAGATGCCAGTGGTCCAGAGTGAGTCCCAGGGCACATACAGGCGACTTGGGGCTGGGGTGCAATTCTTGGCACAAAGCAGCTTCAGAGCTTTGGGGGTCTCTGTGGCTGGAGGCTTCACAGGTGAACACTACCCCTCCCCTCAGTGTCTGCCCCCCACCCCCTGGTGTCTGCTGCCTGGGTGCTGCCAGGGGAGACTCAGCTGGGACTGCTGCACTAGAGGAGAGGCTAAGGAGGGTGAGGGGCTCGCCCCAAGCCAGACGAGGGGGTGCCTTCTGGAGTCCCACCAAAGGGGCATCTCCAGATTGGCCAGTTACGTGGCCAAAGGGGTGCAGCCTGAAGCCCACATATCAGAATCCTGGAAGTGGGGGTACCCCCCACCCCCAGAACAGGGTGCCTTGGGTCTGAGCTCTGCCCTACACTGGACTCACATCTCTGGCTTGGCCCAAAGGGTTCACTCCACTCAAGAGTTACTTTATTTTACCAAAATCTCAGCCCAGGGTGTTTAAACCAGGGGAGGAGAGCAGGGGGTGGAGGTCGCATGGGGGACCGGCCAAGCTATGGCGCCACCAAGGCAGGGCCGGAGACATTGGGGGTTGGTGGGTAGGGGCGTGAGGGCTGCGCCCCTTGGCCCTGCATGCCTGAGGGGGTAGGGTCCTAGAGGTGAGACAGAGCTGGAGGAGAAACACAGAAAAGACACAGGTCAGGGGGCAGGGATGAGGCGCAGCTCACAGCAAGCCTCGCCTTGCCCCATGGGCTCCGGGGCCCCAGAGATGGCTGCTGGGCTGCAGGACTCCAGAAGTTTCTGCGCTCGGGCCACTCAGCTCTGCAGCTTTAGTGGTCTCATGCTGACACCTGGTGACCGTTTCTAGACTTACAGAGGCCGAGCCCAAAGATTTTAGGCCTTGCAACTTGGGGCATCTCATGGGAGTTTGGGGGGCCAGGCTGGGTATTTCCCTCTCCAGGGAAAGAGGAGCCCCCTCTGTGGTGTCGGGGCGCAGGTGGGCCCTGTACCTTTGTGCTGGAACCCAAGTTTCTTGTCTGCCCCCATGAGCGCGTTCCAGACCTGGAGGGGGGCTAAGGGAATTTCTCCTTTTGGGGGTTCACCCACCCTGGGGTGCGTGGCGTCGGCAGGGACAGTGCCAAGGGTAGGCTGCTGAAGCATCGTTTTGCTGGGAGAATTACAGGGCGCGCTATTATTTCGCATTAAAATAAAGTCAGGTATATTCCCGAGGGGTCCTGGTGAGAACGTTGGGGCCCCAATGGCAGCAGGGTCCTGGGGTACACATGGGGTGCCCCCCACTTCATTCTCCTGGCCCCCTGGCCCCTCGCTGTATCCTGCAAGGGCGCCGGGCTTCCCAAACCTGGCCTGAGCCTGACATCTCGTGGCCACGTGAGAGAATCACAGCCGCAGCCACGCACAGAGACTCACACTCCTAGAAACCAATTGTCGTTGAGAGAAAAGGGGGACGCAATCCCGAACCCCCAACCCCAACGCCCTACGTTTGTCCTCCCTGAGAACGTGGATCATCTGGGCCTGCCTGGGCCGTGGGCGAGGACCCCGACCCCTGGGATGGCGTAAAACCTCCGACACAGGCTGCAGGGTCTTAGCGGGGGTCCCAGTGGGCTAGAGGGGCTGGCCTGTACCCCTCGGGCGGCTGTGCTTTCAGACAGGGGAGAGGAACGGGGAGCAGGGCCTGGGGGACCCATCCGTCGCTGGCCGCCCGCCCTTGGGCTCCTCTCGGACGCCGCAGGTTGCTGTGAGCTTCCAGTACACGATGCCCACAGCAGGGAGGACATTCTGTGGGTAGCCGCTTGATGAGGTCCTTTCTTGGGCTCTTCTGGGTTTGTAGCCCCGGGGCCGTTGGCGCCAGCATGCTCCTTTCCGGGACCAAATGCAAACAAGGTCTAGAACCTTGCAGCTGACCTCCGACCCTCCAGCCTGGGGGTCACCCTGGACTCCGCCTGGTCCCCTTCCCACAAGACACACTGGTTTTGCTGCTGGGGGAGCTGGGGGAGCGTGGCATGTCTGAGACCCGCGCCCAGGGCAGCAGAATTGGACAAGCCACCTGCCGGCTTCGCTCCTGGGGGTGCCTTCCCCCACCCAGGCAGGCACCCCAGCCTGCGGAACCTTAGGACTTGGGGTCTTGGGGCATTAGTTCCCACATGCTGCCTGCGGTGGGTCATTGCCGTGGGCTGCATGGGCAGCACAGAGCTGGAAGGGGCAGCTCTGGGGCCATTTCCAGGCCTTAATTCTCATCCCTGTCCCTGCTAACTAGGAAGACCCAAATCCCCTCGAGACAGGAGGCTGGTCTGGGGGCTGACGATGCCTGGTGCAAAGCCACCAAGGGAGCTGCGGGAGCTACCGGGGAAGGAGCCTGCTGGGTCTCCACGGCCACAGGCTCCCCACCCAGCTGCCACAGTAGGGGCTCCTTTGAGCCCTTTCTAACTGAGGTCCAGAGAGAGCAAGCAACTTTCCCTAGGGCACACAGCCTCCAGCAGCCAAACGAGGACCCACACAGGCCTCCTGGGCTCCTGAACTCACTCCCTTGTGCCCTGCACTGGCCCCCGAGTGGACACCCCAGCTGGCCCTGGGGGAGCCAGTGTGTATGAGGAGGTGAGGGCCTGTGGTCTCACAACACCCACAAGGATCCATCAAGTCCTTCAAAGCGCGGCTGCTCCTTCCTCCCTCACTGATAGGCACTGCCAGGGCTGGCCAATGCTCCACGCACAGAAGGGGCCAAGGTTCCCAGCTCCAGTGGGAGAGTGGGGCAACACGGAGCAAAGGACACCTCCTCTAGGAAGCACCCCTTGCCTGCCCGTTCCTGTCTCCTCTGCTTGCCCTGGGCTCTGATTGTGCAGCCTTGTAACCGCCGAGAGCCTCAGCTGGAGCTGTGGGCAGGGGTAGGGTCCTGGGGGGGGGGGCAATGCCCCCTCCTGTTTCTCTGCCAGCTCTTTCCCCAGCCTGGAACCTGGGCTTCCGCCCCCTTCTTGTGCACAGCTGGGCCTGGGGTAGGGGAGCACCTTCCAGAAAGCCTGCTTCCACTTGCTGCCCGTCCGCCTTAGGGGGATCCCCATTGCACAGGACAAGCACCCCAGCCCTTCAGAAGGCGCCCATGAAAGCAAGATGCCAGGCCAGAGCTGAGGGTCTTAGAGCCGTCGGTCCCTGCCCCAGGAGCCGCCCCATGGCCTCCGACCCCGACAGGCTGCGGCCGCAGCCACGGCACCTCGCCTCGTTTCTCAGATATAGAGACTCGGGCTCAGAGAGGGTGCGGGACGGTGGTAAGGTCACACAGCGGGTCGGGGTAGGGGGCTGGGGATGCAGGAGAGGGGACGGGAGTGAGACTGGACTTGCAAGAAGAAAAGATTCAGCGTGAATGGCACAAAACTGCAGGGCTGCCACGGGCTGCAGGCTGTTTTCCAAAAACACAGATGGGCTGGGAGGGGTGCTGGGGGCCCTGCTTGGAGGGCCCGGCTGCAAAGGGTCAGGGAAGGGCCTTGGGGCTGGAGGCGGGCCAGGGTCTCCTCTCCGTGCAGACACTCCCTAAGGCAGGGGGCTGCAGATGGGGCGGCACTGGGGATAGGAGGGGGCTCAGGCTCACACGGGAGACATTCATGGGAGGTCAGGGACCCCAGGCATCTGCCTCTCTGAAGCAGCCTGGGCTGCTGAGATGAGGGGTGGCGGCTCGGCTCAGGGGTCAAACCCCTTCCTTTATGCTAAAAGCCTCGCACCCTCCGGAGTCCAGGGGAACAGGCCTCCAGCAGGAACTGGTCCCCCTGGGCGGCAGACCCAGGCCAAAACCAGCGGCTGCAGGGCCAGACGTGCTGCCAACAGTGAGACTTTGGTGCCATCTGCTGGTCACATGTGGGCATGGCCGCCCCCTGGGCAGATGCCTGTCAGGGCCCATTGGGCAGTGTCTTGGCCGGAGCTGGCCCTCACTCCGTCACCTGGAAGGACACACACCCGGGCTCCGCCAGGGAGCCCTTGCCTGGAAGCACGTGGGCCCGGGGCCTGGGGACTGGCCCCCTGTGGGCCTGCTTCTCAGCTGGGCAGCCAGGCAGCCTCAGCATCCCTGCATCGGCGTGGTGTGGCCCTCAGGATCCACTTGGGCCTGGGGAACAGTGCAGATGGTAAATATTTACCACTGATATGGCCACTGCTGACCCAAAAAGGCAAATAGTACCCAAGGGTGGCGGTGCCCATCCACCCAGGCCCAGGGCTTAGTGCACGCAGGGCAGGTGCAACCCGGGAGGTCTGCCTGGAGGCAGCTGCACCCACAGAACTGCCCAGTTCTGTGTGGGGGCACGTGCTTGGCGTCACGGAAGCCAATCGAGGGACAGACAGACATCCTGGCTCTGGGCCTCTGTGTTCCCCCAGGAGTGTGGGGGCAAGAGTGCCTCCCTCAACCTCCCCACAGAGCGGTGGGCAGAGCCAGGGAGTGTGCGGGGCTGGCTGACTGAACTCGGGAGATGGCGCCCAGGAGACCCTGGCCCTCCGGTCACAAGCCAGGGGCTGTCAGTCCCGCCACATCCGTGGGCCCAGCGGTGACCATTGACCCCCTGCTTCCCCCAGGCTGGGCGCTCAGACGTGCCTCAGCACCCCGTGTCAGCGCCAGCTGGGCCGCCCCCGCCTGCCCCATGGGCAGGTGACACCCAGGTGCCAAGGGGCAGCGAGGTCTGAGGGCAGGGCCTGTTCTTCCGATTCCCAGAAGGGGCGGAGCAGGGCACGGCCGGGGGCGGGAGCCAAGGTCTGTGGGCTGGTGGGGGCCTGGGGGCTACTCACGGCCCACCAGTTTCAGCTGCCAGCCTTGTCACCCCGTCTCCGCTCTCTTTCCTCTCTTGGGGCGCGGCTCTGCCACCCATGGGCTCCTGGGGCCTCCCACCTGCCACCCACTCCCCAGGAGACCTTGGCAGCCACTTCTGTCCACCCCTGTGCCCTCCGCGTGGCAGGGGGGAGGCACACCACTCCCCAGTCCCTTACCTCCCCACTGGAGGCTCTCTGTAGCACTTTCTGAGACACGCGGTAATGGGGGCCTGGGGGTGGGCAAGGGGCGGGCAGGGGGCGGGCAAGGCCCCGAAGAGGGTCCCGGGACCCCAGCCCTGCCCAGGCAGGGAGGGGCAAGCAGCCCCGGCTGGGTCTCATAAGTGGGCAGTTCTCCCAGCTTCTGCGGGTGTGATACCCCCTCCCTGACCCCCCACGCCAGAGACCCCAGCTGACGGGGGCCGCCCAGAGAGCTCTCCACACCTGCGATGGGCCCCAGAGGCCTGCAGCTCCCTTTGCATCCCCCACTCGCATCCCCTGTGCTGGGAGCCTTGGGGTCCCCAGGAGAGGAGCCACAAGGGCCAGCCCTGCCCAGGCCTGAGGCACAGTGCCAGCTCCCGGGGGGACAAGGCCCCGCCGCCCACCTGCTCATCTCCTACATACCTCAACCCGTGAGGGACGCGCGGCCCCACGTGCCGTCTGGGTGCTCCAGGGCAGTCTGCAGGTCCTGGCCGCCTCCTCCCTCCTCCTCTGGGTTCAGCGTCCAGCGTCCACCCTCCGCCCGCCGGCCCATCCCTGACCCTCACCCGAGGGCGGGGCCTGCTCGGGTCCCTGGCACCTCCCAGGAGTGGGGGCGCTCTGTGAGGGCGCCCCGTCCTGTGTGCGGCCGCCGGGGCCAGGTGCCGGCCGGGCCGAGCTGTCAACAGTGCTGGGCCTAAGTGGCGGACGTGACAGGTGGCCTGGGGCAGGCAGGTCTTCCGCTGCCCTCCCACGCCATGGCTGGTCCAGGCAGCCCCCCCCAAGCTCATGCACCCTGCTGGCTGGGGGCTGGGGTAGGCGGCCACATGCCCAGGTGATACTGCTGCAGCCAGGACCCCTGGGGCAGGCCCATCAGCAAAAGGGGTTAGCAAAACTGGGTCCCTAGAGCTGGACGGACTGAAGGTGCCGCCCCTGGAGAGAGGGCTCCCCGGCCCTCGTCAGCTCCGGTTCTCAGGGGCCTCTCGGCCAGAAGGGCTCCCAACTGCACCACAGGCCTCGGCTCAGGTAGGTTGGGGGCCTTTTCCTTTGGCTCATAGGGGTCCACTGGCCTCTCCCGGGTCCTCCAGGGTCCCTTGGGTCTCAGGCTGGGTCTGAGCTGGGGACTGTCACTGTCCCGGCCCCCCTAGAGCTGGGGACAGCAGCCCTGCACGAAGCCTGGCACTCGGCAGCTCTCAGCCCCCTTCCCAGCCCCGCCCCCACTGGGCGGGAGACCCGCCCCCAGCCCAGCCTCCACCCTCCTCCAGGGAGGTGGTCTCCACTAGCCCTCAAAATAGAACCTGGGTGGGCCGGGGGGCGAGAAAGTCCCGGAATGTCCCCATCTCTTTCCTGGAAACCCCTCCGGGGAGCCCAAGGCCACACCGGGGCCTTTCTCCATCCAGGCAGCTCAGTGAGTGGGGGGCGGCTCGGAGGCATCTCGGGCAGGGCCCGTGGGAGCTGCACAGCCCAGCAGGCATGGAAGGCCCACCCCCACCCCCAGCCCCGACGCCCCGACGCCCCGACGCCCCACACACAGACGACACGGCCAGGGCTGGTTCAGGGACTTTATTGGGAGGCGGGCGGCTCTAGTTGCAGTAGTTCTCCAGCTGGTAGAGGGAGCAGATGCTGGTGCAGCATTGCTCCACGATGCCCCGCTCCTGCCTGGGGGTGCCCGGGAGGAGAGCCTGCAGGCCCCCTGACTCCAGCGAGGCCGCGCCCACTGCTGAGGGACAGACAGACAGTCAGGGAGGTGCCAACACGGCCTGGGGAGTGTCCCCGGGGAGCCCCTGACACTCGGCCCCCTGCCGCGCTGGTGCAGAGATGGGGGGTGCTGCCTCCACGTGTGGACCCCAAAACCAGCACACCTGCCACCTCCCCTCCCCTGCTGCCCCGGGGAAATGCTGCAGCCAGGAAGAGAGGCAGGTGCCAACCTGGGGCCTCTGCTCCCACTGGCCACCAGCTGCCCCCTGGGTGAGAGAAGGTGTCAACGCCCCCATGTCACCCCGAGACAGGCAGCCAGCCCAGCCCGTGGTTTCCTTGAACGGCCCCTACCCCAAAGCCGCCTCATCATGGGGGGATTTGAGCAGGACGAGGCTGGGCAGGGGGCAGAGGGCTGCGGGGGAACTCACCTCCACATGTATCCTTGGCCTTGGCACCCCGGCATAGCTGCCCTCGCCCCTAGGTTCCCTGACTCAGCCCCAGGGGCTGCCACTCGGAGGCATGACTGAGGGAACCTCACGTCCCTTCTCTGAATCTGCCCAGAGCCCCGGGGCCAGCCCCCGCCCACCCCTGCCCCGCACCCTGGGCCCAGTCCCCACCCGCTCCCGCCCCCCACCTGACCAGCCCCCGCCCACCCCGGCTCACCTGGCGGCTCCGGGGCCTCGCGGCGGGCCTTGGGTGAATAGAAGAAGCCGCGCTCCCGGCACACCAGGTAGAGCGCCTCCACCAGGTGGGAGCCGCACAGGTGCTGGTTGACGAAGGCGGCTGCGGGGGCGGGCGCCCAGAGGGCCAGCAGGCTCAGCAGGGGCAGGAGACGCGTCCACAGGCCCATGGCACCGGCGGTGACCTGGGGACGGTGAGGCTGAGGCCGGTGGCCAGGACCCCTGCCCACCCCGAGGCCCCCGGCCGGGCACCCAGCTGCTCCCAGCCCCCGGCGCAGACCCACCTGCTCGCTGACCACTGCGGAGGTAGCTGGTCCCGGACGGCTGGGGCCACGGGGCCCTGCTGGTTTTATAGACTGGCCGGTCCCCCAGCCCCTGCCCCCCGCTCCTTGGGGCACCTGGGGGGGGGGTGTCGCCAGATGGCCGGGGGCTGAGGCTGCAGTTTCTGGCTCATTTCCCCAGGGCTGGGTCTCGCAGGTGGTCAGCACCTCTCGGCCCAGGAGGGTCATTAGCACCTTAACGAGGGGCAGGATGACGGGAGCTGTTCCTGCTCCCAGCTGGGGGCCCCCGCCCGGCCCCCCACCCCTCGCTGCTTTCCACATTAGTCCCGAGAGCCAGGCAGGAAGGGGGAGTGGGGGCAGCCCGGGGTGGCACACACCTCTGCCCCAGGACCTGTCAGAGGCCACGGGGACATGAAGTGGCCATCTCCCCGTCCCCGCGTGCCCCTGCATGTCAGCCCCCGCCCTGCAACCCCTGGGTGGTGGGGTGAGGGCAGAGCTGGGGACAAGAAGCCACGGGGCTCCAGCCGGCTGTCCAGTCTCTCAGCCCCAGTTCCTCAGCTTTACAGTGGAGACAGCAGGTCCCTCTGCACAGCAGCCCCCCGGGCAGTCCCCGCCCCTCCCCCATGGGCCCACCCGTCCCCAGGTGCTGATCCCCTTCCCTGGCCCTGGCCACCCCTTGGGGTCTCCCGGGATGAGTTCCTGCGGTCTACTCCCATGGGGGATGGTCAGGGTTTCACACCCTCCCCTTCCGCCTCTGACCCCTCTCTGGCCACCAGAGTCGGGATCTGAAAGTTCCAGCTGGCTCCAAGCCCAGCTGTGCTCCAGGTGGGGCAGTCCTGGCTAAGGACAGGGCTGAGCCCTGCCCCTCCTGCTCTCACCTGAGACCCAGGGAGCGCGAGGAGTTTTGGGGGCATCATGTGCCTTCCCCGCCCCCGTCCCTGCTGCCTCTGCCTCGGCTCTAATCCCCCCACCCCAGCCACTTGTCAGGGCCCCGCTCCAGGTCCTCCTGGCTGCTCCTTGGAGCTGTGTGATCTTGGGGGGCTGGACCTCAGGATCTCCCCGCTGTAGGCTCTAGAGAGGGTGGGTGCCAGCCCCTCCAGGTCTGCTGGGGTGCAGGAATGCAGGGCCACACCTGCTATGGGCCCTCGGTGCTTCCTGGAGTGGGGTGGGCAGGGGACCACTTAGGAAGGCGGGAGCCAAGGGGAACGTCTGGCGGGAAGGTAACAGGCCAGACCTTCGGGGCTTCCCCAGGGTCTCAGCAGGGACTCTCAGCCCTTCAGAAATGGCTCCAGGTAGTTCTCATAGGCTGAAAGGACAATGGTCCTGGACTGCTAGGCATAGACAAAGGACAGGGGCTAGCAAGACAGATTACCATGAAGGTCTGCTAGGAAGGAATATGAAAGTGGGGTTTTGATGGATGAGTAGGAGTTTGCCAGGACAGACATCCCAAGAGCTTAGAGCCAGACATGCCAGGAAAGGCTGGAGAGGGTGAGCAGGGCCATGAAGCTGGCATCCACTCCACCCTGTAGGCCGCGGAGGTGAGGCACCTCTGAGGAGGCCAGAAGCTGCTCCTTCCAAAGGCAGAGGGACCAGAGGCCAGATGGGAGGGGTGGGTGCCCAGCCTCTTGCTCAGCCCATTGTCCAGGCCCCCCGCCTTGCTGGGGAGACTGAGGCTGACGAGGTCCCTTGGGAGCCAGGCAGCTCTCTCCCTTCAGGACACATTTGGGGGTACACCTGGAGTCCCCTCTTGGCCCCTGGGCCTGCTGCAAAGATCAGGAACCCTCTGGGTGAAGGGGCAGCTGTGCCCACCGTCCATTCCTCCAGCTCTTCCCTTAAGGGCTGGCCAACTGGAGCCTCGACCCCACTGAGGCCTAAGGGACTCTCCTCCCCTGCCTCCTTTAGGTCAGCCAGTCCCCACGTCCATGCTGCGGCCCCCACAATGGCTGGGGAGCTGGTGAGTGTGAGCACACTAGGTCCTTTGGGGCGAGCAGAGTCCTACTGGGGTGCCGGCAGATTGGGGAGAGGCCACTGAGCAAGGCCGGGGACGGTGTGTGGGGGGGCGCCATGGGGCAGCTCCGCGGCCTGAGCCAGCAGACAGACAGACACGGAGGCAGGAGCCCTTGGGGCGTATCTTGCTTTTATTGAGAGTGAGCGGGGTGGCCCCGGCTCCCGGGTGGCTCGGCGGGCGCACAGCGGCCATCCCGGGGCCAGGGGCCAGGCGGCCAGCAGCAGGGACACATGAGCACACGCGTGCCTGGGACAGAGCTGAGAAGCGGGGTGGGGGGTGTCAGCGGGCCCCCGTGCAGCGGATGGGGGCGAGAGGCGGGGAAGGGCTGGAGCCCCCACGGGCCCGGGGCGGGCGCGGCCTGGCCCTAGCTGATGGCGCCCAGCGCATGGGTGAGTGCGTGGAGCTCGTCCTGGATGCCCTCCAGGGAGCGGTGGATGGCGCGGGGTGAGTCCAGCATCTCGATGGCCAGCGTGTAGGGGTCCAGCCTCACAGAGAAGGGGCGCTGGATGCGGGCAGCGTAGCTCCTGGGGGAGGGAGGGTAGTGGCCGCATCTCCACCCGTCTTCTGAGCCATCGGGACCTGAGGGTCCCCCCTGCCCGACCACCCCAACGCAGACAAGTAGGGAGACCGAGACCCACCCCCGCCAAGGGCTGGGTGAGGGGAGGCAGGGCAGGCCTGACCCACCCCCGTCCCCGCCCTCCCCAGGCCCCGCTCGGCCAGCCTTCCTTCTCTGGGAAGTGGTCCCTGGCTGCGTCCCCAAGCTTGTGTGTGGGAACCTCCAGGCCCCCCAGCACCCAAGGCGGGGCAGTGACGATGTGGGGGCTCACGTCTCACTCCTGGACCCCACTGCTTATCGTGCCCCCTCGAGGCAGCCGTAAGCCCCCGCTCCTACTCTGTGCCAAGCCCTGTTTCCCCTCCCAGCCGTTTGGGAGTCCTACTTGGGAGCTGGCTGCTGGGAGTGGCATGCTGCATGGGCGCCACTTGACTCATTTGTGAAATGGGGACCTGGACTTGGGGAGAGAAAGGGGACCGCGCCCACGGGGACCCCCACCTGAGCTTGTCCTTGGCGTCGCTGAAGCTCTCGGACACGAAGTACACGGACTGGTAGGTCTGGTCCTGGTAGGGCTGCACAGCTGCCACTTCCGGGTCAAACGGCCGGACCTCGGGCTCCGACGACAGGGCGTGCTGGGGGGACAGTCACCCCGGGCCCGAGGGTGAGACGCGGCGCCTGGGTCTGAGGTGACGCGGCGGCGGGCTCCGGGGGTGGGTACGACCTGACACCCCCAAACCCTGCAGCACAGGGCCCAGTCTCCCAGGCTCCTCGCGGGGCAGCCCGTCCCCAGGGCCCGCTGGGGCTGGGGTCTCACCAGGAGCTCCCCGTAGGAGGACAGCAGGCCGGCGCCATACGCCTTCACCTGGCCATTCTGCTTGCACAGCCCGAACTCCACCGTGAACCAGTACAGCTGGGAGGAGCCGCGAGTCAGCCTCGCTGTCCACTCAGCGTCCCCAGGACCAACCCCAGTCCTACCCCCAGGGGCACCCACCGTGGACAGCTTCTCGATTTCCTCGTCAGAAGCCCCCAGGGACGCCAGGCCGATGTCCTGCGGAGGGAGGGGGAGACTCAGCTGGTTCTTGCTTGGGGTCCAGAGTATAGGGGGCACTGGGGGTGTACACAGCCCATCTGGGGGTCTCCGAGGCCGCCAGGGCTGCTGTTCCACAGGCTTCCAGCAGGTGGCAGCACAGGCTGCGGAACCTGAGCCCTGAGCACCCCTGTTAGTCCCGCCAGGGCCCGCCAGAAACAATGTGTCCTGGTCACTTTTTAAAATTAATTAACTATTTTTTGTTGTTAATTTTTTAATTTAAGAAAACAACAATAAGCTTAGAACCACCAACAATGTGTATCTTAGTTAGCTTAACCATAGGCCAATTTAAATATTAAAGTATCCACATAATCATTGCAAAGCCTGTTCCGGGCAGTAAGTTTCAGAAAATGGTCTCCTCCGCCAGCGCAGAACTGCCTTCTGCTCCCACTGCAGGCTGCAGTCACCCCTAAAATACCCAGGGTCCACCCTGGGGTCCCTGGCTCCTTGGAGGGCTCAGGCCCAGTGGGGGTGCAGGCTCTGTCTTGCTGGCCTGTCCAACCATCCACTCCTGACCCTGGCTGCACGCTGGGGCTCCGGGCCGCGGCCGCGGGGGCTCACCTGGGAGAACTGGGCAAAGGTGCGGTCAGCCAGCATGGGCACGTGCCCCAGCAACTCGTGGCAGCAGTCCCTGGGGGCAGGGGACAAGCCGGGCTGGGGGGACACACCCACCCCCTGGGACCCCTCAAAGGGAGAGGAAGCCGGGCTGGGGACAGGCCTGACCCCATCCCTGTCTACTCCCTCCAGGAGGCTGCCCGGGGGTTAGTGGGGTGCAGCGGGATGGGGTGGGGGCGGGGCCCGCGGCTGGCAGGGCCCCCATGAGGGAGGCTGGGCACAGGGCTGGGATGACCGCTGGCTCATTCCCCTTTCTCCTTGGTGGGGGCGGGGCCCAACGGGTGGGCGTGGGGGGGCCGGCGCACTCACGGCTCAGGGGAGTGCATGGGCGAGGACGCGTGGCGGATGTACTGGGTGCACTGGAACACGCGGAAGGCCAGGCTGGCCAGGAAGTCGCGGGCGGACAGCAGTCCGGCCACCGGCCGCAGCTGGAAGCCCGTGCGCTCTGCAGGGTCCCACGGCGGGGGCAGGGGCGGGGTGGAGTCAGGGGTGGAGGGAAGGATCGGAGGGCAGGGTCGGGGCGGGGCGGAGGAGTCAGGGCGGGGGCGGGGGCGGGGGGGGCAGGAGGGCGGAGTCAGGGGTGGGGTGGAGTCAGGGGCGGGGGGGGGGGGAAGGATCGCAGGCAGGGTCGGGGGGAGGAGTCAAGAACCGGGAAGGCAGGGGCAGGGCAGGTGGGCGGGGTCAGGGGTGGGGGCGGGGGAAGGGACCGGGGCTAGGGGACTGAGTCAAGGCGGGGATGAGTCGGGGTGTGTGTGTGTGTGTGTGTGTGTCTGTGTGTGTCTGTGTGTGTGCGCGTGCAAGGACCGAAGGGGGCGGGGCAGAGTCGGGGCGGGGGCGGGGCAATATGGGCGTCGCCCGAGCGCCGGGGCGGGGGGGGGGGGGGGGGCTCCGGCCGTGCTGCCTGGCTCCCTCCCCCGTCCCCCGCCAGGACTGCCGCCCCGCGCGCACCCCGCAGGAAGCGGGACACGTCCTCCAGCTGGGGGATGCTGTCCTCCCGGTACCCGCTGCAGCGCTCCAGCATCTCCAGCGCCTCCAGGTGCTCGCGGCAGGCGTGGGTGCGGTATAGCCCCTTCAGGGTGGAGTAGACCTCCTGCCTGCGGGGCGGCACCTCAGGTCCCGCCAGGCCCCTCCCGCGCCCCCGCCCGCCCTGCCCCTCCGAGCGGCCCCTGCGCGGGGGTCTTCATTGACCTCCCGCACACTGGGAGGAGACCCCTGGGGCGTGGGCAGCGCGGGCAGTAGTCCCCCGGGCGGTCTCCGGACCTCACCAGGTGGCAATCTCCTGGGCCGTGTACTCCACGCGGGGAATCGGGTCGCCGCTGTGGACAGGGAGAGCGCTCAGCTGCCGCTTGGAGCGGGAGGGCAGTGCGCAGGGCAGACCCCACCCCCAGCTTTGGCTGCCGGGCTTTGGGGGCTGGGAACTTGCGAGCTGCTTCACCTCCCCGTGCCTCAGTTTCCCCGGAGGCACTCTTCCAAACCTCGCTGCCTGGGTGGAGCAGGACCCGCGGGGGTGGGCACAGGGACGCTTAAGGTGAGGATGCAGGTGAGGAAGGCAAGCCCCCTCTGTCCCCTCCCCTGCCCGGCGCCCTCGCCCAGGGCCGGCTGGGGTAGGCGCTTACTGCCGGAACTGGAAGGCAATCTCGGCGATCAGCTTTCTGCGCTGCCTGTACGCCTGGTCCGAGAAGCCCTGGCAGGGAGACGCACAGCCTGTCGCTGGGAGCCCGTCCTGCCAGTCCCAGTGCCCCACGGGCAGCAGACAGACCCGCCGGGACCCGTGCCCACCCCTGCTGGGTCTATGGGCACGCAGCTCAGGTCACCGGGCCAGGGGAGGGCCTAGCTCACCGGGTGGTCCAGGTCGAGGTCAGGGTCAAACTTGGTGACCAGGTGGTGACACCTGTCCAGCTCGGAAACTTTCCTCGGGAACCAGGGGACTTGGCAGAGGACAGAAAGAAGAGTGGGTTGCAAGCAGCAGAGTGACCCCTCTCCATCCTGGCCGTAGCCCGCCAACCCAGGCTTCCCAGGGAGGCAGAGGTGGGCTGGGGCAGCGGCAGGAAGGGAGGGCCAGAGGCTGGGAAGGGCGGGAGCCCGTGGGAGGCCGTCCCGCGAGGGCTGTGCCCTCCCCCAGGCGGAGAGCCTAGCGCACCCTTGTCCTCCCGGGCACCACGCACGTCCTCAGCCACGTGGCGCAGCGCGCCGAGCAGGGCGGCCAGGGCCGGGCCGGGCACCTCACAGCGCACGAAGTACTCCAGGTGGGGGCCCCCCGCCCGCGGGCGCTGCGCAGGCCGCGTCTCCAGGTGGTGAATGTGAGCTTCGAATGTCTTGGGGTGCGACAGGGGGAGGGGGTCGGGGAGACGGGGCAGACAGAGACGGAGGGACAGAGGGAGAGGAACACAGGAAGGAGAGAGAGGGAGAGAGGGAAAGAGAGGAGGGGGAGAGAGGAGGAGGAGGAGGGGAAGGAGAGACGGAGGGAGGGGGAGGGGGAGAGGAGTGAGGCAGCGTGCCGGGAGTGGAGAGGCCGTGGGTTCCGCGTCCCCCCAGGTCTGTGGACTCAGCGGAGGGCGGGGGGCTGGGTTGTCCTGGGAACTGGGTTTTGTCCGGCTTGTTTGGGGCCCCTGACCCACTTTCTCGGGGGTGCCCGTTTGTGCCCCAGGTCAGCTCCCAGACGCCCCGAGGGTCCGCGGCCGACGGCCACTACGTCACCCAGCACGGGGTCTCCCTCGCCGCAGCCCGGAGCCCACCCTGATGGCAGCTGCTGACTGGCTGGTCCTGTACCCTCCGGCCCAGGGTGGCCCGAGCGGCTGTGCCATCCGCTGTCACTCACACGGAGGGCACGGGCCACGCAGGGCCTCACCTCGAAGACCTTCACGGCGCGGGACAAGGCGGAGGGCTTGGAGCCCCGCAGGGAGAAGAGCAGGTTCAGCGTGGCCCGCCCGTCCTTCTCCTCTGCGGCCACCGCCTCCAGGGGGTCCCTGGGCTGCTCCGCCGCCGCCGCCGCCGCCGCTGCGGCCGCTGCCTCCCGCTCCTTGCGCGCGTCCTCTATGAGGCTCTGCCGCCGCCCGATGAAGCGCGGGGACTGCGGGGAGAGGGCGCAGCGGCCGTGCCCACCCCGCCCCCTCTGCTCCCCACACCACGCTGCTCAGACGCCGTGCCATCCCGCGGGGGGGCCCCGGCTCTCATTATTTAGCGCCTCCTGTGTACCCAGAGGGACCAGGGCCAGCCAGGCCTCGCCTCCGCGGCAGAGGCTGCACTTGGCTTTCTCGCCAGCCTTGCGCAGCCATTACCAGCAGGGCGGGGAAGACGCTGGGAGCCCTGGTGTTGGGGGCTGTGGGGGAAGGAACAGCCAGGGAAGGTGCTGGAAGCTATGGGGGGGGGTTGGAGGTAGGGCCAGGAAAGGCACTAGAAGGTGGGGGTGTGGAAGGAGAGAGGGCGAGGGAAGGTGCTGGAAGCCCTGGTTGGGGGGTGTGGAGAGAGGGCCAGGGAAGGTGCTGGAAGACGTGGCAGTAGGGGTGCTGCGGGGCTGCTTCCAGCCAGGTGCGGCCCCTGGATCTGACCACCCACTCGCCCAAGTCTTGGGCAGGGGACAGGAAGAGGGAGGTTCAGGTGCTCTTTGCCCCCACCCTGGCCTCTAAGGCAGCCACCGCTGGGAGCCCTGGGCTGGGGGGACTGGTCAGCAGCAGGGCATCTCCTGGCCGGCGCTGGGTGCACAGAATGCAGCCCTGCCCCAGACCCAGATGGATAGCGACCTTCCTGCCCAGTGCTGGGGCCGGTAGGGGGGCACTTCCCCACTTCCGCGGTCAGGGGTCAGTGGGACAGCCTCAGCCCTCGGGACGCGGACGAGCCCTCAGGCTGTTTCTCACCTTGGAGACCCTTCCCCAGTAGAAACACTTGTCCTCCTTGCCTTGCCCCCCTCATAACCCTTCCTGCAGCCACCCTCTGGGGCTGCCCGTCGCCCTCTGCCTCCCCAGCAAACCTCCGCTGAGCTGCCTCCGCAGAGAGTCCACCCCCCGACCCAGGCCTGGGCTGGAGGTGCCTGGGCCCTGGCCTGGAGCTGAGTTTCCAGGGCGGCACTGGACTGGGGGTACAGGGCTGAACAGCTGCTCTCTAAGCCCCTCCCAGAGCCCTGGCCCCACCGTGAGGACCCCAACGCCAGCCGGGGACAGGCTGAGAGCTGAGCAGAGGCCATGGCTCCCTGGGGGTGGGGGGGGGAGGGGAAGCGGCATCTCACTGGAGACCTGGGGGCAAGTGGGGGGATAGCACCCCAGCTGGGCTCCCGAGAAGATGCGTGGAATTGAATTCTGTAGCACATGCCACATTTTTCTTCAGGGTCTGTAAGCGAGCCCTGAGACGCACTGCCGCCTTCTGGACTGAGAAGGCTCCAGAGCTCTAGTCTCACCAGGGGTGGAGAGGGCAGCGGGTCTGCCCAGTGCAGACCCTGGACTTGGGGGCTTCCAGGTGCCAGGCTGGCCCTTCAGAGCCCCCAGGTGGCAGTGAGACCCAGGGTGCTGGGCACAAGAGAGGGAATTCAAGTCCAGCGAGAGCTTTTTGCTCCTGGGGCCTCGTGCATGCATGCGAGCACAGTGTGCCTGGAGGATGAATGAATGAATGAATGAACAAATGAAAGGATCGCCCTTGGGCTCAGGTGAGGCACCCCCTGTCAAACTGGTCTCACCCCTGTGCACCTAGCACCCCCCATCAGCTGCTGCCAAGGCCTGGGAGGGCGTAAGGTGCCCCCTCCACAAGCTGGGGAGTCCGTGGGGGGCGGGAGGTCCCAGGCTGCTCTCTCCCAGCCCACCTAGGGGAGGGTCTGCTCCCTCCCACGTTCAAAACGAGACTGGACTTCTCTGGAGCCGCCCCAAGCCCCCCGGGGTCAGGCCTCGCGGGAAGGGCGTGGGGTCCAGCGCACACAGGCTGGCAGCACCTGGCTGGCGGACATCCGGAGGCAGGATGGGGTGCCGGCCCCCCGAGTCGGCCGCCCCGGCTTCTTGGGCGCCCTCTTACCATGACAGCCTCGGCCTGCCTGGCGTCCAGCTCGGACACGGCCCTGCGGAAGCCCTTGGCCTGGGGCGCGGCGGCGCTGGGGGTGGGCATGACGCGCGCAGTCCGGTCCGTGGTTCGGCTCCCAGCCCCTGCCGGCTGGCCTCTTATACGCCGAGCTGACGTCAAAGCCCCCCAGGGCCCCTCCGCCTCCTCCCCCGACACCCCCACCCCGCCTGGCCCTCCCCCTGCCTGCCGCGCCGAGGGAGGCGGGGGCGGCGCGGAAGCGGGAGCCCATTACATCTAATTGCCTCCTTGTCGCAGACGCCGGGCAGGCTCGGCCCCAGCCCTGTCCCCTGGGTTGTCCTTCCCTCCGGCGGGTGCGGCGGGGACAGGGCTTCGTGCACGCTGGGCAGGGGGCTGGGGCCCGCTGGGGGTAGCCAGCAGATTCCCAGGGGGTGTCCTTCTGAGCTCCCCCCACCCCCAAGGGTGTCAGCAAACCCCTGACCTCCTGCGGCCCAGGCCAAGGCTAGTTCTTCCAGAAGGTTCTTCCCTGCCCAGGATTTCCCGCAGGGTCCCGCCGTGGACTGTGTCCGGATTGGGGTCAGAAGACAGTATCGGCACTTTGCCTGGTGCCCAGCACGTCCAGCAGGCTGCAGAAAGTTCCAGGCCCTCATGGAGCAGGACGCCGGGAAGGATGGACTTTAGAGTCCCCCGCATGGCTCCTGGAAGGCCTGTCCTTCTCCCCCGCCTGCCCAGACCTTCATCAAAGGCCCTCGGACCACGTCTCCTGGGCCCCCCACTGGTATGCCCCCCACCTGTTTCCCGCTTCTTCAGCCAGGTCCACCCCCCACCTCCCCGGCTGGCCAGGTGGGGCTTCACTCGGGGGTGCGGCCACCCCAACCAGAGGAGGGCAGGGAGGCGAGACCCCCCGGGAGTCTAACACCATCCTGCTGCTCCCCTCTCGGCATGAGGGGGGCGAGAGGCGCCAGGCAGCTGGGCAGAGCGCTGGCAAAGGGGGCCACAAGCATGGGGGCCACCCTCGCCTCTCAGAGTGTCACAGGGTCAGCAGGGACAGCCCAAGGCCAGAGTCCACCCCTGAGGATGGTGGAGTGGCTGGAGGGCAGGGCGCCGGGTAGGGGGCCCAGAGCTGACCAGCCCCAGGCTGTGCTTGGCAAAGAAGGAAATGGACTTGACCGTGACCCTGACCTGTGAGCCTTGGGGATTGGGCCCTGTTGTGCCTAGAAGCCCAAAGCGACATGCTGGGCAGAGCTGAAGCCAGCACCCCAGGCCCCGCCATAGGTCCTGCCTGGCCAGTCGCTGCACTGCCCCAGCCCGCACCCCAGCATCTCTTAGCCCTGCACCGCTGACTCTGTCCGCCCCCTCTGGCCAACCTGCTGCCTGACTCGTCCTCCAACAGTGGTCCTGGGACTCTCCCCTACGGGCCCTGGGCACACCCCTCTCTTGCTCTGCGCTCCTCGCTGGCTCCCCATCGCCCTTGGGAGCAATTGGCTGCTCCATCAATGAAGGAGAGCCCACAATCCACCCCAGCTGGACTTCTTATCCCACCCCCACCCCCCAGCCTCCTGGAGAGCTCCTATGCATCCCACAAAACCAAACTCCGTCACTGGTCACTCTGGGGTGCCTGCCCTCACTTGCCCCGACATTAACCTCCTCATCTGGTCTCTGGGGTTTGTTCCGTTGCCATGGGAACTCGCTGAGGGCAGGAACCATGCCACCTGTACCCCTTGCTCCCCGTCTCCTGGATACTGGGACTCTCTGAGCTCTTCTGGTTTCATTGCCTCTACTCCAGAGCCTGGGACAGGGCCTGGCCCAGAGCAGGTTTTCAGCAAGGATGTGTGCCTGAAGCCACCTTGAAAGGATTTGTCCAAGGTCCCCAATGGTGAGGGCAAGAGCTGGGCTTACCTCAGTGGGCAAACTCCTGCAGGGACCTGCCTGAGACCCCCACAGAGCCCCGGGGACAGCCAGCCTGCAGGGACCTGCCTGAGACTCCAAGGACTCCCAAGGATGGCCAGGCTGCAGGGGACCTGCCTGAGCTCCCAATGGTCTCCCAGGAACAGCCAGGCTGGAGGGACCCACCTGAGACCCCCTTAGACTCCCGGGGACAACCAGGCTGCAGGGGAGGTCTCTGACAGCTCGGGGGTGTCCAGACCTGCTGAAGCCTGGACAGGATCTCTGAAGCCCCCATTCTAGGGTGGGCTGGCCAGGGTCCCTCAGTGACGGAAGCCCACCCGCCTGCTGCTACCCCCGCCCCGTGCTACTGTTTGCTCAGAGGCCTGGGGGCAGGAGGGCGGAAGGTCTGCTAAATGCCACGCGGGCGCGCCGGCCCCCGCCCCACGGTGTGGATTTAGCCTTTTGGCAAATGTCTGCCGCTGACACAAACCTGCCCTTTAATTCATTTTGCTCCCTGAGCCGGTTCAGGCTGGGATGGAGGCTGCGGTGGGGAGCTCCGCTTTCTGAATTCCTCCCAGAAAACCCCTGCCCTGGCAGCCTGCTCCAGCCGCCTGGAAGAGCCCTCCCACTTGCCCCTCCAGGGACGCCTGCCGTGCAGCCGGGACCCCCGGCCCTGGCCCTGCCCCCCTCTCCACCCAACGGTGGGGCCCCCAAACCCACCCCTGATGCGCTGCCGTCATCTCCATCTCGGCCTCTATGCCCCCCTCCAAAGAAACCACTAAGACTCCCAGTGCACTCTGAGGCGAGGGGTCTTTGAGGGGAGGTATCAGAGGAGGGGCTGGCCTGGGGGGCAAGCTCAGGGGCCATGCTTCTCCGAGTGGCCCCAATGTCCCCTTCCCTCACCTGCTCCAGGCTCAGAGGAGTCTTTGCAGCAGCCCTCCCCCAGCTCATGCCCTCTACCCACTGCGCCTGCACCCCTCCCCACGGCCCCTTCCCCTCGTGATCATGGTGGGCCCAACCAATGGGCCCCCCAATGCAAAAGCCCGGGAGGGAGCCCGGGGCCCACAGGACCGCGTGCCCACCTGGGAGGGGCAGGGCGGGCAGCCTGATTCCCTGCTGCCAGGTCCCACGGGAGGCTGCCTGGCTTCCTCTCCCAGCCTCACCCCTTCAGGGCTTCCCCACCTTCCACTGTCCCTCCCAAACTCAGGCCCACTGGAGGGCCCCTAAATGAGGTTCAGGGAGGGGACAATGGAGCAGAGCTCTGGATCGCCTCGCCGAGACGGACACGTGCCCATCCCCAGACCCTGTAGGGCCCTGGCCTGAGGGTCCTGGTGGGCCCGGGGCCCCGTGCTGTCCCCTCTCCTCCCAGACACACACTAAGCCCCAGCTAGGACCCCTCAGCTCCTGGGGCTCCATGCCCCACCCTCGAAAATGGACATGACCCCCGGGCATCCAGGGCCAAAGTCCCCCGCCCCAGGCACCTGGGCCAGCTGGAAGGGCTAGTCCAGCAGCATTGCTGGGTATCCTTCGTGCAAGCTCCCAGGAACGGCTCACATCTGTGAGACACGCACACACATGCACGTGCAAACCCACCTCACCCAGATCTACCCCAAAGCTGTCCGGGCAGCCCACTCAGGGCCCAGGCCTGGGCATTCTGCTCACAGACACCCGCCTGTGCAGCCACTGACCCCTGCTGCCCTGGGTGCCGCTGGGGAGTGAGCCTGGGGGGCCTCAGGGAAGCCTGTCTCCCTCCCAGGCCTGAGGTACCCCGAAGACGGCAGCAGGCAGTAAGCATGCACCCTACCCCTCCGTGCCACACTGGGGAGGGATCCCCGCCTTGCAGAGTGCACACACCAGCAGATTTGGGGGGCAGTCATGAACGGAGATCAGGGCATACTGCCTGGTCTCCCGCCTCAGCTTTGTGGATGTCTTTCCTTGCAGGCCCCCCGAATCCAGTGAGGCAGCCCAGAGCCATCCACTGTCCTTCCCCAGGAACCAGAGGAAAAACCCAAATGCCCTGACAAACAAAGAGATCTGCCATCCCTGCCATGGCTAAAATGTCAGAGCAATTAGCCCTAACGAGGCCATCAGATGGAGCGGAGCTGCGGGCGAGGGCGTGCGAGGAATCGTCGCGCTGGACCTGGGACCCGCCTCCCACCGGGTCGATCGGATGTGCTCAGGCATAATTGGGCATCTGGAAGTCAGGAGAGAGGCGAGGTATGGGGGACTGGGGGCAGGCAGGGGGCGGGCAGGGGGCAGGCAGGCTCTTCCCTGCTCCCCACACCCGCCCTCCAAACAGAGGCCCCACATGTCCCCTCGCACCACCACCCACTCCTGCCTGTCCCCCCACCTGCCACCTCTCTGCTCCCTTCCCCTGACCAGACCCCACCAGGCCTCAGGTTGCTGCTGCCTCCTCCAGGCAGTACACCCTGATGGCTCCCTCTCGGAGCTCCCTTCCTGCCAGAGCTAATGGTTGAGGACCGCATTGCCCCTTGTCGTGTGTGTGTGTGTGTGTGTGTGTGTGTGTGTGTGTGTGTGTGTGTGTGTGTGTGTGTATGTAGGAGGTTCATGAGGACCTGTACTTTGTGGGAGTCTGGGGCCTGCCCATGTGCCTTGCTGAAGAGACCAGCGAGTGGGGGCTCCCCCCTGCACCCCTGGGCCCCATGTTCGTGTCAGGCCCCTGGAGCTGTTTTCTGCACCTTCCCAGGAGCCTGCACTACCATCTGCCACACACTTCCCTTCTCCATCCTGCCCCTGCCAAGGACAGCTGATTCCATCTGGGCCCTGGCCACTGCTCCCCACCCAGCCCTGAGTCCCTGGTCACGAGCACCCTCAGCGTTTGCCCAGAAGGAAGGGAGGGCGGGACCTGCTGTTAGGGACGCAGACCCACAGAGCCGCACATGGAGGCAGAGCTTGCCAGGGCTCCCTGGAGGAGGTGGCCTGGGCCCCTGGGCCTTCACTAAGGCAGAGGACGGTGTCAGGCTGTTCCTTCCAGGTGAGGAAGCCAGAGGGCCAGGGGGGACCCAGACAGCGAGGGGCAGGGGGGCTGGAGGCCAGCCATGGAAGGTCTTGAAGGCAGGAGGGTCTGCTGGGCCTGCCCTGACAGCCCACCCCGGGGAAGGTGGGCACCGTGGGGAGGGTCTCACACACGAGCCCCTCTTGGTGCCAGGCCCTTTGCAGAGTCTCCTTAACTCCCAGGCCTTTCAGGGGCACAGTCCCAGCCTCAGTTAGGTGCAGGGGTGCGGAGAGGCTGGAGTAGCCCCCCAAACCTGCTTGTGCAGCACCACCTGGAAGCCCACCCCCAGCCAGGAGGGCCAGGGTGCCGGAGTGGCTGACATTGTCAAGAACAGCCCTGTGTGCATCTGTGTGCACACTTGTGCAAGTTTACATGTGTGTGTGTGCACGCATAGGTGTGCACATTTGTGCATGTGTGAGTGTTCTTGTCCATGTAAGTGTGTCTGGATACACACACTGGTGTGCACACATGTGTGTCTTATGCATGCACAGCTTGCACACTTGTGCAGGTGTGTATGCCTGTATGCACATGTGGGTATGCATGTGTGTTGTGCATGCATGCTTGTGCACACTTATGCAGGTGGGCATGTGTGTCTGTATGCACACGGGTGTACATACTTGTGCAAGCATGCATGAGTGTGACTTATGCATGCATGGTGTATACTCTTGCGCAGGAGTGTGGGTGTGAGTGTGCATGTGTGTGTGTGAGTGTGTCTGTGTGCACACATGGGTATACGCACAGGGGCTCAGCAGGCCTGACCAGCCATAGTGAGGGCATAACTGGGGAGAGTCCTGGCTCCTGCTGCCTTCAACCTTTACTCAAGGGGGAGGCCAAGGCCCCCTCCAGCCCTGCGTCTCTGCCAGGCTGCCCTTTGCTCTGCGGCCCCTCCCCAGGCCCCCCCGCCTCGCGCTGGGCCGGTGATTCAGTCTGTCGGCTCGCCCTCCGCCCGCCGCCCCCGTCCCTACCCCCCTCTGCGGCGCGTGGCCTCTTACAAATGGGCCCGGTGAAAAGCAATGAGGGGGCGCTCAGTTCTCATTAGTCACTCAGCGGTGGTGGCAGCTGGGTTGTGACAGCAATCACGTCTAATTGCAGGGCCTCCCCCCCACCCTGCCCCACGGGCCTGAGTCCCTGTCACCTGCCTGCGCCCAGAGCAGATGCGCCTCACGGTTCTGCGCCGGACAGCCCAGGGCTCCTGAGGGCGGGGGCTGCCCCATTTCCCCACCACCACCACAGGAAGGCCCCTTCCTGTCCCGGGATGCGCCAGCCCCAGGGCAAGTGACAGAGGCCCCTGAACGTGCACATGAACCCCCCTCGCCAGGGGGGGGCTGCATTAGCAGGGGGGGCAGCGGCCAGGGCCCTGGGGTGGGGGTGGGGGTCAGTCTGCCTGTGCTTCAGTGGCCTGGCTGCTCCCACAAGACCCCTCCCAGACCCTGGTCAGGCAGCCAGCCTCGCAGGAAGACAGCAAGGGCAGGAAGATTCCAGAAGGACTAGAGTGTCGTCATACAAGCAGGTCTGAGGGGTCGCAGGGTGAGGTCGTGGGGGGCGCAGCCAGGCCCCGAGACCTTCCTGCACTCGCCCCTGCCCGGGGCGTCTAGCTCACACCCCTCCACCCAGCGCCCCCAATCCCCGGGGCCCAGCCCCTGCCTCCCGCACTTTCCCCACACCTGGGCTTGGTCTGGGAAGATGTTTTTCCAGCAAACCCCCGGAACCGGGCGGAGCTTCCCAGCCCTTCTGGACCTGCTTTTGGGCCGAGAGACCCCCTCCCGGAGCACAGACCTCCGCTCCACGCCCTCCCTCCGGGGATGAGCAGGGCGCGGCAGGAGCTCCCTCTGAGAACTGCGCTGTGCCCCACGCTGGCATCTGGGGGCGGGGTGGGGGGCAAGTCCCACCCCTCGGCTGAGTCGCTGGTCCCCGGCGCAAGTGTTGTTCCAGGAGATGGTCCAATGTCCTAGGACCCTTTGTTTTCTCTGGACCCACCTGCGGGACATGTCACACCGGGGGCGACCTCCAGCTGGAGACCCTGGGGCGCAGGGAGGGGGCAAGCTGCTCGGGGACAACCGGGCCACAGCCGCGCCCAGAGCCCAGGGCCCACAGCTCGCCCCGCTCGGTGCCCGCTGCAGCCACCTTTCCCTCCCGACAGCCCCACTTTCTCCCCGAACACAGCTTCACACCCTGCGAGAGCAGGTGCATGCGGGGAAACTGAGGCCCGGGGAGAAAACTGAGGGGGAGCCTGGGCGGGGGTACGCTGCCTGTTCGTTCCCCACGGGCTCCGGCCGGGACCTGAGATGCGTTCCCCTCACCCGGGCGCCACGTGCAACCCTGCTCCTGCCGTGCCCCCGCGCCCGCCCACCCCGCAGCCCGCAGAGCCCCCCAGCACCTGGGCCGCCCTGGCCCCAGGTTCCGGGATGAAGCAACGTGGCACACTCATTCCAGGAGCTGAGGCTAATCCTGGCGGCTCAGAGCCCCCGCCTCCCCCTGGCTGACATTTCCAGGCTGCTGCACCAGCTGACCCAGCTGCGCCGCGACATTTGGACAAGGCTTATTTGCGTCGACCCGCCGCCTGCTTTTAATAAGCTCATCGCCCCTCAGCAGCTGCCCCCGCCGAGGGCTGGGTGCCCACCTGGGCTAGGGCCGCTTGGCTGACCAGGGAAGCCCAGGCTTTCCTGGGGAACTGCAGCGGCTCGGTGCCCCCCCCTTCTGCTGGTCTCACGGCGGGGTCCCAGCCCCCAGCGGCCTCCCAGGCGGGGGTCAGTGGAGCTGGCCGGCCCTCACCCACCTGTGCAGCCAGCCGACGAAATGGTCCCAGCCCTGGAGAGGCTCCTTGTTTGGGGAGGGGGCGCAGACCTGGCCACTGGCCCCCCCTGGAGGGGGTCTGCCCTGCCCTCAGCCCTGATGCATCACCACTGGGGCCTTGGGGACGAGAACCCAGCTGGGAGGGGCCGGTGGTCAGCAAGGCCGGAGAGCAGGATGGAGAGCTAGGGCCACGTCAGTGCCCGCTGCCCCCAGCCCCAGGGTTTCTGCAGGAGAAGTCATGGGCTTGGAAGTTCCCTGGATTTCCGAGCCTCGGTGCCTCCGAGTCTTCTTTCCATGTGCGTGGGGGGCCGTGTCTGGGCTGGGTCTAGAGCAGGGGCTCCGGCCCCCATACTGCCTGTGCTCCAGCCGGGGGGACGAGGTGCGTCCAGCGGAGGCAGAGGCTGCAGAGCAGCGGCGGGATCCATGCCGAGCAGACCCCTGGTGGAACTCCCAGGAGGAGGCACGGTCCCTGCCAAGGCGTGGAGATGGGACGGGGGCTGAGTTCAGAGACCGCTCTGCCCCCGCGGACCTCCACTCAGGTGGTCTCCTTGGCCCTGCGGCTGTGCCGGTCTTTGCTTCCCCAGCATCTCGAGCAGGGGCTCCATGTCTGCCGAATGGACGGACGGAGCGAGGAGCTCAGAGGGGCCAGACGGGGTGGGTGACCACAAGGCCAGGCCCCCCCGGCCCAGCACTTCCCTTCCCGAGGCCCCAGCCATGATGCATTGAATGGGCTGGGGAGCCCCGCAGCCAGCTCCCCAGCCTGGGCTTAGAGGCTGCAGTAAGGGCTGTTTCCCCACCCCCACCAGCTCCAGACCCCTCCAACCACCCACTTCTGCTGGGCCAGGGGCCCTCTAAGGTCCCCACAGTGGCTGAGGTGGCCCCAAAGGCTGCACTGCCCACCCCTCCACAGGCACTGTCCGCACACACGGCTGCACACCCCCAGAGGGCTCTTTGGAGCATTGCTTTTCATTTTAATTGTTCAAGCACAGACTCTCCTTTCCATGCACACACGTAGGCACACCTGCAGGCGTGTACGTAATGCACACACTGGCACGTGTACACACAGACACACACGGGAACTCTAATATGTGCACCCATGTACATTGCATGCACTCACACATATGCACACATAAGCACATGCACGCACAGGCACACACAAGGACTCTAGTATGTGCTCCTATGTACACACACAAACACACATGTACATATGTGCACATGCACGCAGGCACTCTAGTATGTGCACTCATGTACACATGCATGCACTCACACATGTGCACACACTCATGTGCACACAGGCACACACCGGTATTCTAGTATGTAAACCCACGTGTATATGCATGCACTCACACATGTGCACACACTCATGCACGCACAGGCACACACAGGTATTCTAGTATGTAAACCCACGTGTATATGCATGCACTCACACATGTAAACACACTCATGCATGCAACAGACACGCACATGCACACACATGCAGACACACATGCACATACAGACACATTCACATGTGTACTCACACATGCATGCACACAGAAACCAAGCGGTGCCTGTGCCTTGGCCCTCCCCCGGCCTGACCCTGGAGGGGACCCCTTCTGGGGAAGCCACAGTTGGTATTTTTGGGGAGACTGTCCTGTTCCAACAACCCGGCTGCCCAGATCACTGTCCTGCTGATGTAACCCATGAGTGTCCATTTTCTGTCCTCACCCACAACACCAGACTTTTGTATTTTTGCCAGCGTGGTGGGTGTAAAGTGGAGCCGGGAGGGCAGCAAGCCCCTTTAGGGGGCACCTCCCAGCCCCAGGCCCACGCCCCTTTCTCGTGGAGCCTTTCGCCACTATGAGGGCTCAGTTGGCGGTGACCTCGGGGGTCAGACCTGTCCACCCCCGGTTTTTCCTCTGGGTCCAGCTAGCGCACCCCACCTCAAGTAGAGCAGACTTGGGCCATCCCAGCCCCTCCCCGCTGCACACGGGGGTGCTATGTACTGCTGCACTTATAGAGCAGCCACTGTGAAAGCCAGAGCCGTTGTTTCTTTTTCACAAGGTGCAGCTGGGGTTGGGGGGCATATGAGTGAGTCCTGGCAGTGGGGGGGCTCCAGGGACGTGAGCTCTGGGGCTGACGCTGACGTTTTGATGCTTATCAAAGGGCCCAAAAAAGGCAGGGGCTGCCGTCAGGTGACAAGTGGACACACTGCAGGCCCTGCCCCAGCAATAGGGAGGTGTGGGGCTCGCCCCCACTTCTGCAGCTGGAAGGGGAGCCCACCTTCCCTGGGCTGGGTAATGGGCGGACCCTGAGCTTCCCGACCCCTCAGGACCCCGAGTGGCTCCCCCGTGGGCACCGCAATGGGGTGTCTTAGGCTTAGATTGCCCAAGGGCTTGTGGGGGGCTGGCAGGCTGGGGGGGGGTGGACCCTGGGGCGAGGGGCCCCTGTGATCACTGCCCACCCGACAAGAGCAAAGCTTGTGCCTCAGGTCCAGGGAATTTGCTGCAGAAACTCAACCCCAAGAAGCTGTGGATTAGACTTTGGAGCCAGGGGCAAGGGGGCGGGGGATGCAGGCGAGGTATCCCTCAGCATGTGCGGGATCAGATTTTGGGGTTCAGCCAGGGAAGAGGGTGGGACCTCCAAATGGGCTCTTGGAGGGAAGTCTCCTCGGGCTTCAGCCCCCCCTTGGGCCTCTGTCCTGCTGGTCTCCAGAATGCTGGACATTTGTCCCCACTGCCATCCAGGGCTGAGAAGCAGCACTGACATCGGGGATCCACCTCCCGTCCTGGGGCAGCTGCCTTCTGCCCAGATGGGGAGGTTTCTAGGCCAGTGTCCACAGGAGTCCCTGACATCTGCTGCTCCGCTGTCCCCTGATTCTGAGCCCTGGGGTCTCGCACGGGCTCCCTCCTTCTCTACAGACCCACCCATTTGGGGCGATCAGCAAACACTACCATTTGTTAACACACGCTGCCACTCCTCGAGGCCCCGGTGTTGGGCAAAGACCCCGCAGGGGCTCCAGAGGCCCTGGTGCTCCCTCCAGCCACCCCACGCCCCCTTGTCCAGACGGGCGTCTTCCCATTCTGATTTCACCAAATGTTTGTTTCCTCAGTCACTCCTTCACTCAAGAGCCCTCAGTGGCTCCCACCGACCGGGCCTCATCAGCTGGCTAACGTGGAGGCCCCTGGTCGGCCCCCAGCCCCGTCCCCAGCCCTGCCCACTCCCTTCTGCCTGCGCCCCCTCCCCAGCCTTAGCCCGGGGGACAGGCCTCCCTTCTCCCCATGAGCCCGTCTTGAAGTTTGAACGCTGGCTCCAATCTGCCCCGGGTACACCAAGGGCGCTGTTCTAGAAGAGTCCAGCAGGAACGCCGGCTCAGCTGCTGCCGGGAGGAAAATCAATCGGGCCGCCCAGACAGGAGGAGTGTGCAGTGTTTACCACGTTATAGACGCAGACCCACGAACCCAGCAGCTCCATCTGGATTTGTCCCCCCGGGCAAAGGATGTGCCGGGCAGTGGCTGCGACACTGTTAAGGGCGGGCAGTGGGGGCTGCTGGGTGGGGGTGCCATGGGGAGGTGGGGGCGGCAGCTCCCTGGGGAAGGGACAGTTCTGGGGGGGGGGGGACAACGGATCCGTGGTGGGGGCAGCGGCTCCAGGGAACGAATCGAGACACGGACAGTCTACTCCTAAAAGAATGGCCATGTAGACGCGCCCCAGGGACGCTGCGGGGAGAGTCTCGGGATGCTGGTTTGGGTGGTGTTGGAGTGAACGCGAGGCCCCTACTCAAAGACAAAGAGAGGGAACAGTTAAGAAGAAATCCCTTAGGTCAAAGGGGTCTTGCTCTATTTCATTTCCCTTTGCTGGTGTGCTGTTTGCACGCCACCTGTGCTCCAGTGTGAGCCCCCACGTGCCCCGAGGCCCAGGGCAGGGGGCAGAGGGCAGCTGTAGGGGCGGGGGGCGGAGTGGGGACCCGAGCAGGGCCTCATGACCACGGAGATGGCAGGGTGGAGACCAGGGGGGCAGCACGGGGGGCAGTAGGGGCTTGGGTCCCCCCAGGCCCCGGGCTGTGGCCACTCTGGGTCCGAGTGTCTGGGAGCAGCTGGAGGCCCCCTCTGTGGTGCAAGGTGACCCCCCCGCCAGGGCTGAGACCCTGCTGCCCAGGCCTCCCTCACTGGGGCAGGTCTGGGGGAGCCCCTCCCTGCCCTCTTTACCGGGGCACCCTCTGGGGGACACTGCAGGGTCTGTCTCCGGGGAAGCATGAAGGAAGGGTCGGGGGCTGGCCTGCCGGGTTCTCTCCCCCATTGAAAGCTTTGAGGACACTTATTGATTTGTTCATGATGACCCTTCATTTTCCACCCTGGGAGCAAAGTGGAGGAAACTGGAGGAAATTGGAGCGAGGCCCAGGTTCGGGGAAGGCGGCCCCCTCTCCGGACGCCTCTGACCCTGACCATGCCGGGGCGCGTGGCTTCCAGCGCTGGGGACTCGGGGCGCCCGGGAGGGGCCGGGACAGCGCCCGCGGCCGCCTCGTGTGTCGCCAGGACCTGCGTCTGCAGAAACAGCTGCAGGCGCCCAGAATAGAGACTTGTTTGTTCCTTTATCTGCCCACAATCGGGGCGCGGCCCTGGAGCTGCAGGCGCACTGACTGCCTGCATGCACGCAGGGCGGGGGGGGGGGGGGGGGGGGGGGCGCCGGGGACCCCCGAGCGAGCAGAGCCAGGGGTCCCCGTGGCCACAGACCTGCCCCCCGCCCCGGGCGGTCCCAGCCCCTCACCTGGCCTCAGGGTGAGCCCAGGGACTGCGATGTGAGGGCAGGGGGAGAAGGGAGGGAAGGAAAGGAGGAGGGAGGGCAGCTGCCTGCCCCGGTCTGCGCTCTGTCACCTGTCCCCGCAGGGCCTGCGGCCGCGGCCGTCCCTGGGGAGGGCCCAGGGCCCAGGGCTGCCATGTGGCAGAGAAGCTCGATTTTCCCCACGTCCCGTCTGCCTGCTGAGCGCCTGACCAGCCACGTGACACCCTTTCGGGGCTGTGCGGACGGGAGCTTGGTAGCTTTATATTCGTTCTCGAAGAGCCACAGTTGTTCTAACGTGAGGATGACACTCTTCTGACTATGAAGTAACCCTTGTGCATTATAAAAACTTAAGAGGGTGAGAAAACGCATAAAGAGGGGAACAAAATCCACCTCTAATGCCCCCAAACACGTAAAACAGAT
Source organism: Tamandua tetradactyla (assembly GCF_023851605.1). Classification (NCBI taxonomy): domain Eukaryota; kingdom Metazoa; phylum Chordata; class Mammalia; order Pilosa; family Myrmecophagidae; genus Tamandua; species Tamandua tetradactyla. The sequence goes on from NC_135335.1 coordinate 2,143,178, forward strand.
CAGATGGGAACAGGCAGCTAGGAGCCCAGCCGTCTGCCTTCCCGGAGCCTGGGAAATCAGGGGGGTCAGTGTGGACGCCCCCAAATGAGGCAGGAGCGCAAAGCACTTCATGGGGTGGGGCCATCTGAATCTCCTGGGGCTGCCCGAGCGGAGGCCCACCCACGGGGTTTTTTTTTTTAGGGGGGGGCACAATTCATCAATGCCCAAAGCCCAGGTAGTAGGTGTGTCTGTACCAGAGTGGGGAGCCGAGGTGTCCCCGAGGCCGCGTTTAGGGGGGTGGGTTTGTGGGGTTTTTTGGCTTTTATAAAGGGGATTTAGTTGGTTGCACATCTACAGTGCTACGCCATGAAGATGTCCAGACTGATGTCCCAACAAGACGACAACTCCCCTCCAGGAAGGCCAGCGGCCCCCAGGCTCCTGTCACACAGGAAGGCCGGGCCCTTCTCTCCCGTGTGGTCTCCAGAGCGTCATCTGCAGCCCGCTGGATGCGCTTTTCTCCTGCTGCCACCTCTGCTGTCTGTCGTTCCCCCAGCATCCTGCGCGTGGCTTTTATTTTTCAAGGCGCTTGTGGTGCATCCCCATCTGACGTGCTGGGCAGCGGCTGCACTGGCCCTCCACGTGGCCACCCTTGCCCGCTGCACCTGCAGAGATTGTTTTTATTTTTTTTTTTGCAAATTGAAGCTTAGAGTCGAGCGACTCTATCGACGCCATCTTTCCAACAGCCCCTGCTCGCTTAGTGTCTCCGTGTCCTGCTTTGGTAATTCTCGCAACATTTCAATCTTTTCCATTGTTATTATATCTGTTATGGTGGACCAGGATTTTCGATGTTAGAATTATAATTGTTTGGGGGTGCCACAAACTGCACCCATGTAAGGCGGCGAACTTAATCAATAACGCGTGTGTCCTGCCCACCCCCTCCCTCCCCCATCCTCGGACCACCCTGTTCCCTGAGACACAATGATGAAGTTAGGCCAATTGAGGACCCTACTACGGTCTCCAAGTGATCACGAGAAAGGGAGAGTCGCACGTCTCTCACTTTAAATCGAAAGCTAGAGTGACAGGCTTGGTGCGGAAGGCATGGGGAAAGCCGAGAGACACTGAACACAGGCCTCTTGCACCAGGTAGCCAGGCTGTGGAGGCCAAGGGAAAGTTCTCGAAGGAAACTGGGAGTGCTGCTCCCGTGAACACACGCATGATAAAGTGAAACAGCCCCACTGCTGCTACGGAGAAAGTTTTACTGGAGGGACGATCAAACCAGCACAACATTCCCTTAAGCCAAAGCCTAACCCAGAGCAAGTCCCCAGCTCTTACTCCGAGGAAGCTGAGGGTGAGGAAGCTGCAGGAGAGTCTGAAGCCTCCAGGGGACGAGTGCACGAGGTTTAAGGAGAGAAGCCATCTCCATCGCATGACGGTGCAGGACGCAGCGGCGAGGGCTGGCGCAGAAGCTGCAGCGAGTTCACCAGGAGACCTCACCAAGGCAGCTGACGAAGGCGGCGCCTCTACACAGCAGATTTTCAATGGAGATGAAACAGCCTCCCACTGGAAGGAGATGCCATCCAGACCTTCCCAGCTAGAGAGGAGAGGCCAGCGCCCGGCTGCAAAGCTTCAGATACAGGCTGACTCCCCTGTGAGGGGCTAGTGCAGCTGGAGACTTGAAGCCGGTGCTCACTTACCATTCCAGAAATCTTAGGCCCCTTAAGGAAGATGCCACATCTCCTCTGCCTGGGCTCTATAAATGGAACATAAAGCCTGGACGATGCACACGTGTTTACAATGCACTTTACTGAGTATTTTTCGGCCCTTGTTGAGACCTACTGCTCAGAAAATAGGATTCCTTTCAAAACAGGACCGCTCACTGACCATGCACCTGGTCACCCAAAAGCTCGGATGGAGGGGACGAGAGGAGCTCCTTTCATCCTGCTGACACGAGCCATTCTGCAGCCCGCGGCTCAAGGAGTCGTTTAGACTTTCAAGTCTTATATTTAAGAACTACATTTGGTGAGGGTACAGCTGCCACAGATAGTGATTCCTCGGATGCATCTGGGCAGAGTAAATAGAAATCTCCTGTGGAAGGACGCGCCAATTGATGCAACGAACCATTGTCCGCCACATCTTCAGCCCCTCAAAGCAGAGACCCCAGCTCACGGAAGCTCAGATGATGGTCAGCATATCTTAGCTATAAAGTATTTTAAATTAAGTATTTTAAAGGTGTGCACATTTGTTTTCAGATGTAACGCTGAGTAGATGACAGTGTAAACCTAATATTTCTATGCACTGGGAAACGGGAAATGCGTGGGCCTGGCTCTGTGGCCTGTAGCAGAGCCTGTGGAACCCTCGGGGTGTGCCAGTACTCCCACTTTCAGGGTGTCCCTTGTGGCAGCAGCTGGGCCCCCAGAAACAGCAGCAAAGGGACCCAAAATTGGGGTGTGGTGTGATTTGCAGGGCAATCCCCTCCAGGCTGGGACCCAGACCCGGCTCTCGACTGAAGGAGGCCACGTGTCCCCAGTGTCCAGCGACCTGGCCAGCTCTTCCACTCCACACGTCTGTGGGAGCCGCGCCCATCTTGGGGCTGAGGCCCCCCGGCCCTGCCGTCCGCCGAGCAACTGGCCCCTCCCCCACCTGCGGGCAAGGGGTTCCTGCCCTGGCACGGGGGAATGGAGGCTGGGCTGGGGCATCTTGCCAAGCCCCCGGAGGTTTGTGGCAGAAAGCACACTGGGACCTGGCTGGTGTCTTGGGGGCAGCACATCCGGGGACCCCAGAGGCAGACCCCGAGGTCCCTGGGTTCAGATGGCTTGCAGAGGGTGGCAGCCTCAGGCGCCACTCTCTCTCCACCCTTCTCCCAGTTTCCTGCAAGGACCCCAGGCCCTTCCCTGGGTGCCAGGCCAAGGGGTGGCCGTTCAAGTGCCCCCACCCCTAGGGCTGTGGTGTCCCATCTGATACCTGGTGCCAGGGGCTGGGGGCTGGGGGGAGCACCGCTGGGCAGGGCCGGAAGCTGGGCCTGCAAATGGCCCCTGGGCCAGCCTTGGGCCTGGAGGCCCCCCCATACCCTGCACAGCTGGCACGCGGCGTTCTGTCTGCACATCTGTCCCCACCGCCTGGGGCACCAGAGCCTCCGCTGCCAGCCTCTCCACCGTACCCGCCTGGCTCTGTCACCCTGACAACCGCCGCCTGGCCCCACCTGCTTGCAGGGTCCTGGACAGAGGGTCAGGGTGTGCAGAGGCCTGGCCCTGGGAGACTCTGCCCTGCCCTCGGGGGCAGGGGTGCAGGAAGGGGAGACAGGGGTGCTGAGCAGGGCGCAGTAGGCACCGTGCCAAGAGAGTCGGGTTTTGTGCTTGTGTTGCACCGGAGGGAGGTGGTTTCGGGAGTACTTGGGAGAAGGCCCTGCGAGAGAATGCCCACTGGCCGCTGTCCCCGGCTGCAGCCTGGGCCGCCCGGAGCCCACAGGACACCCCACCCCTACCTTGGGGCTCACAGCCCAGCCGGCGGCAGAAGGCAGGGGACAGCGGAGGGCAGACTGGCGTGTCCCCAGCTGGGTCTGGGGTCCACGCCCCGCCCAGCTCCCCATCATCACTAGAAACATCGCTGGGCAGGAGACTGCAGGGAATTGGGGGGCAGGGAACCTGGCTTCCGGTGCCCCTCCTGGGACTGGACCTGAGGTTGTCCATTTGAGGAGAGGGGGAGGGCGCGTGTGCAGGTGTTTCTGTGGGGAGCAAGTGTGCAGGGCATGCGAGGGTGTGTGTGGTGGTGTGTGAATCTGAGGGGTGACGTGCGTGTATGAGTGCAGTGCCATGTGTGTGGAGAGAATATGGGGTGTGTGCACATGGGGTACGGGTGCTGAGCGGGGGCACCTCCAGTTCCCCCACTTCTTGCACCTGGAACCCCCGTCCCCTTGCTCCCCATAATTCCCACTCACTCTCGTGATCCCTCTCCCCTTGCTGCCCCGGTGTTCCCCACATCCCCCTGTGACCCCCCTTGTCCCTAACCCCTGTGTCCCCCCGTGCGCACCTGTCGCCCCTTACCCCCTGTGCCCCCCACCCTTCATGGAGTACCCACGTCCTCGCCTCCCAGCTTTTACCCCGCGGTGCCCCCCGCGCCCGCGCCCTCCACAGCGCCCGCCTTCTTTGCCCCCGCCCCCTCCGCCCGGCCCCGCCCGCCCGGAGCCCCTTTGGCGGGCGCCCCCACGTGGCCGGCCGCGGTATGACCGCCCATTCCGGGCCGGAAGGTTGCGGGGGCCTGGGCGGGGAGAGCGGGAAGGAGGAGGCGGGGAAGGGGCTCCGCACGCCCCCAGCCCCTGCCCAGGGGCTCCCAGGGCCGCTCAGGCAGTGGGGCTCCGGCTCTGGCAGGGCCCTGCTCTCCCGCTTTCCAGGGCTGGTGGCGGGGTGGGGACCCGGTCTTCCCACCGAAGGTCCCTCCAGGGGTCCCCGAAGGCTCTAAGCCACAGCCTGTGGTGCGCTTCGCGGGGAGGGCGGGCAGCGCTCGTGGGAATTTCAGAGGTGCCCCCCGGCCCCCCCAGGAGCCGGCGTCCCCGAGGGCTCTGACAAGGGACATGCGGGACCGCCGGCCCTCGGCACAGCCAGCTCCCCAGCAGCCGTAGAGTGGGGGCCCTAGACGCCATGCCCTCCCGGCCTCCGTCTGCGCTCCCAGTCCCGGCATGCTGCTTCTCAGGGACGTGTGCCCCCCTGTGCATTTGAGGGGCCCCCAAACCGCGCCTGGGGCTCTGATCTCTTCACCCCATCTGACAGGTGAGAGAACAGAGGCTCACCGTGTGCAGGGAGGGGTGTCTGGCCTCAGGTCCTAGTAGTCAGGCTGCCTCTGCCACTGGGAAGCCGGGAAGACACGCATCAGCCCCCCATGGTGGGGGGGTCCGGCAGGACCCGGCGGGGCTGAGACCCTGGGCCTGGGTCTTGGTGAGGGGTGGCCCCGCCACGTTCTGGCGCCCACATCCAGCCGGCCCGGGGTCGCCACCACCTTAGCCTCCCCCCAACTAGAACCCTGAGGCCGAGGGAGAGGCAAGGGATGTGGGCTCTGGGACCCCCCCAGCCCCCCCTTCAGGACCGCGGGGGGGGGGGGGGGCCTGAGACTCCACCTGGGGGCCAAAGAGGCTGGACCTGGGGCAGCAGAAACACGGGTGTGGGGCCTTACTCATTCTCACACCACGCACACTCACATGCACACTTGCACAGACACGCATACACTGATACACACAGAAACGCAGAAACTCTCACACGTACACTTGCACACTCACACAAATGGGCACAGACACAGATACTCATGTACACCCATGCATTGATACACTCATATACATATACATTCACACTCATGCACACACATACTCTTACAGAGACACGCATACACACTCACACTCATACACCTGCACACTTACACAGATACACAGGCACATACAGATGTTCACACAGGTTCTCACACGGAAACACGTGCACACTCGCACACACACACGGACACAGATACACAGAGGAATGCTCACATACATACACAAGCATGCACAGTCTAGCTGCCCGCGGTGCTGCTCGTGGCCACACGGGGGCGCCATAACCCTGTATTTGGGAGGAGACGCTGGTCAGAGTCAGGGGCTCTGGGCTGGGGGCTCAGCTGACGCGAGGTGGGGGGGAAACAGGAGTGGGACACGGGTCTCCACCAGCCTTCTCTAGGGGAGCCCCTGGCTGAGACCCTGGAGGAAGAGATGGTGACTCTGGGAACACTGGGGACAAGGCCCCAGAGAAGGGGAGGGGGCGGCGGCATTGGCAGGGCACTTAGGGGGCAGGCGGGACACTGGGCCAGGGGCTGAGGGGGCGCACGCACACTCACACACACTCACGCACACTCACACACACTCACGCACACACACGGCCTCCTGCTTCCTGGGAGGTCTAGGTGGTTAGCTGCCACTTCCCTGGAACTGCGGGCTCCTCCCTCCCCCTTGTCACCCCCTCCTCTCCCCTCCCCCTCCCCCTCGCCACCCCTCTCCTCTCCCCCTCCCCCTCGTCACCCCTCTCCTCTCCCCCTCCCCCTCGTCACCCCTCTCCTCTCCCCCTCCCCCTTGTCACCCCTCTCCTCTCCCCCTCCCCCTCGTCACCCCTCTCCTCTCTCCCTCCCCCTCGTCACTCTTCTCCCCCTCCTCCTTGTCACCCCTCTCCCCTCCCCCTCCCCCTCGTTACCCCCTCTTCTCCCCTCCCCCTCCCCCTTTCCATCCCGCTCCTCTCCCCCTTCCCATTGCCCTCACTTCTAGAAGGCCTCTCTGTCCCCAGACTTCAGGGATGGCTCTCATCAGGCGGGGGTGGGGAGCAGGGTGCCTCACTGGGAGCTTTTTGGGGGTTCTGCCCAGGCCCCCCCAGCGAGGCAGCTGGAATGTGTCCCCTCTCATCTGAAGAGAAAAGAAGCAGTGCCTTTAGTATAACTCTGCCCCAAACATGCCATTTATCTGAATCCACATCTCACCGGGCGCATTTTCACCCGTGTCCTGTGGCCCCCACCTCCGGGGTTCTCCCATGGGGCCTGCGGAGCAGGGTTGACCCAGCTCACTCAGTGGGGCCTCAGCGGATCTAGAGGTACAGAGTCTCCAGAAGGCTCCCGCCACGGCGGATTGAGATGAGGGGTGCGCTTCCTGCTGGGGTCCCCGAGGACCCACCCCGCACCCGTGCCCAAACGCAGCTCAGCCAGGCCTTGCAGCCTCATGGCCCAGGTCCCCACGCCTTCCGCTGCCCTCCCGGGCTGCCCTGGCTAGTGGGTGCTTGGCACAGGGCCTGCGGTGGGGGTGCACGAAGGGCATGGGACAGCAGCGCTCTGTGAAGCCGCCAGGGCAGCTCCCGTGTTGGGGAGGGGTGCAGAGCAGGGCAGGGCCAGATGGAGCTCTGAGCCCCTCCTGTGGCACCCGCGGCCACCCCCAGCCCCTACACTCTCCCCAGGGTATCTGGACCCGTGGCTGCTTTGTCCCCAGTATCCAGGCCCACTGGTCAGCAGCTCCCAGACAGATCTGGGGGGTACTGGTCTGCGGGGGGCTTCCCATCCCAACTTTGGAAACGGGGGTCTCTCTGACAGAGCCACAGACGCACACCCACATGCGTGCCCATAAGCACACGCCCACACATGCATGTGCCCACCCATCCACACACGGGCATGCTCACTCGTGCACACATATGCACACACCTATGGTGTTTTCACACCTGTGTCAGCCCCTCCCGGCCCAAAGTCTCCCAGCCACCCTGCACTGCACAGGGACTTGCTGCCTTACACACACATACACACACACACACACACACATTCAGTCTCAGAAGGGCCTTGGGTTGGCAACCCAACCCTGCCAGGGGTTTGGGGATGGGGGCAGGTGTCCTTTCCTTCTGGAGCAAAGCCCAGCTCAGAAGCAGTGTGTGGGGCGGGGGGTGGGCAGACGCCCCCACTCGAGCTGGGACTGCGTCTCTGGGGCTGGGGAGATGGAGTGAACCCGTCCACTGAGGTGGCCTCCCACCCAAGAGGGGAGCACGGGCACCCAGAGGGCTGGCAGGTGGTCCTTCCAGGGCCCGACACGCGCAGGGTAGGGTGGACTCAGGGGTCCTCTGCAGGGCAAGCTGCGTGACAGCTGGTGCTCCCTGCTCCCAGCCCCTGCTCTCTGCAGCCCGTGGGGAGGGGGTCGAGGCCCTCCTTAGGACACACCTCAGGGTCATTCTCAGCCCAGCCCAGAACCCCCCACCGCAGTCCCAGATGGACAAGACAGAGACACCTCAGGCCTGAGCCTCTCACCTCCCCGGGGCCAGAGTGCAGAGCTGGGCCTGGCCACCACCTGGATATGTTGGGGCCAGACAGATGGCCAGGGAATGCTGGGTGCTTTGGGTCCCCTGTCCCGTCGCCACTCAGCCCCAGGGCCAGCAGTACCAGCAGGGCCCCCCCCAGGGGTCTGCACCTGCCAGAAGTGCGCCCAAAGATGGACCTCGCTCTGCATCCTGGGAGTGGCAAGGGGTGGGGTCTGAATCTGGCCAGCACCAGCCCAGCTAGTCTGACCCTGCAGACAGAAGGCCACAGAGAGATGGACAGATGGCCACCAGCCACAGAGCTATGTGGAAAGCTCTTGGCCATGGTGTCAGTCCACACAGCAGCTGGCTGGAACACAGCCCTGCAGACAAGTGCACCAGTGCTTTCAGGCGGATGCCCACCTCGGTAGGACTGGACACAGCCTGGCCCCAGGGAACTCCTGTTGGGGTGGGGGCTGAGCAGAAGCCTGGAATCTTCCACTTCACTGCTTCCCAGATCTGGGAAGAGGCCTGGCCAGTTAGCTGGGCAGCTCCAAGAGTGTGAGCTGGTCTTCTCATCATCCCACCTGCCTGGAAAAGTCCATGCCATCCCAGGAGGCCAGCTGTTCGCCCATAACCTCCTGCAAACTCCCTCTTCTTTATGTCACCACCGCTGAAGGCGGGCCACGGAGAGTTGTTGAATGGATGAGCAGATGGGTGGGTGGAAGTGTGATTGGATGGGTGACTGAATGGATGCCTAGAAGGGGTGAGCTCCATCCACCCCGGCCTCAGGATCCCCCAGTGTTGAGGCCTCCCCTCAGCCTGTCCTTCGGGGCTCTGCACCCCTCTTGGTGTGATCTCTGGTCTTTCATGGATCTCCAGGGATGCACGTGAAGACTGTCCAATCCAGGTCCCTTTAAGACAAATCAGTCCTCCGAAGAGCACCCCAGAAGTGAAGCCGCTTTCTCGTGACTGAAGTGGGCCATCAGGTAGGACCTCCAGGCCACTGGGACTGAAGTGACCATTGGGCAGGACATGCAGCCACCAGGGCTTGGGCAGTCCCTATGGCTGCTGCCAGCATGACTTGCTACTGGGTCCAGCTTGGAGGCGCATCCATTCCTGCCCAGGTCTTTGTTAAGTGCTGCCCCATCCTCCTGCCCCCCATCTCCCCCGCCCCATCCATCCTCGTGCTTTCACTTGGGCACAGGCAGTACCCACAGGAATGGAGGAAGACCATCGATGTGCAAAGCAAATGTGGAATCAGAGTTGACCAACAACCAAACATTACTTAGTTTTCTAACAAGTTTGGATAGGTAGGTAGATGCATTGATGGAGGGAGGGGTGGATGGATGGATGGATGGTTGGATGGATGGATGAGTGGCTGGGTAGATGGATGGATGGATGGATGGATGGATGGATGGATGGATGGATGGATGGATGGATACATGAGTGGCTGGGTAGATGGATGGATGGGTAGATGGATGGATGGAGAGGTGGAGGGAGGGATGGTTGAATGATTGGATGGATGACTGATGGGGAGAGGGAGGGAGGGGTGGGTGGATAGATGAATGGATGGATGGATAGAAGGATGGATGGGTGGATGGATGGATGGATGGATGGATGGATGGGTGGGTGGATGGATGGATGGATGGATGGATGGATGGATACATGAGTGGCTGGGTAGATGGATGGATGGATGGATGGATGGATACATGAGTGGCTGGGTAGATGGATGGATGGGTAGATGGATGGGTGGAGAGGTGGTGGGGAGATGGTTGAACGATTGGATAGATGACTGGTGGGGAGAGGGAGGAATGGATGAGTGGATAGATGAATGGATGGATGGATAGAAGGATGGATGGGTAGATGGATGACGGTTGGATGGGTGGATGAATGGGTGGATGGGTGGATGGAGGGAGGGAGGAATGGAGGGAAGGAGGAGTGGATGGGTGAAAGGGTGGATGGATTGATGGAGGGATGGATGGAGTTAGAGATGGAGGGTGGTAGGGAAGGAGGGAGGGAGAGAGAAATTGAGAACAAGATTTTTGCCTTATTCCAAATGCCCTCCAAAGTCACATTCTTGGTGGAAAGGCCCGAGTCCTGCTTCCTGTCTTCCCGTCAAATAGGCTTGCATTGAGCCCTTTGCAGATGGGCCTAATGGTCCTCTAACTGACCAAAAGTCAAACCCTCACTAATGCGAACAAGTGGAGAAGTTAAAGTAACCCCAGGGCCTGGTCACCTGGGGCTCAGCCTCAAGAGGGAGGCTGCAGGGCGCTAAACTGCATCCTCTGCTGAGCTTCTGGACACAGAGTTAATGAGCAAGTCTCCTGGACTTCTCCCCTGGCCCAACATGCCCCCGGAGAGGAGTGTCCAGGCCCCTCCTAGGACACTGCTAGGAGAGGGCTGCTTCTTTGTGTCCCTCTTGGCTCCTCAGTGTGGCTGGAAGGACAGCTCTTCCAGGGAGACTTCCCTGAAGCGGGATTCCCTGCCCCTCCCCAACCCCACCACAGAGGCCATTGAGACTCCACTCAAATTTGGGACCATGTGGCCCCATAGAACCAGGCCCTATCCTGGGTGGGGAGCAGACCCAGAAGATGGACAGTGAGGCCAGACCCTGGCCCCCAGCCCTACTGGCCCTGGGTCCTGTGGAGATGACAAGCCCTGAGACTGCTCTGCTCACCCAGCTCATGCTTACAAGTGCCGCCTGGGAAGGAATCCTGCCCCGGGCCCCACGCCCATACCAGGCTGCCCTGCACCGGGGTCCCGGGAGAAGGGGAGGTGGGTGCTGCGGGCTGGGCAGGCTGCAGGGGACCGGGACCTCCTGGGGCGGGAGGGGGGAGGCGTGCTCTCAACCCCTCCCTTGCCTGCCTCTCCCCACCCACCCCCGGGAGGCCTGTTCTCCTCAGTGTCCCAACCTGTCGGGCCTGTTTGCAAGGGAAGGGCTGCTCAGGCTCAGCTTGGGTTGGAAAAGAGGTGAAGCGTCAGGCAGCACCCAGGCGAGACGGGCTGCCCGAGGGCAGGCACCCGTGCGCACTGGGTGGGGACACACCTCGGTGGGGGCAGGGCACACGTTTGCACAGTGGGTAGATGGATGGATGGAGAGTTTAGCGCCCTGCAGCCTCCCTCTTGAGGCTGAGCCCCAGGTGACCAGTCTCTGGGGTTACTTTAACTTCTCCACTTGTTCACATTAGTGAGAGTTTGACTTTTGGTCAGTTAGAGGACCATTTGGCCCATCTGCGAAGGGCTCAATGCAATGTGTTGGGAGGTCAGTGCTGCATACATGCATGCACGTGCATATTCACGGCGTGCGTCTGTGTATGTGGAGACATGTGCAGGTGTGTGCAGAGGTGAGTGCAGGTACGCAGGTGTGTGCATGTGTGTGCTGGTGTGCCTGTGTGCAGGAGCACCCATGTGCATGCGCGTGTGCAGGAGTGTATGTGTTTGCAGCGTGTTCAGGGGGCCTCTGGTGTGGACCCCTGGCTGCCCGTGGTTCCAGGGTGCCATCTGCTCCACCAACTGACAGGCGCTCCCCAGGCACCGGGCTGCTGGGAGGCACCACCTGGGGGGCCTGGTCATCCTTGGAGTTCCCACTAATGTGACCACTGAGGGGACCCCTGGGACAGGCCTGTCCCCCTAGTGTGTCTCCTTCCCTGGACTAGAAGTTCCAGAGGCTTGTGGGGGAAGGTTTCATCTCAGAGATCGGGGGTGCATCTCCCGGGCCAGGGGAGCCCAGCGGACCAGCAGCTGCCCAGAGCGGGTGTGGCCGCTAGCTGGGGCTGTCCATCAGTCTTGTCACCTGGGACCACCCAATGCACAGCCAGCCATACCCTCCTGGGGCCCAGGGGATGCCCTGGTCAGGGAGGTGGGGCCTTGGGGAGGGTCTCCTCAAGACACCCCCGTGCACCGGGGGCCACCCCACCTTGGGGTCTTGGGAGGGCAGCGGCAGCCCCTGCTCAGCCACGTTCTCCCCGGAAATGTCTCCAGCCACTGAGCCACAAAGAGACCGCCTGCCTTTTTGATTCTGCAATTTTATAGCAAAATGAAAAGATAAGTCAGCTTTGATTCTGGCCCCGCTTTGTTGGCTGAGGTTTTTATTCCCGCTCTCGTTCGGGGGAACAAACGGGTTTATGACCAGGCTCCCCATCTCTCCATCGGCTGCAGGTGGGGTGGGAGAGGCGGCCCTGATAAGGCGCGCAACCGCCCCGCCTCCTGCACCCTGCAAGGTGGGGGCATCAACGAGCCTGGAACCTTGGCTGACTGCTTCCGTCCTACCCAGTAGTTGCGAGGTCAGGGGGTACAGGCACCCCGTCTTTCAGGTCACCTCCCCCAGGAAGCCCTCAAGCAGAACCTCCACTCAGCGCCCTGCTGGCCTTCTGACCACCCAGCCTCACTTCTTGTCTCTGCTTGGGGGGGGCTGGGGACCTCTCAGTGGGGAATCTGGAGCTTGGGCGGTTCGGGCACAAGCTGGGGCGAAGCACCCCCTCCCTGGGAGTCTTCACGCCCTTCCCCTGTGTTGGTGATGGAGGGTGGGGGCCGGTGCAGGCTGCACCCCTCTCCCGAGAACCTGTGAGGACTCGCCGCAGCTCCACTTCTGCGGTGCGTGAGCCCGAGGGGCAGAGCCAGCTTCAAAGGGGGCGCGAGGAGTTCGGGGACCCACCCGCCTGCAAGGCGGCCCTGGGACATCAAAGCGGCCGCGCCCGAAGGGTGGGGTGTGCAGGCACGGAGCTGCCCAGGCGCCCTCTGCAGAGGGAGCGGCCCGTGGCACAGTCAGGCACCAGCACCCCCCGCCCAGCCTGGGCTTCGCCCTGGGTCCAGGGGCCCCCAGGGTGACCCCAAGGCTACCTGAACCCCTCCCCAGGGGCTGCACGCCCCACGGTGAAGACCTTGCTCCTGCTGGAGGCACCTGAAGCCGTGGGGGAGGGGAGGGAGGGGAGGGGGCTCCAGGGTGGTGAGACGCAGCCCCACCCGAGCTTCATGCCATCCACTTTGGGCTGAGGCTGAGGAACTCCTAAAGGTCACAGAGGTGGTGCTAGTGACGCCAGGTCCTGGGCAGGTGGCCATGGGGTTAGGGGGCCATGGCGTCCTGGGCAGGTGGGCATGGTGTCCTGGGCAGGTGGACATGGCGTCCTGGCAGGTGGACATGGCGTCCTGGCAGGTGGGTATGGCGTCCTGGGCAGGTGGGCATGGCGTCCTGGGCAGGTGGACATGGCGTTCTGGCAGGTGGACATGGCGTCCTGGCAGGTGGGCATGGCGTCCTGGCAGGTGGGCATGGCGTCCTGGCAGGTGGACATGGCGTCCTGGCAGGTGGGCATGGAGTCCTGGGCAGGTGGACATGGCGTCCTGGCAGGTGGGCATGGCGTCCTGGCAGGTGGGCATGGCGTCCTGGCAGGTGGACATGGCGTCCTGGCAGGTGGGCATGGAGTCCTGGGCAGGTGGGTATGGCGTCCTGGCAGGTGGACATGGCATCCGGGCAGGTGGGCAGGTGGGCATGGCGTCCTGGGCAAGTGGACATGGCGTCCTGGGCAGGTGGGCATGGCGTCCTGGGCAGGTGGGTATGGCGTCCTGGGCAGGTGGACATGGCGTCCTGGCAGGTGGGCAGGTGGGCATGGCGTCCTGGGCAGGTGGGTATGGCGTCCTGGACAGGTGGGCATGGCGTCCTAGGCAGCTGGGCATGGCGTCCTGGGCAGGTGGGTATGGCGTCCTGGGCAGGTGGGCATGGCGTCCTGGGCAGCTGGGCATGGCGTCCTGGGCAGGTGGACATGGCGTCCGGGCAGGTGGGCATGGCGTCCTGGGCAGCTGGGCATGGCGTCCTGGGCAGGTGGGTATGGCGTCCTGGGCAGGTGGGTATGGCGTCCTGGACAGGTGGGCATGGCGTCCTGGGCAGCTGGGCATGGCGTCCTGGGCAGGTGGGTATGGCGTCCTGGGCAGGTGGGCATGGCGTCCTGGGCAGCTGGGCATGGCGTCCTGGGCAGGTGGACATGGCGTCCGGGCAGGTGGGCATGGCGTCCTGGGCAGCTGGGCATGGCGTCCTGGGCAGGTGGGTATGGCTTCCTGGGCAGGTGGACATGGTGTCCTGGTCAGCTGGGCATGGCGTCCTGGGCAGCTGGGCATGGCGTCCTGGGCAGGTGGACATGGCGTCCTGGCAGGTGGCCATGGCGTCCTGGACAGGTGGACATGGCGTCCGGGCAGGTGGACATGGCGTCCCAGCCATCCCTGCACTGAGCCAGCTGGCCCCACCCTTCTGAGCTGGCTGCCGTATTCTGTCCCCGCTTAGCCCACTCCCTGGTATTGGAACCTCCCTCCCCCAGCAAGTGTCAGGTGGGTATCCGTGCCTTGGGGAGGGCAGCTGTGGCTCCAGGGGGCCTGGGAAGGGTCTGCTGGGGTGCAGCTCTCCCCCTCGTCCCCACTGGCCCCCCTGGGCCTGCCCTGCTCCTGCCCCAGAGGCCTGGGTACAGCACCTGGGTGGACCTCGTGAGGCCAGCCACCAGGCCGGCATCTGACAGTGGGAGTGGGGTTCCCAGCAGCCCTCGGGAAGGGCCCTCTGCCCTGACCTGAGTCCTCAGGTGGACAGGATGACGGCAAGGCGGGGAAGTGCCAGCTCCTTCCGTTCCTCCCTACCATGCCGAGGCCTACAGCCCTCTTGACTCCGTGCCTAGGATAGCCGGCGGGATCCCAGGATTCCGGGTGGAGGAGGGTGCTGCACCGCCAGGGCTTCTAGAGGGTTCTAGGCCCACGGGCAGTAGGCCTGGAGCCAGGATCCAGAGGCTCCCAGCTTGTTACCTGGGAAGGGGTATGGAGAAGGAGGGCAGGGGGGCTGCTCCATGACTCCCTGGCGTGGGGCAGTGCTGTGCCAACCACGGCTGGCCTCAGGCTCCTGACTCACTCAGGACCCACGCCTTGGGGCGGCAGCGATGGTGCCGGTGCCTGCCCGCTCTAGCTGTCCGGCCCCCTGCCCGCCCCACCTGCGGGCCTCCCAGCCTCCCCGTCCCCAGCCTCTGTGGGTGGGACAAACTCGACGTCCGCCGGTCTGGGCCCCCGTCCACCCCGCAGAACCTCCCATAGGCCGAATGAAACGCTGAGATCGGAAAACGCCATGTCAAAGCTGCCCTCGGGCTTCTCTCCCCTCCTAGCGAGGGCAGTTGACAGTGCAGGCCCCCCAGAAGACATGGTGTCGTCTAACCCAGCACCTCACAGCGTGACCTTCCCCTGGGCCCACGGGCGCAAGTGCGGGAAGCTAAGACAAGGCCAGAGCGGGGGCTCCGGGCTCCAGCGTCCTTGTGAAAAGGGGAGACAAGACACAGAGAGATCGGGGGAGACGCCACGTGGATACGGGGAGGCAGATGGGAGCAAGGTTCCGGAAGGTCCCGGAAGCCAGGAGACAGGAGAGTCTTCCCCAGGGCCGGGGTGGGTGGGGGGCATGCAGCCTGCCAACGCCTTGGACTTTGGCCCCCAGACCGAGAGAAGGCAACACCCTGCTTCTGAGCCGCCGGGTTTGGGGGTACTTGGCTTCTGCAGTCCCAGAACATGCAGACAGCGTCTCTGATTTGGTGACATTGGGACAGAATTCCCACCTCCATCATGTACATTTCACATGTTACTTCACTGAATTCTCACGACTGCCACGTAAGGGAAGACCTGCCCCGCTTCCCCTTTTCCACCCGGCAGCCAAGGCCCGGGGGCAGGCGGCTGGTAAATCGGGGGGGCCACGCGGGGGGGCGACATGTTCCAGAATGTTCTATCAGGGGCCGCTGCGGCACGGTGGTGCTGGCCGAGCCAGGAGTCGCCGAGGCACATTGATGCCTGGTGCAGTCGGGGGGGTGCAGGAGCGGACGCCATTCCAAAGGCTGGGGGCCCCGGTTTTGACCTGGGGCTGCCCCGCCCACCGGGCCCCTCGCTGCGTGGTGACCCGCTGCAGTCATCAGCCCCCGAGCATCGGCGTGAGGAAGGGGCCGGGTTGCCACGTGCCCAGGTGCAGCTGGCCCTGATAGGGTCCCAGTAGTTGCCCCCTAAGGCCCTGGGCTGCGGAGCCTCTGCTCTTTCGAGGAGCTCTGCAAGAGATGCGCCCGAGAGCCATAGACTCAAGAGTGCCGGCGGGTTCCTGGGCTTCCTTTAGCATGTGCTAAGCGCCTGCTGGATGCTGGGCGTTAGACACCTGGCCTCGCCCAGCCACTTTCTCGGGACAGCCCCAGCAGCGGTGCGTGCTTCAGACGCTGGCACCAGGGAATGATCCTGCCAGGGCAGCCAGTGGGACGGGGCGCTCAGAGCTGAGGACGTGGTCTCCTCCGGCCACTCTGAGAAGCCTGGAGACAAGTGTCTCCCTGTAGCAGGAGCGGCACATGCAAAGGCCCTGAGGCAGCGGGGCACCGCATGGCCCAGGCCAGTGAGGGAGGGGAGCGGTGCAGGGTCAGGGCAGAGGGGAAGTGGCCGGAGCACGGTGGAGGGGGCTGGACGGTGAGGATCTCAGGCCCAGCTTGGCACCAGGCCCTCTGGGCTCAGGACCCCTCATCAGTGGTTCTCAGAAGCCCCTGCAGAACTGATAAAATGCAGATTCTGGGCCCCAACCCTGACAAAGGGGGCTGCCGGGATTGGGGATCAGCATTTTCCACTCCCAGGAATGACCTCCAACTCAGCGACGCTCGATGTTGGGTCAGGCAGGCTGGGGTAGCCCCCAGGCCTAGAAAATCAAGGGGGCCTGGGGAGCAGCTCCTCAGAGGAGTCTAGACAATGCGGGGAGGGGGCACCTCTCTCCTCAGCCGTCCTTCACGGCCGGGGCAGAGGCCCAGGTGGCCCAGCTCCCAGTGTGGCAGTCCTACACTGAGCTCTGGCTGCCCCGTGGAGAGGGTGCCCAGCCTGCCTGCCGTGCCTGGGGCAGCCCTGGATGGAGGGCTGGGGCTGGGGGGCAGGCCGGGTGCTGGGCGGCCAGGGACTGGGTGCTGGTTCAGGTGCTGGGTTGTGGGCCAGGTGCTTGGCAGCAAGCTGAGGGCTGGGTGCTGGCCGAGATGCTGGGTGCTGGGTGCTGGGTGGTAGGCTGGGGTCTGGGTGTTGGTACAGAGTCTGGGTGGCAGGCCAGGAGCTAGGTGGGGGTTGGGTGGTGGGTTTGGGGCCAGGGGCCAGGCCAGGGCTGGGGGCTGGGGGCTGGGTTGGTTGGAGGGCCGGAGGCTGGGTGCTGTGGTGGGGTCCAAGTGCCGGGTGCTGGACTGGGGTTCGGGTGCTGGGCTGGGCGCCGGTCGCTGGGCTGGGGACTGGGCGGGGGACCAGGTGGCGAGCTGGTTGCGAGGCAGAAATCAGGGTCACTCCTCCTGCCTGCTGGTGGTTCTGAGAAGACGCTGGCAGCTGTCCGTGCCTCACGCCGAGGCTGGCCGGCCCCACATTCCAGAAATAACCCATCCTGGGGGCCTGGCTGCCACGTGTCCCAGCTTGTCCTCCTGGGGCAGCGCCGGCTGCACCCGCCCCTAGCCGGGCCCTTGTCCTTGCAGGGCGGGCGTCGGCAGCACACAGTGCCGCCAGGGCGTGCGAGGCAGGGCTGGACGGAGCCAGGTGGAGGGTCAAGGGGGACCGGGGGCACGGACGGGCTCGTGAGGGACAGGGGGCCAGAACGGGGACCAGGCCGCAGGCCGGTGTGGAGGCCAGAACGAGAGGGCCCCTGAAAGTGAGATGGGGAGCCAGTGAGGAGACAGCCGGGGAGACTGAGGCCAGGCAGTGGGCAGCCCCAGGCGGTCCAAGCAGTGTCCCTGGGAGGCCAGGCAGGGCTGAGAGGGAGCGTGGGGCACGTGACGTGGAGCCTCCTGCCAGCGCAAGGGGCAGCCCGCCCAGCCCTGGGGGACCCCCACCCTGCCAGGCCTGGGAGCCTCAGCTCAGGCCAGGACCTGAACCAGGAGATTCCAACGCGGGGCGGAGGCTGGGGGGCTGGAGGGGGACATGGGGAAGCCGCCGGCCCCTCCCTGCCCACTGGTGTCCCTCCCAGCAGGGGCAGCGGCTGGGCGGGGACCCACACCTGGAATGCAGATGGCACAGGTGGGAGCCCAGGCCGCGGCCTCTGCTGTCCCCAGGCCACCACCCTCAGTGCCTGCAGGCCTGTTCAGGCTTCCCCAGCAGGCCACCACCCCGTCCAGCGCTCCCCGTGGGGCCTACAGCTTGTCTGCGCAGTCCAGGGACCAGGGGCTCCTGCCTCCTGAGGCCACCAGGCCTGCCCTCCTGTGGCGAGTAGCAGGGACAGCCCTGAGGGAGGGCAGGGCGCCTTCCCTCCTCTGACCTGCTCTGGCCTAATGGCTTCCCCCGTCTCCTGTCTCTGAGGCCACAGGCGGGGTCATACATGGCCAGAGGGAAGGGTCTGAGGGCAGAGGACACAGCCAGAGGGCAGGCGTAAAAGGGTGCCGCAGTCCGGGCTCACGTCGCTGAAACGGGAAGGGCCACCTTTCCATCACCACCAGCTCTGCTGGACACATGTCCCCTGGCCAAACTTTGATGTCCCCTGGCGGGCAAGACTGAAGACTTGAGATCAAAGCCTGCGCCCATCTCGTTTTCCACTCCTGCCCTCCGTGATCCCATCCGCTCACACCTGCATACCTGCTCACCTTTTCACACCCGTTCACACCTGCTCACCCCGGCACATCTGTTCGCACCAGCTCACACCTGCTCACCCCCACACAACCCGCACACCCCCTCACATCTGCAAAACTGCTGGCACCTGCACCCCTGCACACCCCTGCACACCTGCTTACCAGCTCACACCTGCTCACCCCCACACATCTGCTTGCACCAGCTCACACCTGCTCACCCCCACACAACCCGCACACCCCCTCACATCTGCACAACTGCTGGCACCTGCACACCCCTGCACACCTGCACACACCCCCGCACCTGCTCACCAGCTCACACCTGCTCACCCC
This sequence comes from Tamandua tetradactyla, assembly GCF_023851605.1. NCBI lineage: Eukaryota > Metazoa > Chordata > Mammalia > Pilosa > Myrmecophagidae > Tamandua > Tamandua tetradactyla. The sequence goes on from NC_135335.1 coordinate 2,161,809, forward strand.
CGCACATTTGCTTGCACCAGCTCACACCTGCTCATCCCCACACAACCTGCACACCCTGTCACATCTGCACAACTACTGGCACCTGCACACCCCCGCACACCTGCTCACCACCTCACACCTGCTCACCTCCGCACATCTGCTTGCACCAGCTCACACCTGCACACCCCCACATACCTGCTCACATATGTATACCCGCACATACCTGCACACACCTGCGCACATTGCACACTTACCAACTCTCTTCTCACCTCTTCTCAGTAATCTTGAGGGTCACTGACCTGGTGGAATGTAGTTGACACCTCTAGGTGTTCCCATGCCCCCCCAATCTTGTGAAAACTCCATCCCACGGGGATTGTTGACTTGCTGTTAAGGGGACACGGCAGAGTGTTGGTTATAATTCCAGGTAACGGTCACAGAGACTGCGGCTCCACCTCCAGCCCCTTCCTCGCCCATTCACCAAGAGCTGTGCAGTGAGTTGCCCCCAGGGAAGGCCCAGGCTTCATCTGGGGGACTCCGGTCAGCAAGGCCCTGGGGGCTTCAGGGAGGAGACGGGCCCTGCCCAGGGCTCCCTGACACCCCACAGCTGCACAGCGAGTGTGGCTCCTGACGCTTTCCCAGGAGCCTCTCACGGCTGCTCCGATGTCAGCTCACAAGTGTAACGACTGGGAGAGGAGCGCAGAGAGAGGCGCCGGGCCCAGCATCCCCCGAGAGAGGCCCAGGGGGGCACTGGCGTGGGTATCCTTGCTAGCGTGCCTGCACGTGCACCCCACCCCACGAGGCGTGCCCCCCAGCCTGGCGCTGGACCCGGCCAAGGCCACATGTGTACCCCTTCCAACAAGACAGTGACCCCCAACCCTGCCCTGGCCTCAGCCCGGATCACATGTACACTCAGTCCTACGGGGCAGTGACCCCCCAACCCCAAGCTCCCGGGGGACGCCAAGGAGGGGCGTCACCCCACATGTGGGTGCAAGACAGGGCGATGATTCACTCTGCCAAAGGAGTCCTTGTTTAAGAAAGGGTCGCTGGGGACGGGAGGGGGCGAGGCCTGTGAGCAAAGCCCACCCAGCCAGACCTCGTGGGGTCCGGCCAGCCCTCCCGCGGGGGACAGGATGGGGTGAAAGGACCCCCGCTGGAGGCCCGCTGAGGCCTCCCCTGACGGCCACCCTGCACCCCTGGCCCCTCCAGCTGGCCCAGCCCCTGCACCTGCCCCTTTGTTTGCACAAATCCCATCCCTCAAGGACCTGAAAGCAGGGCTTTGATGGCTGTGCCAGGACCGGCCGAACAATCATGCCATTGTCCCCAGGCCCGGGGCTGCCCCCGTTAATGGTTAAACCAGGGGAGGGGGCGGGCCTGCCCGGGGCCCAGGAGCCTCTGGGGCACAACTGCCCCCCCACCCCACCCCAACAGGGCTCTGCTGCCCAGCAACCCCGGGCCGGAGACTCTGCCAGGACAGAATACGGCAGCCGCCCCCTTCCCCCAGGAGCAGATACGCCCATGGGGACCCAGGGCTGGGGATGGTGCATACCTCCAAAACCCCGAGGGAGCCCCCAGAGGGGAGCGGGGGGCTGGGGTCCCGTGGCTGTTGGAGCACAGAGGGGCTGTGGGCCTGGCCAGACCTCCCTGGGCGCTGGGCCCTCCTGTCTGCCATGGCCACCACCAGGGGCTTCCTTGGGGACCAGCCGTGCTCCAGCCCACACTCACCCACCCCACTGTTTCACTGGCCCAGCTTCAGGGGCGCAGGAGGGGTCCCCTAATCACCCCCACCAGGCACGCAGCACGGGGGAACAGGGAAGGAGCCAGGCATCTACCCACCTGCCTACAGCCTGCACAGGGGAGTGGGGCATGTACCGAGGACAGCGGTGAATCCGGCATGGAAGCCTCTGTGGTACAACCTCCCCCTCTCCAGGAGCCAGCACCTGCCTCCCCCTTCCCCCTCCCCAGCCCCAACCTGCAGACTCTCACTGGGGGCCAGGGTGGGGGCGGCCCGGGAGACAGGAAGGCTTCTGCCCCACTCTGACCCTCGGTGTTTTCCTCTGTGAAACGGGGAAGCTGGAGGGAAATCTGCCTTGGGCTCTCACAGCCCTGCTCCTGCTGGCTTCACTGCCACTGGGGCAAAGAGGTCAGGAAGGCCACCTGGCCCCCAGAGCCCCAGGTCATCCAGGACGCCACCGTGTTCTCTCGCAGCTCTGCTCGTCGGTGCAGAGGAGGCACCTCCAAGGGCCCCCTCCTCACTCTACCCTGCTGCCTCTGTCACCTCCAGGTCTGCCGCTTCTCCAGGGTTCCCTGCTCAACGCCTCCCTACAAGGGACGACAGGGACCTTTCTGCTTCCGGCTGCCTAGTGTTAACAGACCCTGTCCTGGGGCTGTTCTTGAACTCGCTTGGAGCCTTCCCTGCATTGGGCCCCTCCCTCCCCTTTCTACCTTCTCTATGTCCTCCCAACCCCTCACCCCCATCCCCTCCACCCCCCACCCCCCATCTTTCTGGATGACAGCTATCCCTGTGGGATCAAGGTCACCAGTCGCTGAGGGGTCCCTGCCACCCACAGTCCTGGCCCATCTCAGTCCCTCACCTCCTGTCTCCTGTTCTCTCGGACCACAGAGAGTGCCAGATGCACAGGACCCCGTCTGCCCAGCACGGGGCCACTGACCTGCCCCGCAGCCTCCCCTGTATACCCCCTGGCCCCTCACCCCCACCCAGACAGAACCCCAACCCCCCCAAAATGTGTAAGCTGCCCTGCCAACTGGACCCGCCCCCAGAAGCTCTCCCGCTGTTCTAGTTTGCTAGCTGCCAGAATGCAATATACCAGAAATACAATGGATTTTAAAAATGGAATTTATTAAGTTGCAAGTTTACAGTTCTAAGGCCGTGAAAATGTCCCAATTAAAGCAAGTTTGTAAAAATGTCTAAATTAAGGCACCAACAAGAGGTTACTGGAAAGGCACGTGGCAAACATGGGGACGTCTGCTAGCTTTCTCTCCAGGCGTCTCACTTCATGAAGCTCCCTGAGAGGCATTTTCTTTCTTCATCTCCAAAGGCCGCTGGCTGGTGGCCTCTGTGCTTCGTAACTCTGCCATCATTCTCTTTCTCTCTCTCTCCAAAATGCTTTCTGTCTTAAAGAACCCCAGTAAACTAGTCAAGACCCACCTGGAATGGTGGAGTCACGTCTTCCTCTAATCTAAATTAATACCCACAATTGGACAAGTCCCATCTCTGTGGAGATAATCTAATCGAAAGATTCCAACCTACATTATTGAATAAGGACTAGAAGAAACAGGGGCTCCCACAAGGTTGATGAGGATTAAAACATGGCTTTTCTAGGGCTCACACACCCTTAGAAACCAGCGCACCCACCTGAAAGATGCCCTTGGCCCTGCAGGTGCTCTCAGGGCCCTGCCTCCCCCTCCTTTGCCCTCCGGCCCGGCCCGTGGCTCCCCAGTGCCTCCCTGAGGACCTACTGAGGCCACCTCTGTCTCCAGCCGGACTCTGGGCTGGCCTCCTGCAGCCTCCAGTGGCGCCTCCCGCGTCCCCTCGCAGGCGCTGTCTCTTCCCCCTGGCACCTGCCCGACTCCCCCAGGAACACCTCGGGGCTCCTCCCTGCCCCAGTCCCCAGTGTCCTGCTGACATCCAGACCTGTCCTCGGCCCTCCCCTTGGCTCTAAGTCCCAGAAAGCCGGCTGCCTGCTCACGGTTGCTCAGGGTCAGCGGTCAGCCACTTGGACCCAGCCTCCGCAGACCTGAGCCCCCCCAGACTGGCCTTTCCTTGTGAGCCTTGATTTTGGTGCCTGGCACCCCCAGCTCCCTTGCGGCCCCTCAGAAGCAGCCCCTCGCTCATCTGTCTGCTGCTCGTGGCTCCCTCTCCCTTGCTCTCCCCTCCCTCTCCCTCCCTCCCCCCTAACTCCCGCTCCCTCTCTCTCCCTCTCCCTCCCTCTCCCTCCCTCTCTCCTCCTTCTCCCTCCCTCTTCTACCAACCTCTGAGACCCGCATGGCCCTGACACCCACAGACGACCAGTGACTCAGGGGGAACACGCAGGGACGGTGTGTCTAGAGCTAGACTCCCCACACCCCCAGCGCAAGAGGGAGCCAGAGACACAAGGATACACACACACACACACGTGTACCCAGACACACACAGATACACAAGGACACACGGACACAGACATGCAGATGCATGAGGCACAGTGCCCGGCCGCCACTGAACACACGCACCCCCCATCTCTGCCCCCCACCACCCACAGGCCCTCCCCGCACTGAGCAGCCTTGGGGGCAGGACCAGGTGCCGTGCAGGGCTGCAGGACTCAGGGGCCCTGTGCAGTCTCCCGGGCACCACGCTCCCTGGCCCACTGTCCCCCAGGCTCGCCCTTGGGGGTGCTGAGACCCCTAGAGATGAGAAACAAACACGGTGAGCCGAGTAATAGCGCAAAAGCAGGTGGGGAAACCGTGAATCCCTAGCTCAAGGAGGAAGAGCTGAGGGTCTGGGGAAACAAAGGTGGCCGGAGTTCACAGGAAACAGAAAAGAGAGGTACACAGAGAGAGAACCCCAGAGATCTGCAAGACATCAACCCCCCACCCCCAAATATTCAGCTGAATAGGATCAGCATATATATTAGGAGATGACCTGAGGCTGGGAAAAGAACTACCTGAAAGGATTAGCGGACACAGGGCCTAATCCTGCTGACTCCGCCAGATTGGAAAATCTCAGGGCTCACGTGGCATTTGCAGAAAAGGGTCTCTGCTCACAGCAGGGAATAATCAGCCATTCCCAGTGCACTGTACCAGACTTGCCTGACACATCAGAAGAGCAACATCTGAAAGGAACAAACTGTTTCCCCATAATCACAACAAAGCTCAAAAGTATTTATAAGAATGCAAAAGCATGCAGTGTCCATCAGGGTAAAATTCACAATATCTGCACCCAGTGAAACACTGTGAGGCATGCAAAAAAGCAGGAAAATACAAACTCTGATGAGGAGAATCAAACGATTAGAAGCAACCCAGAACTGACAGAGGTTAGAGTTGGCAGGACATTAAAACAGTTATTGCTATTGCGCTCCATAAGTACAAAAAGAGACAGAAAATGTAAGAAGGACCCCAACTGAACTTCTAGAAGTTAACATTAAAATATCTGAGATGACTAACGTGCTGGATAAGAAGAAATGGTCAATGAACTTGACAATACAGCAACAGAAAATATCCAAAATGAAACAGAGAAAGAGGAATTTAAAAGCCTGAGCAGAGCATTAGTGAGTTGTGTGACAACTTCAGGTGGGCCCAGATACGTATAATTAGAATCCCCAAGGGATTGGATGGGGCAGCGGTGAGGGTGGGGGAGGTGGGGGTAGAAAATATATGAAAGAAAAATGGCTTTCTGGTTTCAGCTGCAACAGGTAAGGTGCTTGGAATCTGTCCCTCCCAAACTTACACAACAAAAAGTGGGACAGACCAACAATCAATTACTTTCTTGGAGCCAGCCGAGAACTGAGCCTGCAGGGCACCTCGCAGTTCTGAAATTGGGAGAGGCAAGTGTACAGAAGCAGAGAGCAAAGCACCGAATGCTGCTTGGAGCAGAAGGTGCTGGAGGCAATAGTGATGAAATGCAAGAGGCAGAGGGCGGCCAAGTGTGGGAGTGGAGACTCCTGAGGCTGCAGTCACGGGGGACCCCACACTCAAGTGGACCTTGTCTCCAGGAAGCCCTCCAGGGTCTCACGTGAAGATCTCAGGAAGATCCCTCTTCACTCTGGGAATCATTGGGAAATATGCCCCGAGGCTTCTCCAGCATGAGGGAAGGCATTTATCTCCCTGGCTCCAACCTCCTCTACTTTTCTTGTCTCACTGGAGAAACACTTAGGAAGGTCACAGCCCAGAGGCACAGACTGAAATTTCATCAGAAGGTTAGAGAAACCCCTTTCCACCACCACTAGGGCCTGCTGCAAGGACAGGGATTACAGCTGAAAGAGCTTCAAGATGCAGCAAGCTGTCTCCACGCAGCAGCACTTAGGGAAGTGCAAAATCAAGAGGGACTCAAAGGAAGGACCTTGGAGGAATCCAAAGTCTCCAGCACCTACAGCTACAGCCCAAACCCAAGTAGCTTTAATGTTCGTATGGAGGCCTATTTACCTCAGTTTCTATGACCCGACACCACATGTCCAGCTTTCAACAGAAAATTACAAGACACATCAAGAGATAAGAGAAGACACAGCCTGAAAAAGCAAAGCAAGCTCAGAACCAGGCTTGCATGACACAGCAGTTGGAATTAATTATCAGAAGGGGGATGTAAGATAACTATATGCTTGTCTCCATTTGCCAGGGGTCCTGTACTGAAGTGCCCCAGGCCAGCTGACGTAAAAGCAACAGAAACGCATTGTCTCATGGTTCTGGAAGTGAGAGGGCCAAAATCAAAGCATCCTCTGGGTTGCCGGGTCTGGTGGGTACTTGCCAGCCACCCACAACTCAAACTCTATGTGGTGACTTGGAGTGACAAGTGGCCCAGAAAAACACTCTGCTAATCTTAATCTGCATTCCCGAGGGTGTGAACACGTGGTAAACAGGACGTCTGGGCGAGGTCACTTCAGTTAAAGCGTGGTCCAGCTTAGTCAGGATGTCTCAGCCCATCAGTGGAGGCCTTACAAGGAAGGCCACGGAGAAAGGGACACAGAGGGAGCAGCCAGGAGTCGTACGTCGATGGAACCTGGAAGAGAAAGGAGAAGGCACCACCATGTGCATGGCCATGTGTAAGAAAAACCAAGGAACCCCAAAGGGTGCCATCAGCCAGAAGCTGCTGATCCCAGGAGGAAGCCAGCTTCCAGTCCCCTGCACTGTGAGCCCATAAGTTCCTGTTGCTAAGCCCCCAATGCGTGGCATTTGTTGGAGCAACTGGGAAACAGAGACTCTCCATCACATGGCATCCGTCCTTCTGTCTCTGCACCAGCCATTTGTGTCTCTGTTCTAAGTCCTTCTCCTTGGTGGGACACCAGTTGTATTGGGGATTGGGCCCTGCCTAATCCAGTCTGATCCCCTCTTAATCACATCTTCAAAGATCCTATTCACAGAGGAGTTTACACGCATAGGACCAGCGTCAGGGATTCAGCATGTCCTTGGGAGAGATGATTCAGGACACTAATGGGAAAACAGATGAGTACTGTAAGCAGAGAGAGAGAAATTCTCAGGAAGAATCAAACGGAAATGCTAGAAATAAAAAGCACTGTAGCAGAAAAGATTGTCTTTGATGGGCTCATAAGTAGCCACAATGCAGCCAAGGAAAGAATCACTGAGTTTCAAAATAGGTCAATGAAACATCCCAGACTTTAATGCAAAGAGGAAAAAGAAGAAAAAAGAAAAAGGAACAAAACATCAAGAAATGTGGGTCAATTTTAAAAAGGTAAAATGCATGTAATTGGAATACTAGAAGAGGAGAAAATGGAGCAGAAGAAATGTTTGCAATAAAAATGGCTGAGAGCTTTCCAAGTTAATGACAGACCCCAAACCACAGAGGGAAGCTCAGAATAAATAGGCAAATAAAATAAAATGCAACGACAACAAAAAACTAGACCCAGGCACATTGTATTCAAAACGCAGAAAACCAAAGACCAAAAGAAAATCTTGAAAGACTCAAAATGGATAAAAGCAATTACCTATAGAGAAATAAGGACAAAACTTACAGCAGACTTTTCATCAGATACCACACAAGCATGAAAATAGCAGAGTGAAATATTTAAAGTATTGAAAGAAAAAACCCTCCAACTTAGGATTCTATATCCGGTGAATGTATCATTTGAAAGTGACGGAAAAATAAGGACTTTCTCAGACAAACAAAATGAAGGGAATTCATCACCAGTAGACCTGCTCTGCAAGAAATACCAAAAGGTTTTATTCAGGCAGAAGGAAAATTATACAGGTCAGAATCTTGATGCTGCATTAAGAAAGGAAGGGCATCAAGAGAAGGAATAAGTGGAGTTAAAACAAAATGTTTTATTTTTCTTATTCTTATTTGGTCTAAAATATTTAATAATAGTACTGGTGTATTGGGGAATTACATACAGCACATGAATTCGTGACGTGGATGGCAGCAGCCCCACAGGGACGGGAGGGCAGAGTTGGAAGTACTCAGCTATAAATACTACTGGACAGTATCATTTGAAGCTGGACATGGCAAAAAATGGATTATTGTAAACTCTAGGGCATCGACTAAGACAATTTTTTAAAGAAGTGTAATTGATACACTAAAGTGAGGAGCTAAAATGGAATTGAATAAAACGCTCAATTAAAATCCGAGAAGGCAGAAAATGAAACCTCTGGCAATGAACAGAAAACAATGACAAACATGAGTGATAGTAATCTAAAAGTATCAGTAATTACTCTAAATGTGAATGGTCTAAATATGCCAATTAAAAGACAGATTTTCAGAGTGGATAAAAAAACAATGACCAACTCTAGGTTGCCTATAAGAAGCCAGTTTAAATATAAAGATGCTGAGAGGTTAGAAGTAAAGGGTCAGAGAAAAATACACTGTGCTGAGACCAATCAAGAAAAAGCCAACTACACAACAAGAAAATCACCAGGGGTAAAGAGCAACACACAGGCATTTGTCCAAGAAAATTTGACAATTCTAGATAAATGTTTGTTCACCTAATGGAATTAAACTAGAAATCAATAACAGAAACAGAGTTGGAAAATTCCTAAATATTTGGAAATTAAACAACACACTTCTAAAAGAAAGGTTGAAGAAATATCAAGAGAAAAATTTTAAATATTTTGAATTAAATAAAAAATGAAAATATAACATCAAAATGTGTGGGATTCAGCAAAAGCAATGCCTAAAGGGAAAGGAATAGCATTAAATTCATCTATTAGAAAAGAAGACCTAAAATCAATAACCTAAGTTTCCACCTTAAGCCTAAAGCAAGCAGAAAAAAATTGAAAGAAAAATTAGAGAAAGAAGAAAATTTTAAATTAGAGAAAAAATAAAAATAACCAACAACCAATCAAAGTAGGCTGTTGGAATTTTTATTGGTATTGCATTGAATCTGTAGATTAATTTGGATAGAATTGACATCTTAACAACATTCAACCTTCCTATCCATGAGCATGGAATGTCTTTACATCGATTTAGATCTTCTTCAATTTCTTTTAGCAATGTTTGAGGTTTCTGTGTACAGGTCTGTGCTGGTCTGAAACTGTGGTGGACCCCAGAAAAGCCATGCCCTTTGATCCTCATTCAATATTGCTGGGTGGGAGCATTTTGATTGTTTCCATGAAGATGTGACCCACTCAATTGTGGGTGGTAACTTTTGATGAGATGATTTCCATGGAAGTGTGTCTCCACCCACTGAAGGTGGAGTTGCTTGCTGGAATCCTTTAAAAGAGGAAACATTTTGGAGAGTGTCTCTTTTGGTAGAGCCACTTGAAAGCCAGCAGACGCCGCCATGTTCGCCACATGCCCTTCCAGCTAAGAGAGAAACATTGAACATCGTTAGCCTTCTTGAACCAAGGTATCGTTCCCTGGATGCCTTAAATTGGACACCTCTATACACTTGTTTTAATTGGGACATTTTCTCAGCCTTAGAACTGTAAACTGACAACTTATTAAATTCCCCTTGTTAAAAGCCATTCCATTTCTGGTATATTGCATTCTGGCAGCTAGCAAACTAAAACAAGGTCTTTAACACACTTGATTAAGTTTATTCCTAGATATTTGATTCCTTCAGTTGCTATTTTGAATGGAATTTTTCCTTAATTGTCTCCTCAGTTATGTCATTGCTTGTATATAGAAACATTACTGATTTTTGTGCATTAATCTTGTATCCTGCCACTTTGATGAATTTATTAGCTCAAGTGGCTTTCTCATAGATTACTCAAGATTTTTCAAGTATAAGATCATGTCTTCTGCAAATAATGAAAGTTTTACTTCTTCCTTTCCTATTTGAATGACTTTTATTTCTTTTTCCTGTCTAATTGCTAGGACTTCTAGTACAAAGTTGAATAATAATGGTGACAGAGGGCATTCTTGCCTTGTTCCAATCTTGGGGGGAAAGTTTTCAATCTCTCACCATTAAGTTTGGTGCTGGCTATGGGTTTTTTATATATGCCCTTTATGATATTGAGGAAGTTCCCTTCAACTCCTACCTTTTGAAGTGTTTTTATTAGAAAAGGATGCTAGATTTTGTCGAATGCTTTTTCAGCATCAATTGATATGATCATGTAATTTTTCTCTTTTGATTTGTTAATGTGCTGCATTACATAGTTTGATTTTCTTGTGTTGAACCATCCTTGCATTCCTGGTATAAACCCCACTTGCTTGTGATGTATAATTCTTTTATTGTATCTTTGGATTTGATCTGCTAATACTTTGTTAAGAAATTTCACATCTAGTTGAGACAGGGATATTAGCCTATCATTTTCCTTTCTTGTAGCATCTTTATCTGTTTTTGGTATTACAGTGATGTTAGAATCATAAAATGTGTTGGGTAGTATTCTTTTTTCCTCAATTTTTTGGAAGAGTTTGAGCAGGACTGCTGTTAGTTCTTTTTGGAATGTTTGATAAAATTCTCCTCTCAAGCCCTCTGGCCCTCGGCTTTTCTTTGTAGGAAGATTTTCGGTGACTGGTTGAATCTCTTTACTTGTAATTGGTTTTTTGAGATCTTCTATTTCCTCTGGAATCACTGTAGGTTTTTTCGTGTGTTTCTAGGAATTTATCCACTTCATATATGTTGCTTAGTTTCTTGGGTGTAGTTGTTCATAGCATTCTCTCATGATTTTTAAAATTTCTACAGGATCCATGGTTATGACCCCCTCTTATTTCTGATTTCATTTATTTGCATCCTCTTTTTTTCTTTCTCAGCCTAGAAAGGGATCCATTGAGTTTATTGTTTTTTTTTCCAAAGAACCAACTTTTGGTTTTGTTGAGTCTATTGTTTTTTTTTCTTTGTCATCGTTGTTGTTCTTCAGTCCATTTATTTCTGCTTTAATCATTGTAATCTCTTCTATTTGCTTTTGGGTTCGTTTTCTATTCTTTCTTTAAATTCTCCAAGTAAGCAGTTAAGTTCTTGATTTTTTCTTGTCCTTGTTTTTAATGTAGGCTTTTAGGTCAATAAATTTCCCTCTCAGCACTGCCTTTGCCACATCCCATAAGTTCTGATATGTTGTATTATCATTTTCAATCATCTCCAGTCATTTACCAATTTCCCTTTCATAATTACTCAACTTTTTCTTTGATAACACTGATTATATAAAAGTGTGTTATTTAATCCCTATGTATTTATGAAAGATCTGGTTCTTTGGTGGTTGTTAATTTCCAGCTTCATTCCATTGTGGTCAGAGGAAGTGCTTTGAATAATTTCAATCTTACCAAAGTTATAATGACCTGTTTTGTGTTCCAGCATATGATCTATCCTGGAGAATGTTCCATGAGCACTTGAAAAGAATGTATATCCTGGTATTTTTTTTGGGGGGGTGTTAGTTTGTGAGATGCTGGAATGCAATATACGAGAACTGGAAAGACTTTTAAAAAGAGAATTTATTAACTTGCAAATTTAAATTCTTAGCCTATAAACATGTCCGAATTAAGGGACCAATTAGAGGTTACCTTCCCTCTAGAAAAGCCAATGTCTGGAACCCCTCTGTCAGCTGGGAAGGCATGTGGCTGCATCTGCTGGTCCCTTGCTTTTGGCCTCCGTTGCTTTCAGCCTCTGTTCCTGTGGGGGCTCCTCACTTTGCTTCTCCAGGGCTGACTTTCATCTCTTGGCTTCCCTTGGCTCTCTCCAGGTTCTGGCTTGCTTAACATCTCATGACAACCTCTGATGGGCTCCAAGCATCTCCAAACACGTGTGTCTCTGTTCTCCAAGTGTCAGCATCTGTGTCAGCTCTGTTCTCTCCAAAATGTTTGATCTTTTAAAGGACTCCAGTAAACTAATCAAGACCCACCTGGAATGGGTGGAGCCACATCTCTGTGGCGATAATCTAATAAAAGTTTCTGCCCTACAGTATTGAATTAGCATTATCAATAAAGGAGAGTGGTGTATTGAAGTCTCCCACTATTATTGTTGAAACGTCTTTTGTTTCCTTCAGTTTTGCCAATGTTTGCCTCATGTACTCTGGAGTTCCTTGATTGGGAGCATATGTAGTGTCCTTTCTTGTTTCTTATGACATCTTTACATTTAAAGTCTATTTTATCTGATATTGGTATAGCTGCTCCTGTTTTCTTGTGGCTACAGTTTATATAGAAGATCTTTTTCCATCCTTTCACTTTCAGTCTATTTGTGTATTTTGGTCTAAGATGAGTCTCTTATGTGCAGCATATAGTTGGATTATATTTTTCATCCATTCTGCCAATCTGTATCCTTTAATTGGTGAGTTTATTCCATTAAAATTCAAAGTTATTACCGTAAAAGGAAGTTATGGAATCTACCATCTTATCATTTGGTTTTCATTTGTCAGATCTAGATATTTTTTTCCCTCTTTCTCCTTTTACCCTTTACATTACCCCCCCCCCTTTTTTTTTTTAACATGGGCAGGCACTGGGTTTCAAATCCGGGTCCTCTGGCATGGCAGGCAAGCATTCTTGCCTGCTGAGCCACCGTGGCCCTCCCCTTTACATTACCCTTTTGAGACTCTTCAATTCTGGGCCCTCTTCAAGACCTCCCTCCCTGTCTCTCTCTTTTTCTTCAGCTGACAGAATGCTCTTTAGTATTTCTTAAAGGGAAAGTCTCTAGTTGACAAGTTCTCTTAACCTCTGTTTGTCTGAGAAGATTTTAATCTCTCCATCAGTTGTGTGAAGGACAACTTGGCTGCTTAAAGAATTCTTGGCTGGGAATCTTTCTTGTCCCGAATCTGAAATATATCCCACCCCTGCCTGCTTGCCTCCGTGGTGCCTGTTCAGTAGCCTGAACCCAGTGTCAGGTGGTTTCCCTTGAATCTGGGGAGTTTCTGTTCTCCTGCTGCTTTCAGAGCTTCCTGCTTCTCCTCAACATCTCACAATCTGATTGGTATGCATTTTGGAGTAGGGAGGTTTGGATTTATTTTACTTGAGGATTGTTCAGTTTCTTTGATTTGCATATTTCTATCTTTTATAATAGTTAGAAAAATATCCCCCATTATCTCTTCAACTGACTTTCCAAGCCCTTTACTCTTCTCCTCTCCTTCTGGGACACCAGTGATGCTTATATTTGTGCTCTACATGTTGTCAGTCATTTCCCTGAAATCTGGTCCTTTTTTGTTCATCTTTCTTGCCTTTTGCTTTTTAGCGCAGTTCTCCTTTTTTCCACCTCTTCAAATCTGCTGTTGTGTATCTCTAGTATATTTTGAATTTGTTCTCCAGTATCTTTTATCTCAGTGAGATCTGCTATTTTTCCAAATTCTCCTTTATGCTCTTCTTGTGTCTTCCTGATTTCCTTTATGTTCTTATGAACATCCTTGATTAGTTGTTCTGAATTCCATGTCCCCTCTGGGGTTTTAATTTAGTCATTTGGCTGGGCCATATCTGTCTGAATCTTCATATGCTTTTTGATTTTCTATTGTGTTGGGGGCATGTGCTGGTTCGAAAGGAAGTATTCCCCCTAGAAAAGCCATGTTTTAATCAAAATCCCATTTCATAAAGGTAGAATAATCCCTATTCAATCCTGTATGTTTGAAACTGTAGTCAGATCATCTCCCTGGATGATGTGATTTAATCAAGAGTGGTTGTTAAACTGGATTAGGGGACGACATGTCTCCACCCATTTGGGTGGGTCTTGATTGGTTTATTGGGGTCCTATAAAAGAGGAAACATTTTGGAGAATGGGAGATTCAGAGAGAGCAGAGAATGCTGCAGCACCACAAAGCAGAGAGTCCACCAGCCAGCGACCTTTGGAGATGAAGAAGGAAAATGCCTCTCGGGGAGCTTCGTGAAACCTGAAGCCAGGAGAGAAAGCTAGCAGATGATGCTGTGTTTGCCATGTGCCCTTCCAGCTGAGAGAGAAGCCCTGACCATGTTCACCATGTGCCTTTCCAGCCAAGAGAGAAACTCTGACTGTGGTTGCCATGTGCCTTCTCACTTAAGAGAGAAACCCTGAACTTCATCAGTCTTCTTGAATCAAGGTACCTTTCCCTGGATGCCTTAGATTGGACATTTCTGTAGAGTTGTGATTGGGGCATTTTTTCGGCCTTAGAACTGTAAACTAGAAACTCATTAAATTTCTCTTCTTAAAAGTCATTCTGTTTCTGGTATATGGCATTCCGGCAGCTAGCAAACTAGAACAGGGCATTGAACTATCTTGATAAAGTTATTTTCCAAGTTTGTTTCCTTCACTCATCTAAGGCCTTTTTTGCTTAAGTTTGCATTGAAGTTCTCCTTTTTGTACTTGGTTTGTCATTAATTCCCCAGTAAGCCAAGGCACAGATCTCACAGAGAGAGTACAGCTCTACTTGAGGCTTCCCAATAGATTGCACCCCTGAGCCAACTCTTCTTTCCTCTCCCCGACTGCAGCAGCCATCTGAGCGAGATGGAGACACGATGTGTTTCCCGCCAGAGCTGCTGATCTCAGTGCTGAGAGTAGCCCACCTTGGGGCTGCAGGCTGGCAGTGTGCACCTCAGCAGGGACTCAACTTATGGGTCCAAGGCATCTGGTGATCCCCAGACTTCTGCTTGGGATAACCTTGGGCTGGTACCCTGGCCTCAGCCAGCCCAGGAAGCCTGACAGTTGTTCCTGGCAGGGGGTGAATGTGGCACCAGGGGGAGGGCAGCTGGTTGTGATGGGCACAGCGTGGCTGGTTGTGACAGGCAGTTGGGCACACTTCTGGGTTCCCCAAGGGAACTGTTGTCTGGGGATCTGTGTAGGAAGATCTCCCAAGCTAGCAGCAGTGGTTTGCAGGAGTAGAGGGACAGTCCGCTCCTTCGAGCCATCACTTCTTGCATGCTGCCATTTGCCCCCAGTAGGGTCATGCCTGAGCTCACTTACACCGTTTTCTCCATCTCCATTTCTCAACTTTTTCATCTGGGACCTTCCAATATAGTGTAGAAGACCTTCTCTGGTCACTTGCACACTGGAACTGCAGTCCCGGTCATTTTTCTCTGTCCATTCTCTCATTCCATGGAGCAGGGGTGACCTCAGACTATGCTATTCTGCCATCTTCCCTGAAGTCCAGTCTGTGTCTTCTGAGTGGGCAGTACTTCTACCATTTTGTCTTTGGGATTTTATATGTCATATCTCATATTTTTCTCTTTTTACCCTTACTAATAGTCTTCTTTTCTACACTCTTCACCAGACCTCCCTCTCCTGTCTTTCCCTAACTGCTTGCAATGCTCCCTTTATTTCGTAGAGCCGGTTTCTTAGCCACAAACTCTCAGTAACAATTTGTCTGAAAATATTTTAAACGCTTCCCTCATGTTTTGAAGGACAGTTTCCTGGATATAAAATTCTTGGTTGGCAGTTTTTCTCTTTCAGAATGTTAAATGTATCATACCACTCCCTTTTCCCTCCACGGTTTCTGCTGAGAAATTTGCACATAGTCTTATCAAGCTTCCCTTGTATGTGATGGATTGCTTTTCTGTTGTGGCTTCCAGAATTCTCTTTTTGTCTGTGACATTTGACAATCTGATTAGTAAGTATCTTGGAGTCCTTCCATGTGGATCTATTCTGTTTGGGGTACACTGTGCTTCTTGGATCTGTAATTTCATGTCTTTCATAAGAGTCGGGAAATGTTCAGTGATTATTTTCTCTGTTATTCCTTCTGCCCCTTTTCTCTTCTCTTCTCCTTCTGGGACACCCATAACACATGTATTCATGCGCTTCATGTTGTCATTTAATTCCCTGAGAAGCTGCTCACATTTTTTCATTCTTTCCTTCATCTGTTCTTTTGTGTATAGGATTTCAGATGTCTTGTCCTTCAGTTTGCTAAGCCTTTATTCCGTCACTTCAAAGTAGTGTTGTGAGTCTCTGTTGTGTTTTCATCTCTACTATTGTGTCTTTCTTTCTCATAAGTTCTGCCATTTGTTTTTCAAACTTTCAAGTTCTTCTTTATGGTCATTGAATGCCTTCTTTTTTCTTTCTTTCTTTCTTTTTTTACATGGGCAGGCACTGGGAATCAAACCCGGGTCCTCTGGCATGGCAGGCAAGCATTCTTGCCTGCTAAGCCACCATGGCCCGCCCCAATGCCTTCTTGATATCTGTCATCTCTTTTGCCATTCCCTCAACTCATAGATTTTATTTTGACTTTTACGTTTAAGTGAATATTAATTAGTTGTTTCAACTCCTGTATTTCAATTGTTGATTTGTTCCTTTCACTAGGCCATTTCTTTACATCTCCTAGTATGACTTGTAATTTTTTGCTAGTATCTCAGCGTCTGATTTCCTTGATTAGTTTTTCAGGAGGTCATTTTCACTCTTCACCTAGGGTTTTCTTGCTGGTTGGCTTTGTCCGCTATCCATTCTTTGGTGTTCAGTTGAACCTATTCTAGACCTCCTGCATAGCATCCGTGTAACTGTTCAGTTTTTCAGCTCTTATTTTCCTTGTTCTTGCCCTGCCTAAATGGAAACTTTTTTTTAGAATGATCTTCCCAGATATGATCTACCCTAATCAGATTTTCAGTCTCAAGTTTCCCTGAGGGTGAGACCCTGCAGCTGGTCAGACTTTCCTGCAGAGCCTCCAGACGCTGTACTTTTCCTGTCCTGCCCAGCAGGTGACACTTGAAAAGTCCCCACCTGTGTAAAGTGTTGCAGTTTATTTGGTTCTCAGCAGAACCTGTCCTTGCCAGGGGGGGTGGTTGAGACAGAGGCTGGAAGGGGAGGTGGGCTTACACTGGTTATGATTCCCAGCCCCTGGGGTAGGAATTCTCTCATTGAGGGTCTCTACTTGAGCTGGGCCCACCCCCTTTTCCTGGGAAGATATGCCCTTTAGGGAATTATCTCCTTCACATGAATGTTTCTTTGCTTCTCAGGCTTATCTTAACTCTGCCTTTGCCTGAATCAGGGCTGACAGTTGAAAATGCCTGAGGCTTCCTCTCCTGAGCCAATTAGAATAGTTTCAAAGAAAGAAAAGAATCGCTGTTCAGAACCAGTCCCACCCCCCATGGTTCACTTATCAGGAGCCGGACTTGGTGCCTGGCTCTCTGTGCCTTGGGGCACAGCCTTTTCCCAGTATTCTGAGCTGGGCAGACTCCAGAAGTCTGTTGTTGTTGTTTTCTCCCATCAGCCCCACCTCCTCTCTGCTGGGAGAAACCTAAGGGTTCCTTTCTACTTGCTTGTGGTTTATGTGTGCTTGAGGTTAGTATTCAACAGTCTGAATTTGTTAATTAAAACTGCACTTGCAGCTTTGCTGAGCTGCCCTCCCTTGCTCCCAGCAGAGTCTGCTTCTTTTTCCCATGGGGAAGTGTTTTCTACTGAGCCTGCTGTGCCTATGGGGAAGGGGTGCCAGCCTCCAGAGTTGGGGGCCTTTCTCACAGGTCTGTGGTCTGATCTCAGCCCTTCCACCCGTTCCACACTGGTGTACGATGTGTGTCCAGTCACAAGTGTCCCCCAAACAGTTGTTCCAGGCAGTTTCTGGCTATTTCCTAGCTGCTTTAGAGGACATACCAAATCCCACCCTCCCTATGCTGCCATCTTGCTGCACTATTGAACAATTGGAATTTGAAATGAAAAATCAATACCTCTTACAGTATCACCCCCAAAAGCAAAACACCTAAGTATAAAGTAATGAAAAACACAGGACCTATATATAGAACACTATAAAACACGGACTGGAAAAAAATCAAAGAAGCACTAAATAAATGGAGAAGTAGTCTGCATTCCTGGATTGAAAAACAATATTGTGAAGCCAATTCTTCCCAAGTTGATATATAGATTCAACACAATCCCAATAAAAATCCCAGGAAGTTGTTTTGTAGATAGAGAAACTGATTCTAAAGTTTATTTGAAAATGCTAAGGACCTAGAAAAGCCAACACGGTACTAAAAAACAAAATTGGAGGAATTCTCACTACCTGACCTCAAAACTTATTATAACAAAATTAGTTGAGAGAATTCCCACATATACCTCCCATCCAGTTTCCCCTTTTGTTAACTTCTTACATTACTATGGTACATTTGTCACAAGCACAATTTTCTTTTAAAAAGATTTAAGCAATAGGAAAAATTATGCTTATTTACTAAGGTAGTCACTTTTCCATGCTCTTTGTACCTTTGACTAGATCTACCTTTATATCTGGTATCAGTTTCCTTCCGCTTGAAAAGTTTCCTTTAAACTTTCTTGTGGTGCAGATATGCTGGATATTAATTGTTGCAGCTTTTGTATGTCCAAAGTTGTCTTTATTTGGCCATTGTTCTGGAAAGATATTTTCCCTGGGTATGTGTTTTAGTTTCCTAGGCTGCTTTAAGCAATACCGCGAGATGGGTTGACTTAGACAAAGGGAATTTATTAGCTTACAGTTTTGAGGCTGAGAAAATACCCAAATCAAGGCTCTACTTTTTAAAAAATTTTAATTAAAAAAATAAAGAAATAATAAAACAACATACATAATCAGTAATTCACAATATCATCACTTAGTTGCATATCATTTCTTAGAGCATTTGCATTAATTCAGAAAAAGAAACAAAAAGACAACAGAAAAAGAAATAAAACGAACACAGGAAAGAAAAAAAAAAAGATTATACCTGCCATACCCCTTACCCCTTGCTTTCATTGATCACTAGCATTTAAACTAAATTTATTTTAGCATTTGTTCCCCCTATTATTTATTTTTATTCCATATGTTCTACTCATCTGTTGACAAGGTAGATAAAAGGAGCATCAGACACAAAGTTTTCACAATCACACAAGTCACATTGTGACAGCTATATCATTATTCAATCATCATCAAGAAACATGGCTACTGGAACACAGCTCTACATTTTCAGGCAGTTCCCTCCAGCCTCTCCATTACATCTTGACTAACAAGATGATACCTACTTGATGCATAAGAATAACCTCCAGGATAACCTCTCGACTCTGTTTGGAATCTCTCAGCCATTGATACTTTGTCTCATTTCCCTCTTCCCCGCTTTGGTAGAGAAGGTTTGCTTAATCCCTAGATGCTAAGTCTCAGCTCATTCTAGGGTTTTTCTCAATCCCTTAATGCTAAGTCTCAGCTCATTATGGGATTTCTGTCCCACGTTGCCAGGAAGGTCCACACCCCTGGGAGTCATGTCCCACATAGACAGGGGGAGGGTGGTGAGTTTGCTTGTTGTATTGGCTGGAGAAGGGCCACATCTGAGCCACAAAAGAGGTTCTCTTGGGGGTGACTCTTAGGCCTAATTTTAAGTAGACTTGAACTATCCTTTGCGGGGTTAAGTTTCATATGAACAAACTCCAAGATTGGGGCTCAAAGGCTATACTTTTTTTCCCTGAAGACGGTCTGCTGGCCATTCTTGTTTGCCACCTGGCCAGGTACATGGTGGGTCTGCTGGTCTCTCCCTTCTCCTCTGGGTTTCATTGCTTTCAGCCTGTAGCTCCTCTCTCCCTCTCTCTCTCCCTCTCTCTCTCCCTCTCTCTCTTTCCTCCTGTTTATAAAGTACTCTAGGAATGAAATTCCAGTGAGGAGGGCCACACCTTAGCTGAAGTAGCCGCATCAAAATGTCCTACTGAGAACGGGTCGCAGCCACGGGGATGGGTCAGCTCTAGGAATACGCTTTTCTGGGGCACAGACAGCTTCAGCACAACAGTATAGAATTCTGACGGTTTTTCTTTCAGGACTTTAAAGACGTGGCTCCTTTGTATTATTAAGGAAATTTGCTGTCAGTTTTACCTTTGTTCCTATGTGTGTAATAATTGTATGTCTTGTCTCTGGTTGCTTTTAAGGTTTCTTTTTAACACTGATTCGAGTAACTTGACTATCATTTTCCTTGTAGCTTTCTTAGAGTTTCTTAGGCTGAGATTTGTTAAGATTCTTGGATATGTGAATTTATAGGTTTCCTCAAGTTTGGAAGAGTTTTGGCTATTATTCTTTTTTAATATGTATTTATTCTAGAATAGTTTTAGATTTACCAAGTTATTGCAAAGATAGTACTGAGAGTTCCCGCGTGCTCCCTGCGCAGTTCCCCTACTGCTAACGTTTGCATTAGTGGGGCACATTTGTCATAATTAATGAACCAATATTAATTCATTTTATTAACTAAAAGCCCATATTCTTTCCCACGTTTCCTCAGTTTTTCCTTATGCCCTTTCCTGCCCCAGGGTCGCTCCAGGATACACATTACGTTGTCTTAGGCTCCCCTTGGCTGTGACAATACCTCACACTTTGCTCTTTTTTTATGGCCTTGACAGTTTTGAGGTGTTCTGGTCAGTATCTTGTAGAACCGTCCCCAGCTGCGATTTGTCTGATGTTTGCCAATGATTAGATAGGGTAATGTGTTTCGGGGGTGTGCCAATGTGAGGCTTTAAGGACCCCAGAAAAGCCATGTCCATTAATCCTCATTTAGTATTGCTGGGTGGGAGCGTTATGATCGTTTCCATGGAGATGTGACCCACCCAATTGTGGGTGGGCACTTTTGATTAGGTGGTTTCTATGGAGATTTGGCTCCACCCTTTCAAGGATGGGTTGCTTTTTGGGGGTCTTGAAGAGGAAACTGTTTTGGAAAAAGCTCAGCGCTGACAGAGACCCCCACAGCCAGAGACCCCCGGAGGTGCAGAAGGAAACCGCCCCAGGGAAGCCTGATGCACGGAGGAGAGGAAGCCAGCAGACGTCGCCATGTGTCCTCCCACTGGGAGAAACCCTGAACTTCATTGGCCCTTTCTTTGGAGTCAAGGTATCTTTCCCCCGATGCCTTAATTTGGACATTTTCATGGTCTTAGAACTGTAAACTTGAAACTTAACACATCTGCTTTTTAAAAGCTGCTCCGTGTCTAGTATATCATGTTCTGGCAGCTTATAAACTAGAACGGGGGCGGGGAGACTGCATGCCCCCCACAGCATATCGGGGACACTCACGATGCAAGAGGGCTTTTCACTGGAGATATGCACAGTGTTCCCGAGCTCAAGCTGCCAAGGGCTTCCGCTGTTCCGTTACCCCCTCCAGACTGTTCCGTCACCCCCCTTCCAGACTGTTCCGTCACCCCCTCCAGACTGTTCTGTCACCCCCCTCCAGACTGTTCCATCACCCCCTCCAGACTGTTCCGTCACCCCCTCCAGACTGTCCTGTCACCCCCTCCAGACTGTTCCGTCACCCCCTCCAGACTGTTCTGTCACCCCCTCCAGACTGTCCTGTCACCCCCTCCAGACTGTCCTGTCACCCCCTTCCAGACTGTCCTGTCACCCCCTTCCAGACTGTCCTGTCACCCCCTCCAGACTGTTCCGTCACCCCCTCCAGACTGTTCCGTCACCCCCTCCAGACTGTTCCGTCACCCCCTTCTAGACTGCTCTTTGCAAGGAAGTCACTCTGTGCAGCCCACACTTGGAGGGGGGGTATGCTCTCCCTCCATGAGGGCCGAGTATCTGCACAAATTGTTTAAAATAAATTCTTCCACAAAGGAGATTTGTCTTTTCTCCCAGTTACCTTTCTTCATTCAATTATTTATTTCTGCCCATCTGGGCTTGTGGCTATTTATTCTATAATCTGGGTTATAAGCAATACCACTTCAAGTGTTTTGTTGTTGAAATTGGTCCACTCCGGCCATGAGCGCTGTCTCAGCTGACTTCCGCTGTCCTCTGACCACACCACTGTCCACCTGTGAGGATTCTGAGCGTCTCCCTTTCCTCCAGCACCATGGGAGGCTCTGGGTCATCCTGTGTGTTCCCTGCCCAGCCCTGGAGCCGGTCGCTTCTCCAGTGGGGTCAGGTCTGGGCGAATGGGGTCAGGTCTGGGTGCCAGCTGCACTTGGTTCTGCTGGGGTGTCACTGCTTCTCAGCCCTCCCAGCCAACAGTGCGAGCTGTGTGAGTACACTAGGCTGGGCAGATGCACGCAGGCATGCACATTTCTGTGTGTAGCCATCTATAGCTGTATGAAGCTAAATATGAGTTCACACCAATTTCTCCAACCATCACACGGCAATGTACACGATACTGCCCCCCTGCCCCCTGCATGGCTGTAACGTCCCACTCCAACAGTGGACAGCTTGGCTCCCACCCACCACCCATTTACTGAGGTGCTCACTATCAGTAAACATGGATGGTAGATTCACAATGGGTAACTTAGGTCCTCACCAAACCACCTTCAGCAACTCGATCAGTCCTGTGTACATTCACCGTGCATTTAGTCTAACGAACTTCACTCATTTCCAAAGGGACTTAAGCCAGCACCTTATTTCCCCACCCCCTTAAATAAAGATGTTTCACACATTTGTTATATGTTTAGAGTATTTATTTTTACAATCTGCATTCCCTACCAACTTCTTCCATGACTTATTAAAATGTTGCGTTCATTGAGGGTTACACGTTGTGTTGCAGTCTCCTGTGGGTTTTGATAAATGCTTCGTGACTTGTATTCACCAAAACAGTATCATTAAGAATCGTTCCCCCATCCTAAAACCCCCTGGACTTCACCTATTTAACCCTTTCCCCTCCCTGGAGTCCCTGAAACCAGTGGTCTAATTACTGCCGCTGTCGTTTTCCCTTTGCCAGACGTCATCGCATTGGAATCAAGCAGAGTGTTGCGTCTTCACCTTCACTTCTTTCGCTTAGCGATCTGCATTCCAGGTTCAACCATGTCTTTTCATGGAATTATGGCTGCTTTGGTCTCCTAGGCTGCTCAAAGCAAATACCACATAATGCATTGGCCTTAACAGTGGGATGTATCAGCTTATAGTTTTAAGTCCATGAAAATGTCCAGATCAAGGCATGACCAAGATGATGCTTTCTTCCTGCTGCTGGCAGTCCTTGGGCCCACTGCCACTTGGCAACATCTTCTGGGTTTTGTTGCTTTCGGCTTCTTGTTTCCATGGCTATATATATATGCATCTTCCATTTATAAAGGTGTCCAATAAGTGGATTAAGATCCATCCTGTTTGAGGTGGCCCATGTCTTAACTGAAGCAGCCTCACCAAAAGCCCTCCTTACAATGCAATGGGGTCACATGCACAGGAACGGATTAAATTCAAAAATGTGTTTTTCTGGGGGTACAGACAGATTCTGGTCACCACAGCAGCTCATTTCCTTTTTATCACTGAATGGCATTCCTTGTCCAGGTGTTCCACTGTTGGTTTATCCATTCCCCTTTAGAGGGACAGCTTGGTTGCTTCCAGTTTGGGGTGATTTTGAATAAAGCTACTAGGAACTTCGTGGGTAGATTTGTGCAGATATAAGATTTCAGGTCAGTTGGATAAATACCTAGGCATGCGATTGCTGGGTTATGGCTATGTTTAGCTTTGTAAGGCACTGCCAGTCTCTCCTCTAAACTGACTCCTGTTTTGCACTCCCATCAGCAATGAAAAAGTGTTACTGCCATCCCATATGCTTGCTCACAGTCAGCATTGCCAGGGTTTTAAAATGTATTTTAGCCATTCTAATGGAAGTGCAGTGATATTCACTGCTTTAAATTTGCTTTTCCCTCATAACACCTGATGCTGAGTGTATTTTTCTGTGCTTATTTGCCATCTGTTTCTCTTCCTTGGTGGGCTGTTCATTCAGTTTTAATCAGTTTCCCAGCTGCTAAGACAAGCACCATCCAATGGGGTGGTTTAAACAATGGGAGTTTGTTGGCTCATGGTTTTGAAATTAGGAGAAGTCCAAAGTGCAGACATCAGCAAGGCGAGGCTTTCTCTGAGAAGACTGTGGTGCTTTGGAGCTGGCTCCCGGTGCTCCGCGGCCCTTGGCTTTTCCACCTCATGGCAATGCACATGGAGGCCTCTTCTCCTTCCTCTTCCAGGATCCGTTGACTTACAGCTTCTGGTGCTCCCCATCGCTTCTCTCTATGGCCAAATTTCACGCTGTTCATGATTCCAGCTTGATTCAGCCGGCCACACCCTAAGTGAAGTGACATCTTGAAGAGCTCTTACTTCTGTGGGCTCCCACCCCCCAGGATGTGGATTCAAACCACAAATTGTCCAGCTGGGGGACTCAGTTCACACCACCCCAACATTGCCCCTACCCCAGCTTCCGGAGCGTGACTTGTGGGGCCGCTGCCCACATTCCTGCCTACCCCAAGCCCCAGGCCCCACCCTTAATGATGCTCCTAGAAACCAAGGGAGGCCACCAAAGCACAGAGGTCCCCAGTGCTGACCCTGACCCTGCCTCCAAAATCACGCTGACCCATCTGGGGACAGGACTTGAATCTCAATGGGGATGGACTTGATTTCCAGGCTCTCAGAAGGGCCCTAGAGGGCCAAGCTAACGCCAAGCGGTTTGCACTCCCAAGTGAGGGCCTCGAGGCTGTGGCCCCAGGCAGGGCCAGAAGCTCACGGGTCAGCCAGGCCAGGCCGGGGGTCCTCAGAAGCCTCCGAATCTTCAGATGACCTCCCAACCTTCCCCCTTGAGACACGTCACACACCCCAGTACCTCCACGCTGAGAAGAGGTGCTAGCCATTTCTGCAGGACAATCAGCCCTTGGGGCCTCGGTGCCCCATCCCCCATTTGCTCAATGGGGTGGTGACACCCCACCCCATTGCCAACCTTAGGAGGGTGCAGCAAGGGCCCCAGACAGGGATGCCCGTGCAACCCTGAAAACTAGAGGTAGCAATGGGGGCAACGTCCAGCCTCCATGGGGGGCAAAGACAGGTGGAAGGAGCACAGCTCCCCCCTCAGAACAACAACCAGCATCCCCAATCCATCTGAAAATTCACAGCTTTCCTTGAAACTGTCAGAGACCTGAGGTCATGGGGCAACCAACCAACCCGAAATCCAGGAGAGAGAGAGAGCGTGAGGCCTGCTTCGAGGGCCAGGTGACACAGGCGCTGGGAAGGAGAGCTCAACTGAAGGGGGAGCAGGGGTTGGAGGGGTGCATGGACACCGAGGCAGACCCGTGGGGGAGTCTCTGGGCCTGGCGGCCTGCAGGAAGGACTGGCCCAAGGCCTGAGAAGGCAGCTGTGGGGACACAGGCCTGGGGCGGCACAGCAGGTCATGTCGTGTCCCCCCACCTCCTCACCCACGTCCCCGCAGCCTTAAGCCCAGTGTCAGCCAGGCGGCGTGAAGATGGTTTGCTGTTCCAGGCTGGGTTTCAACTCAGATCACTGGAGGCCAGGCGGGGAGGACAGTCCGAGGCCGATCAGAGGGCAGCACACAGGAGGGAGAGGGCGTTGGTGAAGCCCAGGACAGCAGCCCCAGGAGCACCCCAAGGACGCTGTGATGGGGTGGGGGTGGCAGGTACCAGCCAGGGGGTCCCAAGGATGGCCGGAGCTAGCACCTGGGTGCCACAGACTCAGGCAGAAAGCAAGCCATGCTGACATCTTCATCTGGGACTTCTTTTAGTCCCCAAACCATGAGCCAATACAATCCTCTTGCTTA
The DNA here is from genome assembly GCF_023851605.1 of Tamandua tetradactyla. Lineage (NCBI taxonomy): Eukaryota > Metazoa > Chordata > Mammalia > Pilosa > Myrmecophagidae > Tamandua > Tamandua tetradactyla. Next base: position 2,187,184 of record NC_135335.1, read on the forward strand.
CGCCAGCTCATTGTGGGGGAAACTGAGTCAGACGGGGCACAGCGGCCATGGCACCAAGAGCTTAAATCACGGCCTGACCCTCCCTCACCATCGTCCCTAGAAAACGGAGGCCTTAAGCTGCGGGGGGGGGCGGGGCAGGGGAGCAGCAGCGGCGTTTAGCTTAGGGAGACATCACTGCAGCAGGGGGAGGGAATCATGGCCACCCCCCACCCTTCAGGGCAGGGTTAAGCCACGGACCGGGCCTGGGATGCAGCTGAAGGTGGGGCTGGAGCCCTAAGAAAGATGTACCCCAAAACCCAGGGGCAGGGTGCCTGCCTAAGACGGGGAGCTGTTCGGGGGGCGGAGAGGAGCCCCACACTGGAATCCTGCTGGGAGAGCTACAGGAGCACGGGGGGCCTCTCCGAGGCACGGCACAGGTATCACTCACAGCAAGGGTGCATCGGGCAAAGCATCCTCACTTGCAGCACAAAATAGCGCTGGGGGATTTAACCTCTGTGTGGTTCCGAGGTAACCATGGCCAACCCAAACTCTGCTCAACTCAGGCTGGGATGACCCAGGGCTGGGCATGGCTGGCTCCAGGTGCAAGCACCTTAGCTCCATCCCCACTGTCCTCCCCAAGACACAGACAAATGAGGAGGACAATACAGAAGCAGGAGGGAGAGCAACCAGAACTACCTTGCTCAGAGGGGCCATGCTGCTTGGAGGTGGAGACTTTTACAATTAAAAAAGAGACCAAGGTTTGACACTGACACTGGAACTGTCAGGAAATTTTAAATAACCATGAGAAATGTTATTAGAGGCTCCTGGAGAAGGAAAAATTAAAGAGGATATGCTACAGATGGAAAACACATCAATAGGTGGGAAGAATACCTTTCATGGGCTCGTCAGTGACCTCGACACAGCCAAAGAAATAATTGGTGAACTGGAAGACAGGTCGGTAGAAATTATCCAAAACACAGAGAGGAAACGTAATGAAAACAAACAAATAGAATGGAGCAGCCAAGAACTGTGAGACTATATAAATGGCTTAACACATGTATGACTGGGATCCCAGAAAGAAAGGTAGAGCAGTGCCAAGGAAATATTTGAAGATAGCAGTGGATGAGGATTAAAGGAAAAAAGATTGATAAGCAACAAACATCACATCCAAGAAGCTCAGAGAACCCAAGCGAGATAAATCCCATAAAAAGAATTTCTTTGTGTCTTGGCAGAAAACCCAAGACACAAAGAAAATCTTGACGGTAGGCAGAGAAAATAGGCACATTATGTACAGAGGTAAAAAGATAAGAATAACACTTCAGGTCAGACCAAGCAATCCAGAAAACAGTGGGGAAAAACCCAAAAAACTGTCGACCAGGAATTCTATACCCAGTACAAAAAAAGAAAAATAAAAGAAGGAAAAACAGGTTTTCTTCAGACAAGGAAACCTGAAGAATTCATTGCCAGGAGACCCGTACTAAAAGAAATGTCAACGGGTGCTCTTGGAGCAAAAGGAACATGATGTTAGCTAGAAACTTGGATTTATTTTTTAAAAAAAGGAATAAAGGCAAAAATAAAATCATTTATTTTTATTTTTATTACTCATTATTCTAAAAGATAACTGACCATCTAAAGAGAAAGGAGTGGCACCGTATAGTACATTCAGAGTATTAGGTAAAATAAAAATGAATGACAATGAACAACAGGAGGGAAGAATCAAGAATACACAGATGCGTGACCCTTTTGTTGTGATTTGAAGATAGACTCTGCGTTATTAGAGATGTATATCATAACCTTAGAACAATCATTTTGTTTAAAATATATATGATAAACCTCTTGTGGAGATAAAATGGAATCATAAGAAATATTCAAATAATCCAGAAGATGGCAGAAAAAGGAGAAAAGCAAATAATGGCTGTAACAAATAGAAAATGGCTAGAAGATGGTAAATTTTAATCCAACCATATAAATAATCCCATTAAACTGAGACACTCTAAGTACTCCAATTAAAAGACATTGTCAGATTGGATAAACGATTCAAGACCCGACTATATGCTGTTTACAGGAAACTCACCTTAAATAAAAGACATAAATAGATTTAAGGTAAAAGGATAGAAAAAGATACAGCATTCAAACTCTTATCAAAATAAAGTCAGAGTAACTATATTCACACAGTGTAGACTTCAGAACAAGGAATATTAGAAGGGGTAAGAGTGATAAAACATCATGACCAGGGGTCCGTTATCCAAGAAGAGAAAGCAGTCCTAAATGCGTGTGCATCTAACAACAGAGCTTCAAATACATGAAGGAAAAAATGATAAAACTTGAGGGATAAACAGACAGATCCACATTTATCATGCTTTTTTTCCCCAGTAATTGATAGAACAAATAGACGAAAAAACAGCCAAGACATACAAGACCAGAAAATGCTGTCAACAAATATGTTCGGATTGGTATTCATGGAATAAGCTTTCCAAAGGGAACGGAAGCACATTCTTTTCAAGCGAGCATGAAACCATCACCCAGATACACACTATTCAAGGTCATTAACCACGCCAGGAGAAATGCAAACGGCTAGAAATCAGAAAACTTATGTTTCTGTTCAGAACAACATTAAACTAGAAACCAAAAGCAAACGTATCTAGAAAATTCCTAAATATTTGTACGTTTAACAGCATACGACTAAATAACCCTTGGATGAAAGAAAATCTCAAGGGTAATTAAAAATTATTTTTGAATTGTTTGAAAAGGAAAACAGAACATCCCAAGTCTTCTCAGTGCTTAGAGATAATGTTATGGCACTAAATGTTTAAAAGAGTGGAAAAGATGCAAATCGAAACTACAGTGAGATACCACTTCACAACCACACCTCTATATTAAGGAAAAAAAAAAAACACAGACAATAAGTTTTGGAGAGGATGCAGGGGAATTGGGTGTCTGAAGTGTGGTGGCAATGCAAAAGACACGGCGGCTGTGGAAAGCAATAGGGTGGTTCCTCAAAAAGTTAAACGACCTGGCAAGCCCATTTCTAGGTATACATGTAAAGAAAGGGGAAACAGGTCTTCAGATACTTGTACGCGAATGTTATAGCAGCATTATTCACTACAGCTAAAAGGTGGAGATGACCCAACTATCCACCAAAAAGCAACGGATGAGCATACACACGACGGATGGAATATTATTCAAGCCAAAAGAAAGAATGAAGTTTTGCTGCAAAAATGGAAGGACCCTTGAAAACATTCTGTTCAGTGAAATAAGCCAGGACAGATATCACAGGGTGTCACTGATAAGATGACTGAAAATAGCAAACTCCAAGATAGGAGATAGGAGGGAGCGGGGAGGAGGCAGAGAGGGGGAGTGTTTGTTTGGAAAAAAAACAACATAGAGAAAGAATGGAAGGGCTCAAATCAGTGATCTAAGCTTCCACTTTAAGGGACAAGGCAAAGATGAGCCAGGTAAAGCCAAAGCAAGCAAACAAAATGAAATAATGGTAAGAGGAAGAAGTGATGAAATTGAGGACAGGAAAACAAGAGGGAAAATGAACGACACCATTAGCTAGTTCTTCAAAAAGCAATAGTAAAGCTGATAAATCTCTAGCCAGGCTGACCAAGTAAAAAATAGAGAAGGCATGAATGACTTAATAATGGGAATGAAAGTGGAGTCACCATGACCCCCAGAGCTGATAAAAACGGCAATAAAGAAACACCACAAATAACTCTATAAGCCAAAATTCCACAATTAAGAAAAAATCGATCAATTGCTTGAATGACACAAACTACTGAAGCTCATTCAAGAAATAAATGAGTCATCCTATGGCTATTAAAGAAATCGAATTTGTAGCTTAAAACTTTCCCACAAGTAAAATTCCAGGTCCAGATGGTTCCACTTGTGAATTCTACCAAACATTTTAAAAAGAAATAATACCTTCTATACAATCTTTAAAAAAAAAAAAATGAAAGAGGAGGGACCTATTTCATGAGGCCAGCATTATCCTGATACCAAATGTCAGCTTGGTTTGGTTATTTGGTCCAGTTATTTGGTCAAGCAAGCACAGGCCTGTGTGCTACTGTGAGGGGATTTCATAGATGCATGTGCACTTATAATCAGTTGGTTGCATCTACAGTTGATTGCATCTACAATCAACAAAGAAGTTGCCTTCAGCAATGCGGAGAGTTTCCTTATCCAATCAGTTGGAGGTCTTAAAACCCAGAACTGAGGCTTTCAGAAATGAGAAAGAAGAATTTTCTGCCTCAACTTCAGTCTACCAACTTACCCTGGGGAATTTGGCCTCAGTTTCAGCACGACCTTTATGGAGTTTCAGGCTTGCAGCCTGCTGTACAGAGTTCAGACATGTCAGACTTCAGAGTCACCTTTATCAGAGTTTGCCGCTTGTGGCCTGCCCTGCAGAGTTCAGACTGGCTAGTCTGTACTGTCACATGAGCCAAGTCCTTATAACCGATCCCATATATCCTGTTGGTTCTTTTTCAACAACAAAAAACCCACCTATCAATAACCCCCTTGAGCATTAGCACAAACATCTTCAACACAGTATCAGAAAATCAAATTCAGCAATATATACAAGGCATATCATACCACAACCAGAATGCAAATCTAGTTCCACGTTACAAAACCAGTCAGTCATTCATCACATTAACACAATAAAAAGGAAAAATCATATGATCAGAGCAACACGTGCCGAAAAGTCATTTGACAAAATTCAAAATTCATCCATGATAAAAACTCTACACAAACTGGGAATAGAAGGGAGCTTTCTTAACCGAATAAAAGGTATCAGAACACACACAGATGCACACATGTGCACTCGTACACACACACAGAGCTCACGTGCTAAAGGGCAAAAACCCGAATGCTTTCCATCCAGGATTGGGAAGATGGCATAGACACTTCTCTCACCATGACTCTTCAGTCCTCTCCTGGGAGGCTGAGCTCTATTTCCAAATGGCATGATTGTTTATACAGAAAGTCCCCCCAGTGCCAAAAGTTCCTAGAAATAATAAAACTGTTTAGCAAGCTCTTCACTCAGGATTAACTCAATGTCCAAAAATAAACTTCATTTCTGCAGGCAGCAATGAACGATCGAAATTCCAAATGTTATGATAAAAGCATTACCACTTACAGTAGCATCCGAAAAATGAAATGCTTGGCTATAAATATAACAAAAACGTGTAGATTCTGTATCCTGACAACCACGAGACACTAATGAAAGAAAGGGAAGAGGACTTAAATAAATGGGAAAACATACCATTAAGATGACAATTTTCCCCAAATTGATCCAAAGAGTCATATCATCCCAAACCATTCCCCAGGAGAAGACTTTGGACATGCGTGTAAGTTGACTTCCAAATTCAGATGGAAATGCCAAAGAAGCAGAATAGCCAAAGCAATTTAGAAATGGTAAAAAAGTTAGAGAACTCACATGGCCCGAATTCGAGACTCACTAGAAAACTACAGAATTTAGGAGCCCCCAAAACCAGATGCAAAGGCAAGTTGAGAGAGAAAGGATTGCACGTTCAACGAATGGGGCGGAGACAGCTGGAAAGCCACATGCAAACAAAAGAGAAAAAGAACCAAAACGTAGACCTTCACTTTTCACAAAATTTAACTCAAAAATGGATTATAGAGCTAAGTGTAAAATGCAGAACTGCAGAGACTCCAGAAGAAAACACGGGAGAAAATCTTGTGACCTTAGGATAGTCGGGGATTCCAGCCTTTAAACAAAAGTGATAAATTGGACTTTGTTACAATTAAAAATATTTGCTCTGTAAAAGATAATGTGCAGAAAATGATAGAGAATGTAAACGATACTGTTACGACAAACCACAAACGGGAAGAAAATCTCTGATCTGGGTCTTGTATCCATAATATGTAAAGAAGTTTCAGCAGCTGGTAGGATTTGTGGACAAAGAGATGGTGTGTGCACGGTATAATTTAGAATTAGCTTACAATCTTCCGCTTTCTCCTGGTTCTCCTTTCACCCTGATACTTTTATGTACTCATCAGATTCCGATTCACATTTTAAACATAAAGTTATCTACTTCTGCCCGCAATCCTCTTCTCTTCATACTTGCTATATACTTCACGGCCTCAGTTAGGCCTCTCCAGCCACCTGCTTAGAAAATATCTCTGCAGGTTTCTCAAGTTCAACACATCAAAAATAACTCCTGCTAAAAAAAATACACGAACAAACAGGATAAATATAAATAAATAGTAGGGGGATGAGGGGGAAATAAATTGGGTAGATGGAAATACTAGTGGTCGGTGAGAGGGAGGGGTAAGGGGTAAGGTATGTGTGAGTTTTTTCTTTATTCTTTTTATTTCTTTTTCTGGAGTGAGGCAAATGTTCTAAAAAGTGATCATGGGGATATATACACAACTATGTGACGATATTGTGAGCCACAGACTGTACACCATGTATGAACTGTATGCATGTGAAATCTGTCAATAAAAATATTTAAAAAATAAAATAATAATTAAAAAAAAGAACTTTCAGGCTCAACAATAAGAAAAAGATCCAATGTAAGGAGTGGGCAAAGGACTTGAAGAGACACTTCGCCACAAGGAGAAGCAGATGGCAAACGAGCCCATGAAAAGATTGAACACCCTCAGTCTTCAGGGGAGCAGAGATCGAAATCCGAGGGAGAAACCACCTGATACCTACTGCAAATCCTAAGAGAAAAATACGGACACAGCCAAGTGCTGGCAAGGAGGGAAGCCACATGCCCAAGTACACAGATGTTTGTGGGTCAAGACGGTGGGGTGCCCCGATTTTGTGCGTTGGGGTGGGTGTCCGCCCTGTCGCGAGTGAGTGGCGTGGGGACTCTGTGACAGAGCCCACAGGCGGGGGGCTGGGACAGGCACCACGGCTGCCACTGGCAGGCCCATGTGGCCCCCCGGGCTGGACCTCCTGCCCCAGCCAGGGACCCGGCGAGTCCAAACCTGCTCGGGGTGGGAGGGCCTGGGGAGGGGGAGCCGGCTCCCGGCTGCCTGGTGTTTTCAGAGCAAAGGCCCTGAGGCTGAGGGAGACGGGCGGGGCTGGTGGGGCTGGGGCGGAGGCAGTGGTTTCAAGCGAAATGGAGCAGAAAGAGAAAGCTGGAATCCACCCCCTGCGGCTGCGCCGGGTGCCGGGCCCTGCCCAGAACAGGTTCTACCTGGACCAGCGACCCAGACTGACCTGGGAAGGGGCCGGGCCGGGGAACGGGGGCCTGGGGAGAGTCCCCCCACCTCACAGTCCATGACCCATCACCCATCACCCATCACCCAGAGCCCACCCTACCCACCACCCCCATCCACGGCCCACCACCCACCACTCACTGCCCACAGAGCTTGGGGTGCTGCCTGATCTCGGGTCCTGGTGGGGCGCGCGTGGCATCTGAGCCCTGTGACTCCCCACTCTGCCCAGGGGGTCCCTGACCCACAACCCGCGTCCCGCTGCACCTGGAGCCCACGTGGCACGCCCTCACTGGGGCAGCAATGTCAGGCACCTGCTCTCCGCTCACACCCGTGGCCCACCTGAGGGCTCTCCATCTCCCAGGGCAACCCTGTCCCCGCCTCCAGGAAGCCCTCCAAGCTCACCCAGCCTCCAAGGCTCTGGGCTGTCCCCTTGGCTGGGCTGGGAACCCCACATCTGTGCTGCCCCAGGGGGGAGGGGGAGGCGGTGGACAGGTCATGTCCCTACCCCCTGGACCTTCAGAAAGGCCCGGAATCGCCCGAGTCCCGGAGGAGGGGTGCCCAGGGACGGTCCATTTGCCCTGTGCACGGTGGGGGGCTGAGGACTGAGGTGGACCTGACTGCCCAGGCCCACTGGGGCAGGGGGCACATGGACTGCTGGCCAGTGATCCGTTTCTTTTCATTCTTTATTTTGTGCCTCTGTTCGTTTTAATGTGCCCTGCCGTGTCCCAAAAGGAGCATGAGGCCAGGGTAGTAGGGCCCGGCCTGGCACCAGGGGTTCCATGTGCCCCTCCCGGCAGCTGGCATGGGGTGTGACAAAGGCCGGTGCTGGGGACAGCGGGTCACAGTTTGGGAAGCGGATGGAGGTGGCAGTGGTGGCTGCAAGACATGAGGGAGGCCACGACATCGTTGGCGGCTCACGGGGTGATTGTGTGTTGCGTGTGTCACCCCAAGAAAGCTTAAATTAGATGGAGGCCATCTGCCCAGTGCACCCCAACACACACACACACACTTGTACACGCTTGCACACGCTCACACCCAGTCCTCCCCCGGCTCCTGGACTGGAGAATAATCTGTCCCCATGGCAACCCCGCTCTCACCGCCCTGGATGCAGACGCAGGTGGCCGTCAGGCCCGGCCTTTGGGTTCCAGGCATGTTCGCGGGAGCCCCGGGCGCTCAGGCCACCGGGAGCCAGGAGCCCTGAACCAGGTAGCACCCTGCATGGCTGCCACACACGGGAAGGAACATGATGTGTGCATGAGGGCAGGCCCCGCCATGGAAAGCCCAGGAAGGCTTCCCGAGGCAGGACACAGGAGAGTCCGTACTGTGCGGTCGAGGCTGCGTGATGGTCAAGAGCAGGCAAACCCACCTGGAGGGCTCTTCACATGCAGAGCCCGATGCCTCCATCCCGCCTCGTGGTGGGGGTCTGGGGCGAGGGGCCCTGGCGAGGCCGGCAGCAGCTTGTGTTGGCACGCAGGGGGCCACGGGGGCGGGAAGGGGGGCGAGGAGGGATCTGGAAGCCAGGGCTGTGCTGTGTAGCTTCTCTGAGCCAGGCCCCCTGGCCCCCACCGGCGCCCTACCAGCTTCCTGGGTGCTGGCCCCAAAGGCCCAGCCGATGGCCACAGGCTGTCCCAAGGAGGGGCTGTGTCGGGGCTGGGGAGCAACGGGGAGGGGAGATGAGGCGGCCGGGTGGGGAAGGGCACCCGCCCCGCCTCCCCCACTGGGCCCGCTCTGTCTCTTGGATGCAGCCAGCCCTGTCCTTGGGGCCTCTGTAGAGTGGGCATTGCCCAAGGGCCCTGGCAGCTCCCAGCACTGCAGAGGCAGCACCAGCAAAGCAGGAGCCAGGCTGGCAGCTCAGCTGATCACAGGGGAGGGTGGACACACATTCACACACACACACAAACACACACATGCGCACGTGACTACACACGTGCAGGCAAACACACTCACACGCATGCACACACGAGCACACAAGTGTGCACACACACAAACCCAGCACATACACACATACATACATGAGCACACAAACAAACCCAGCACATACATGCACACACACATACACACATGTGCACATGCAGACTGCACACACACTAGGACTAAAGGGGGCCCTGGTGCACCCAGCATCCACACAGAGGGCATTCTGTGCAGGGGCGCCCAGGCCTAGTGGCTGTGGGGTCCTGAGGGATGTCAGAGAAGCCCTGGGGATGGAGAGGTCACAGCGGAGCTGCCCACAGAAACCGCATGCCCCACCCAGGCCAGCCCCGCGGCCTGGCCCCTCTCGACCCCTTGAGCGGCCCCCATGTGTTCAACCCCAGAGAGACCCCAGCCTGCCACAGCCATGCACCCCGTGGCCGTGTCCTGAGCCCGTCTCCCGGCCCCATGCCTTCCTGTGACGAGCTCAGAGTCCGGTGACCCAGGGAGGGCGGGGGTGGTGGCGGCTCCAGCGCCCATCTCCCCTGGCCCAGCAAGCAGGGCCCCTCACCTGCGGGCAGCCGGGCTGCTGCAAACCCCGCCCTCCAGCCATGGAGCACATTCAAATGAGACACAAATATTTGGGCCCGAAGACAAAGCCCAGCCCGGCCCCCTGGCCCCCCCCAACGCTGCTCCCAGGCCCTCATTTGGGTATTAGTTGGATTTCGTTTAGAGATTTGCATACTATCAATGCGGGGTGACAGCCAGGACCCCCGGGGAGCTGGCGCCTGGCCCAGAACAGCGCCCCAGGGTCTGTTAGGCAAATGCCAGGGGCCAGGGACCAGGAGTGGGGGCGCCAGGGGGCTGCCAGCATGCCCGAACCTCAGGACAGCATTGCCTGTCCCTGCTCAGGGCCACGGACAGGACACGGGGGCCACGGCCGGGACTCCACACAGGACCCAGCAGGACAACAGCGAGAAAAGAGTGGTTTCTGCCAACAGGGCTCCACGCAAATGCCCCATTGTCCCAGCCCCCCACATTCCAGGAAGGAGAACACCCTCCCCTACAAAGGGGACTACCCCCCACGAGGGAAATTGCCCCCCTGCAAAGGAGATGGCCCTTGCCATGGACAGTGCCCCCCAAAAGGGGCTGCCCCGACCCCCATGAAGGGAAGTGTCTCCCTAAAGAAGACTGCACCCCCCAAAGGAAGCTGCCCCTGCCCTCCCTCCACCTCCTCAGTCTGCCAGGGCAGCCCAGGAGTCCCTATCATATGACATCGGGCAGGCAGCCACGGGACCCCCAGTCACGCACCCTCCGGGGGGGCTCTAGGGCCTGTCCAGCCCTCTGCAGCCCCCCAGGGGTGAGGAACATCTGGAGAGCAGAGCCCCTCAGTGTTGGGGAACCTCGCAGGAATCCTGAAGGCCACCGCCCAGCTCCTGGGGTCCCAGGAGGACAGGAGAGGTCCAGAGAGTGCTGACCCCACGTGGCGGGGGGGCCTGGGACTGCTGTTTCTGGAACCCCCTTTTCCCCCGCTGTCCGCTTCTGCGCCTGGAGGGCTGGTTCCTGCCGTGACTTTGCCACAATCCCTCTCTGGCCTCGGGGCCCTGGGTGCCTGGGCATGTCCCCGGAGGCACAGACCCCAGAGTTCCCCTGGCCTGGGGGTGGCTGCAGTCCCCTCTTGGCACAGAGAAGCGGGCGAGCAGAGCGTGCACCCACCCTCACTCTCCCTCTCTGTGTGGCCTTGAGCAGGGGCCGTTCTGGGGGTGCTGATAGGGAGACACCCCTTGGGAGGCTCCTCCCAGCCTCAGCCAGGACCCACATCTGCAGGGGCGCCTGGGGAGCTGGTGGCTCAGCTCTTGGTGACAATATCGGGGGTGGGGGGTGCTGGGGACCCAGCCTCAGTGGGGAGTACCGCTGGGGGCAGGTCCCTGTGGCCTCCAAGGCTCCCGGTAATGGATCAGCCCCTTTAATCCCAGCCAGCAGCTGGGGACTGAGGGGTGAGGAGGTGGGGGTGAGGGCTGAAGTGGGTGTAACAGGGCTGGGGGCCAGTAGGGGCCGTGGGCCCTGGAGTTCAGGGGGGTCTGGGCAGCTGGTGACTGGCCTGGCCCTGATCACAGCCACCACCCAGCACAGCCCCTTCTCGCCTCCTCCTCCTCTTCCAGCCTCTGGAGAGGGGAAACCTCCCCTGCTTCTCAGGTACCCCGACACTCCTGCCGTCTGTCTCCCATCCTGCTTGGGGGCTCCAGTCCCCCTGCTCTCTTTCCCTAAGGCCCAGCGCCCCCAGCAGCCAGGGGGTTGCTTTAGCCACAGGGCAGACCTGGCCCCTGCCTGGGATCCCCTGCATTGCCCTGCCCTGCCCTGCCCTGTCCTCTCCTCCCCTCCTCTCCCCTCCCCTCTTCTTCTCCAACCACCCCTCCAGGCATGCTGCCCTGCCTCTTCCCTGAAGCTCCCTCTGCAGGGTCCTGCCCTAGGGGGCCACTCATGAACGGGGAGGAGGGGAGGGCGCTGGCTGGAGAGATGGACATGGGAGTCCTTTCCGGACGCAACAGGGAGCAGACCACTGTGCCCTTCCCCCCAAGCAGAACTAGGACTGCCCCCAACCCCCTCCATGGGGAGGCCCCTCCCCTGTCACTGAGGGGGATGTCTCCATGGGCACTCCTGGCCCGGGGAAGGCGGCAGGGGCTGGGGGCAGGTGCCCGGTGCTGCGAGTTTCCCTGCACAGCTGTGCAGCGGGCACCCCCAGGAGGAAGGGTCCACGGCGCCTGCGCCCTGTCCCTTTCAGAGTCCAGGGGCCCCGGCTGGGGATGCCTCTCTGCCCCCACCCCAGCTTCTCGGGCTCCCCGGGCAGCCCCAGGCCCTGAGCGCGGGTGGAAAGCTCTGGGTAGCTGCACCACTGGACTTGCGGTCTGGAGGGCCACAGGGGTGCTGGCGGGGCCCACAGGGCAGGGGAGAGGTGCCCAGGCCTGGGTGACCACCCTAGCCACTCCCCAGTGGAACCTGGGCTGGGGGAGCTCGGTGGGGGGGGAACGTGAAGTGAGGACACCCCCATCCAGGAGGCCGCGCTCCCGGCTTGAAAGAGGACGCTCAGCCCCGCCCCCCCCTGCCCCCACCCCCCGCGTGAGTCAGCCACGCACACCCGAAGTGCTGACGCCAAAGGGAAGGGAAAGCAAGGGCAACCCAAGTTCCTTTTCCTGTCGGTGCCACATCAGGAGGCCGGAGACCGCTGGAGGAGGCTGCATGTACCGAGAAGTGGAAATAAAAGCAGTTGGTCTGGGGCAGCGTTTCCACTGATCTGCTGAAAACGGAATAAGCATGGGCGTGCGAGCTGCAGAATACAAATTGCGCAATTCCGGTGATCCTGTGTGCACATGCGGTGCCCTCAGACTTGCATGTAAAACGGGAGTTGCACAATATAAAGACAGACCACATAATTCATGCTAATAATTTTTAAATTGCTCTTTTTTTTTTTTTTTAACTTAAGACAGCATTAAGCTGCAAATGAAAAGGCACTGGAGGTTGAGAAAGAGACAGGAGGGAGAGGAAAATGCTGAATGTCCTACACCCTCTGAGGCTCTGGCTTTTTCTCTGCTCGTGAATGTGGGGCCTGCCCTGGCCCCATCAATCCAACAGCCAGTCCTGCTGGCACGTCAGCTGGTGCCCGGGCCCTGACTGGCTTCCGAGGGCAGTGAAGTCCCCTTCCCCCCATTGGAAACTAGCCCCCAAATGAGCGGCCCAAGAGGACAGGGAAGCCCCTCAAAGTGGGAGGCCTGGGGGCTGCCCCGGAGAATGGTTGAGGCCGGGTCTGTCCAGCCCACACAGCGATAGGGCTCAGAGGATGGCATGGCGTGTGCATGGGGCCTGGACTGTTTCCCTGTGGCAGGGAGAGGGGATCCACTGCACCCCAGTGTCGGTGCCAGCAGCCTCCCTTGGCCAGATTGTACATTTCCTTGTCAGCTCCATGTCCCACCTGCCTGCTAGGGCATCAGTGCCAGGAGGACATGGTCCCCGCATCCACTTGTCCCCCCAGCCCCACCCCCCCGGACTGGAGCAGGGTCCTGAAATGGGAGCTGTCGGCATGGCAGGTAAGGCCCCAGGTGTGACACGGGGCACTCAGGGCCACTGGCCCCACCTCCATCAGGGTCAGCCCTGGGTCGGCAGAGCCCTGCACGTGGGGGCCCTAAGGGAATTCCAGGGTTGAACTATGTCCCCCCCCAAATGACATGGTTAAGTCTGAATCCCAGGAACCGTGAATGGGCCTGATCTGGAGACCAGGTTTGTACTGATGTGACCAAACGGGGACGCACGGGAGCTGGGTGGGGGCAGGCCCTGAGCAGCGCGGGGGTCCTCTGACCTCGCCTCCACAACCGACCACTTTTTGTCCTTGGCCTTATCTTGACCAAGTTCACCCAGTCTTCCCCTATCCCTGCAGGCCCCTGAGCTCTGCGCCCCCAGCCCCAGCCCAAGCACGTGGGCCCACTCCCACCTGCCCATCCCAAAAACCTGCGGCCAGAGGCTTTTCTCCCCCACCCCTGCTGCCCCTTGCCTCCTGCTTGCCCAGCTTCCCCTTGCAAGTTTCTGCTCAGCTGTGCTGGCTCCTCCCAGCCCTAAGAAGAAGGCCTTGCCACTGGTTTTGAGATGGAAGGGCTCTCTCTGCTGCAACAGTCTTCCTGAGCAAAGCCTCCCCATCTATGCCTTCATGGGTTTTCACTTGTGCAATAGTTAGGTTCAGCTGTCAACCTGGCCATAGGGTGGTGCCCAGTTGTTCTGCAGCTGTGGAATTAAATCATCAGCACAGGAATATCATGTATGGCTGATCACTTCTGTGGTCAGCTAAGGGAGGTGCCGTCTGCAATGAGTGACGTTTAATCAGCTGGAGGCTTAAAAGGAGAGCCAGAAGAGAGAGGCAGCTCAGCGGAGCTCAGCGCAGCCAAGCCAGCTCAGCTCAGAACCGACACAGATCGGGACGTTTGGAGATGCAGAAAGAAACAGCCATGGGGGAAGCCATTTGAAGAGATGGAGCCAGGAGATGTGGCCGTGTGTCTTCAGGTGGGACAGAGGAAGCCAGAGGAAAGCCGACTGCCCTTCTTCCAAGGAACTGTAAGTTTGTAACTAAATAAATCCCCTTTGTAAGAGCCAGTCATCGCTTGTGTTGCATTCCAGCAGCTTTAGCAAACTGAAACAACCTGACACCTTCGAGGAGGGAATTCTGGACACAGAGACAGAAGACACAGGACAGATGGAGGCAGAGACTGGGGGAGCCGAGGCATGCCGAGGATGGACAGCCACAGGAGCCAGACCCCAGAGCCCTGGTGGAGCGCGGCCTGCCCACCCCTCACTGGCGCACATCCTGTCTCCAGAAGGATGCATTTTTGTCGTGCGTGAGCCTCCTAAGCTGTGATACCTCATTACGGCAGCCCCAGGAAACTGATAAGAACCCCCCCGTTTTCTGACATGTTCAGGATGAAAAGCCATTTGGGACCCCCAGAGACATTCCCAGGGAAACAAGGCATATCTCCTTGGGGGAGCGTCAGAATGAACAGACGAGGCACTGTACTGACTCCACGTGATGGTCCCCCATCATTTGAAGCCCCACCCCATTTACCACCGCCCCCTGCCATGGTAATACTGGGTCAAAATCAGCTGGGTCTGACTGTGAGAGGGCCCCTTAGCCCTGTCTGGCACCAGGCCCTTGCCCCCTCCCCTCGGATCCAGCTCGCGGAGTCCTGGCGCCCCGCCCCCCACGCGCAGCCCCTCACCTTCACGCACTGGAGCTCAGAGCCTCGACTTCCCGGCCTGTGAAATGGGTGGTGGCCGCCGGCACCCCCAGCAAGCTGCACCCAGAACCTGGGAAATGACCAGGGCCAGCCACCCAAGTGCTTCAAGCAATAAACTGGGGGTGGGGAGAAGGGCTTAAAGGACCCCACAAGACTTGCTGTGATTCCTAAATCTAAAAAACCAACTGTGAAAACCTTGGCAGGTATGAGGAGTGGGCCAAGGGCATTCGATGACACCAAGAGGCTGCCATTAGCTCTGGGGGTGGCACATGGCATCGGGCATTCCTTGGGATGGGACGTTATGACATTTGGGATTTTCCTGGAAATAATGCGGACTTGGGGAGAGAGGGTTGCAGGGGGCAAGAGAAGCAGGGGGTGATCACTTTTGAAGGTGGTAAAGGCGTTTTATCAGCCCTCTTTCAACTTGGGCATGTTTGTAATTTAACACATAAAAAGGCAGAAAAGACCAGATAAGTCCTGAAATGCAAAGGGCCCAGCCTCTCCAGAATATCAGCTTGTTCCATCTCCCTACCCCAAATTATCGACAGCCCTTTTCAACATGAAAAAGTTAGAATGGGCACAGCACAAATATCCCTAAACAGATCAAAGGAGATGGTGGAGGTATACAGAGAAGGTAGGGTTTAAAACATGAGTATGACTGCTGAATCATTACACTGACATTTCTTTCAGCCTCCAGTACCTCAGAGCAGCTAGCAATAAAAACCTAAAATTGTGGAATTGTAACCCCTACCAAACCCTGAAATCTGTTCTACAACTAATTATTGCAGTGTGCTTTGAAATTTATTGCTTTTATGTGTATATGTTATTTAAAGAGAAGGAGAAGTATAGCAGAGAAGATAGGATTTAACAAATGACTAACTGCTGAATCATTGTATTGCTATTTCTGTTGATCTCCAGTGTCTTGGAGCAGCTAAAAGAAAAAACAAAAAATCGTGGAACTGTATAACCCATCCCAGACTTTAAAACCTGTTCTATAGCTACTTGTTAAAATGTTCTTGGAAATTTATTGCATTTTTGTATGTATGTTATATTTCACAACAAAAAAAGTTAAAAAAAAAGTCAGAAAAACAAAACTGGTAGTGTGTGAATGTGGCAGTTTCTCCGGCTGTCCCTCTCCGTGCAGGGCCTATCCTCCCATCCTCTCTTCTCCCCAAACTCTCGGGACACCCCCACCCCTCCCAGCAACTCCCTCCCCCTCCCGAGCAGCTGCAATGCACCTGGGCTCAAGGTGAGGAGTCTCTGGGGACCTCGGTGAGGTCGCCAGTAGGGTCAGCAGGCTGTGGGAGACCCCCACCAGCCAGGGTGCCCGTGGCCACACTCCCTCTGTTCCGTAGCCAAGGCCGGTTCAGCGGGCCCCACAGCCCCAGGCCACAGCTGGTGTCTGGACCCCAGGAGAGCCCGGGCCCCACCAGAACCACCCGCCCTTATCCCGGGTTGGACGTGGCTTTGCCCCTGGCTGCAGGGAGCCCAGACGAGGCTGAGGCTGCTGCTGGCTGCAGGAGCAGGGGAGCACCTCTGTCCACCCAGCTTTGTGGGATGGAATCCCCACCTGCATGCAACGGTCCCAAACACAGGGACACCTGCTCTACTTCCGCCTCCACAGGGCTCCAGGCCTTTGCCCTGGCCACACCCTCCTGAAGGAAGGGGTGCCTTCAGCATCCTGGGGAATCCCCTCCGCCCCTCCCCCACTCCATCATAAAAGGGAGATTGTGGGTCCCACTGGGTTTCAAAGCTGCCGAGGCCCGGGGTCAAAGGTAGAGTTGAGCAAAGTCCCAGCGCTGGTCCTTGGGGCAGGGGGGTCTAGGAGGGGCCAGGGGTTCCCCTGGCAGGCCCAGCCTTCCTTGTTCATTGGCAGCTCTCCCAGCCCAGGTGGAGAGACAGGCAATCCCTCCAATTCTGGCTGCAGGCAGGGGGATGTCACTACATCTCCCCACAACCCTGCATGTGTCACCTCCATTTGCAAGTTAACCTTGCCCAGGGTTACCCAGCTAGTAACAGGAACCGTGCCTGCAGCCCAGGCCTGGTCCCGGGACAAAAGCAGGCCGAGCCACAGGTCACAGCCCCCGGGGCCCAGCCCAGCCCCCTGGACTTCCCCCAGCCTCCCACAACGCCTCCACCCACCTGCAAAGCGCACCTCTTAATTAAAATACTTTGCTAACAGTGAGGATGGGGTGGGACCCCCAGATCTCAGAACTCTCTACAGAGGAGGTGGGGTCCAGGGAAAGTCACCCACCCTCCCAACCATGGCTGCCCTCACCTGAGAAATGGGGGAGACGGAAACACAAGCAGAGGACATGACCAGAAGCCACTGATAAATAGCACTGATTTATTTATAAAGTCCGCTTTTCCCCCAAAAGCACATTTTCCTGACCCAGATCTCTCCTGGTGGAGCAGTGCTGGCTGGGTGGGTGGGACACAAACCCAACAGGCACTCTAAGGCAAGGGGGCACCTGCCAGGGAGCTCACCCCTCAGGGGCTGCTGGAGCCAGTTTTGGCCAGGCTGGAAAATCCCAGGTAGTTTGTGAGAGGGGTGCAGGTAATCTTTATTGTGCTCCATGTGTAAAGAGTCTTGATACAAAAATAAGTCTCCGTGTGTCAGTCCGGGGGTGCAAGTCAACTTGTAAAAAATAGATTCTTTCTGTCCTTGTAAAATCCTGTCCTCTCCAGGAACATCTCCCAGCGTGAGTGTCCCAGCCTCCTCTCAGGAAACCTCGAGGAGAGAAGCAGCTGCCAGCGCTGGAGGGGGCCTGGCGGCAGGTACCGTGTGGGACGAGGGTGCTGTCCTCGGAGTCTCTGGCTCGGGGGCTTCGCTGGTGGGATAGCCCGGGCTTGGGGCAGTGGGCGTAGGCCAGTCCGGCGGGCGCGCGCTGCGTGTCCAGAACTGCGGCTGCGGAGGGTATGGAGAGGAGGGGTCCGGGAACCCGCGTTAGTGGCGGCCACAGGGTGCAGCCGGCCCTCCCGCGCCCCACCCGCCTCGCCCCGGCCGCGATGTCGGCAGTTTGCTTGGCTTCATGGATTCTGCAGCTGGAGGCTGCGGTTGCCTCGGCTTGGGTCGGAGGCCGGGACCGGGCGGGGGTGGAGGCCGCGCTGGGCGCGCCCGGGAGCCGCGGTGAGTCAGAGCTGCGTACCCGCTGGCCGACTCACTTCTGCCGCCAGGGCCGGGGCGCGCGATTTGCAATGCAAAGTCACCCCGCCTCCAGCGCCTCCATCTGCCCCGGGGACCCGCATTCACTCCCGGCCTCGCCCGCCGGGGGCCGGCCCGTCACCCGCTCGCCCCCCTGCCCCCACCCCCCGGGCGCGAAGGGAAGTTTTGCAATCGCGGACAAACAATCTTCGGTCTTGCACGGGCTTGAAAAAGTTGGGGGAAAATGAAGCGTGAGCGAAATCGAAGACATCGCCAGAGCGCCGACCTCGGCACCACGGGCTTGGGGGACGCACCCCACCCCGCCCCGCCGGCTCTCTCTCTCGCCTAGCCTGACGGTGGTTACCTCGGGGGTGGGGGCGCTCAGTAGCCCCCCAGCCAGCTGGCGAAGTCTAGCAGCTCCCGCTCGTTGGGGCTCGGCGCGCCCTCGCAGCCGCTGTCCTCCGACGAGTAGGCGGAGCGCGGGGAGCCGGGCTCCGAGCTGCCCCCGCGGCCCGGGGACGACGAGGCGCAGGAGGGCGAGGTGGCGGCGGCCGCGGCGGCTGGGGTCCCGGTTGGCGGGCGGGGTGCGGGGGAGCGCGCGGGCGGTGCCAGCAGCCCCCCGGCCAGGGCGGCGCGCATGGCGTCGTGCTCGGCCAGCAGGCGCTGCAGCGCGCGGATATACTCCACCGCCGAGCGCAGCGTCTCCACCTTGCTCAGCTTCTTGCTGGCGCCGCCGTGCGGCACGTGCTGCCGCAGCGCCTGGAAGCCCAAGTTTACCAGCTTCACGCGGTTGCGCTCTCGTTCGTTGCGCTGCGCCACGGCCGCCGCGCCGCGTCCGCTCTCCACCGCCCCCGGCCGCCGCCGCCGGCTGCACCGCAACAGCTCCGGGGACGCGGACCTCCGCCGCAGAGGGCAGCCGCCGGGGTCGCCCGGCGCGGGCCGGAGCAGCGCGCCGCGGTCCATCACGTCCACATCCACCCACCCCGCGCCTCCTCCAAGCCCGCGGCGCGCCGCGGCCAGGTGCGTGCCCAGGCGTGGCGGGGGATTGCGCCCCGACGTGGCCCCCGGCGCGGCGCCGCCGAGCTTCTCCCGGGGGCGCACTCTCTGGGTGGCCGAGCGGTGGCGAGCCCTGCACGCCGAGGAGCGTGGGGCACTCGTGTCCCGCGCGTGCGGCCGTACGCTCCCCGGATCTCCCTCGGGCGGCGCAGGAGGCCGGGTTTTAAATGTATAGATAACCCTCCTCCTAGCCGCCGCCTTTCCCACGCCCTCCCCTCGCCTCGCCCTCCCGCCACGCTTCGCCCGCCCCCGCGCGCACCCGGCCGGCACAATCCGAGCCGCGCAAGTGCGCGCGCCTCCCACCCACCCCCCGGGAGCTGTCCGCCGGCCGCACGGGCGCTCCCAGCCCCAGCAGGTGCCCAGCGCGAGCTCCCAGGCGCAGCCCACAGGTCCCCGTGGGCGACCACCCTGGTCTTCCGAGCCCTGTCGGCAGGTCCCCAGTGTAACTCCAATCCCGCGCGCACCCGGCAGGTCTCTGGATCCGCCAGCCTTCCGCCCGAGCCCAGGGTGGGATGCGGGGGCGGGATGCGTGGCCGCGGCCACCGCGTGGCTATCCTGACAGAGCGAGACCCCAGAGGACCGCACGCGCCTCACCGTCTGCGCCCCACCCCCTGCAGCCGAGAGGTGGGGCGAGGCTCTCGGCCAATCGCGGCGGGCGGGCTCCGCCTCCGCGCCCCCACCCCCCGGAGGCAGCGCGTACGCCCGGCGCGTGGCTCGCAGAGCGTCGCTAACTAGGCTCCGGCCCCGCCCGCCCCGCCCCGCGCCCCACACCTGTGCCCGAGCCTGCTGCACACCTGCGTGCTCGCCCAGAGGGGTGGGGCTGGAGGGGCGGGGTTTGGGGAGGAGCCGGGCCTCCTTGTCCCCGCCCTCCACACGCTCAACCTGGGGTGTCCTTGCACCCCCGGACTGGGGGCCCCGAGCGGCGCCTAGAGCCTGAGGACCTGCGGGTTTGCACCCCATCGCCTCGGCGGCGGGCCGCTCCCTTTTCCTTGCCGCCCTCTCCCGTATTTCCCCCCATGCGTGGCCTCCTGACCCCTATCCTCCGGTCGCTGTCCCGTTTGCTACCCGCTACCCCTCGCGTCTCGCTCCTCCTTCCGTGCTCTGTTTCTGCTAAGTGCGACCTCGGGCATCAGCCCCGGGCCTGGTGCCCCTCTCCCACCCCTCTGAGCCACCCCAGGCGGCTGACATTGGTCGTTGCAGACAGCTGCGGCGCCCAGGGTTCAGTGCGACCCGTGCCCACGGGAGGTGGGACGTGGAGAGCGCTTTCCTCCCTGACCCATGGGGGAAATTGGGGTGTGTGCAGGACCCCACCTTACCGGGAGGGTCTGGGTCCTGACAGTGCCCGGGAAAGCCAGCTGGATGACCTGTCCCCCTACCCCCGGGGTCCATAGCCAGGCTGGTTTTTCCGGAAGGTGGCCATGCATGGAATTGGAGGACCCTCAAGCTGAGTTGCCTTTCTGTTTTGGCTCCAAGTGGCTGCCCAGGCCGGGGCCTCCCGTATTCACTTCTGGGTGCCCACTGCCTCCCACTGACCTGCCCACTGCCTCCCACTGCCCTGCCCGATTCCCTGGAGTCCTTCTCCTTGGCATTCCTACTTTGGGGAGTGGGGTGCAGGGTGGCACCGCCGGGCCCAGGCCGAGTTGAGGCTGCCCGTGTGGACCCATCCTCCCTCCATCCCGGGAGCCAGGTGGGTGAGCGTGGGTCCCTTTCTACCTGAGAGGAAGCAGACTCAGGCAGGACAGCCCCTGAGCCCCCCTGTCAGCGCTGGGGCGTGCTCTGGCCCAAATGGAATTCCAGACCCTCCCTCGGCCCCGTGTTCCCAGCCTTGCTCCATCCAACAGAGTCGCCCCTGCTGGCTTCTGCAGCTCCCCTGCTCAGAGGCCCCCACTTCCCCGAGGGTCACTGGCAGACCCCTCCCCCCCCCGAGATGACTGGGGCTGATCTCCTTCCTCTGCCCACACAAGACCGCAGGACTAGGCGTCAGAGAAAATCCTGGAATCCCGCAAACTGGGTCCCAGACATCCTTGCCTGGACTTGAGCTGGCCTCTGGGGCCTGGAGACCTGTGGATATCTACTGCCATGGACAAACCATGGGATTTGAGTGATTTACGATCCTTATCTCTAGGATGCCGTGGGTTGCTGGTTCCTTCCTGCAGCTGCGGTCAGCCAGGATGACCGGTTGGTGGGTGTCCTTCCCCACAGGGTCTCCCGTCCCAGCTCCTTCACAGCTGCGTGCCTGAACCCACACTCAGGACACAGCCCCTCGGCATACTGCTGGTCAAAATAAGTTACCTGGACAGGCCCAGGTTCGGGGGACGGAGAAATGAGTGCGATGAGACCACGGGGGCAAGGGGGGGCCCTGCCCCATGCCCATCCATGTCTCCTTCAAAGCCCCCACCCTGGCACCTGTGCATGCAGCCCCACCTACTGCCCCTTGCACCCGCAGACGCAGCCCCACCCACCTCCCCCATTGCACGTGCACAGCTTCCCCACTTCCCCCCTCCCCTGCATGCAAAGCGCAGGCTCCCCCACCTCCCCTTCCCCCCGCATCCACCCACGCAGCGCGCCCCACCCCCACCTGCAGCATAGTTCTTGTCCCTGTCCGAAATGGAAGTTGTCTCTGGTGTTGGGGACTGACTCACGTCCCCACAGAAGGCGTGTGGGTGGGAGCCCTCTGTCACGTGGGACCTGTGAAGGTGTTTTAGCTCAAGTCCGGCCCAAAAGGAGTGAGGGGGGCTTTTCTGCGGACTGGCTGAAGTCCTTAGGAGCCCAGGAACTTGAGCTCAGAAAGAGAAGCCCGGGGGGCCTTGGCAAGCGGCGCCACCCGATGGTGGTGAGAGCCAGACGGCGGGCGCGCTCAGGGCCCAGCCGGTGGGGAGTGGATGCACAGAACCGGGCGTGTCCCGGGGCGGAGCATGGCTCAGCCCTGAGAGGGGACCGGGCCCAGGCACATGCTGCGACGGAAGAAGCCACGCTCAGAAGGCCACGTACTGTAGGATCCGTTTATACGGATTGTCCAGGATGGGCTCTGTCCACAGAGCAGGCAGGTGGCCACTGAGGGCGGGGAGGTGGGGGCGTCCGAGGTTGGGGTAAAGGATCTGGAATTTCGTTTTGAGGGGATGAGAACGTTCTAAGGTAACGCTGTGGTGCCCACACATATCTGTGGATATACTAAACCCTTCATTGTACACTTTAAAGGGGTGGGTTGCGTGGCATGTGAATTATAACTCAATAAAGATGTTTTAAAAATATTTTTATTGATAAAACAACATACAAACATAGAAACAGTCTTAACATACAAACATCTCATCCATGTGAGCCATGTACAATCAGTGGCTCACAATATCATCACATAGTTGTGTATTCATCACCACTATCATTTTTAGAACACTTGCCTCACTCCAGAAAAAAAAATAAAAAAGGAAAAAGAAAAAATTCATGCATACGATACTCCTTATCCCTCCCTCTCATTGACCACTCGTGTTTCCATCTACCCAATTTATTTTAACCTTTGTCCCCCTTATTACATATTATGTATAGATACTGTTTACTCATCTGTCCATACCCTAGGTAAAAGGAGCATCAGACACAAGGTTTTCACAATCACACAATCACATTGTAAACGTTATATCATTATACAATCATCTTCAGGAAACAAGGCTCCTGGAACACAGCTCTATATTTTCAGGTACTTCCCTCCAACCTCTCCAACAGACCATAAACTAAAAAGGTGCTATCTGTATAGTGCATAAGAATAACCTCCAGGATAACCTCTCGACTCTGTTTGGAATCTCTCAGCCATTGACACTTTATTTTGCCTCACTCCTCTTCTTTTGGTCAAGAAGGTTTGCTCATTCCCTTGATGCCGAGTCCCCTCAATAAAGCTGTTCACAATTAAAATAAACCTGCTGTTCCAGGTGCCGCACCCACATCCTGGCACCCCTCCTTGGGCCGTGTCACCCATTCTTTTTTTTTTTTTTTAACATTTTTATTGTGAAATAAAATACACAAAAGAGCAACACATTTCAAAGCATATTTTAACAAGTAGTCATAGCACAGATTTCATAGCTTGCCCGTCCTTGAGTCTCCATCCCTGAATGCTAGGCCGGAGGTGGCGGGCAGGGCAGGTCTCAGGTGGCACCATCCCAGGCACTGCGGCTGCCAGGCCCAGGCAGCAGTATGAGCCCCACAGAGGAGCGCGGCTGGGCTCCAGCAAACCGTCCCGAGGGACGCTGACATGGGGATTTCACGTGGTTTTCCTGCATCACAAAATGATTCTCTCCCGTTGGTGTCTTCCTCCCACTTAGAGGCGTGAACACTGTCCTCGCCTTGTAGACAGTGCCCGGCACGTGCAGGGCAGGGGGTCACGGGCTGCTCTACCCACCCACGGGCCGCCCTGCAGCCAGACAAGCCCACCCTCCTGTCCCCGAAGCCCACTCCTTCTGGGTGCCCTCCCTACTGGGGCATCCCTCCACCTCACCAGGCGGAAAAGATGGGGGTCAACCCCAGGTCCTGGCACGGCTCCCCTGCCATCTCTTAACTTTGTCTCCGTCTGTCTGTCTGTCTGCCGCACCTCGAGCAGGGTCACCACGTGTCGCTGTGGTCTTGCATCCCGGCTTTGCCCCCTCCCGGCCTCTCTCTGGCTGGAAGCCCAGTGGGACCCTGCCTTCACCGTCGGGGTCGAGGCCTAGCTCCACGGCCCTCTGTCCCCACCACCTGTCCGGCTTTGGCGTCATCACTGCAAGCCGTCTCGGACCCCTGCAGCCTCCTGGCCCCCACTGCTGGTGGGCTCTGTGAGGGCGGGCACGGCCCCTCCTCTCCCTCGACGGCCAGGGAGCCCGGTGTATTGTGCTCTCCATGTGGCAGTGCTGCAGGGAGCCTGTCAGCGGGCAGGACAGCTAGCCAAGGGAGGGTCCCAGCTCTGCGACTGGCCTCCAGGGGTTCCTGAGCTCTTTGCGGCCCAGCCCCTGGGCCCCCGGGGCTGCTGGAACCGGGGTGCAGGGCCCAGAGCTTGGGCGGCTGTGCAGAGGTGGGGATGGGGAAGGAGGTCGGGGCACGTGTGCAGACATGGGGGGCTTGGCCCAGGGGAAGGAGCTGCTGCTGGAGCATCAGGTGGACAGACTCCTGCAGGACCTTCTTCCCTCAAGCCGAGGGACCTCGAGGTGAGCCCTCCGTGCCTCGGCCTCTCACGCAGGAAACGGGACGAGAATGAAATGAGGAGCACGTGCCGAGCCTGGGAGAGGCTGGGCCAGGGGCTCTGGCCACCCTCATTCACCCTGCAGCTGCTCCTAAGGGGAGCATGTGGGTTTGCCCCCTCCTGACCCCTCAGGACTGGCGTGGGCAGAGGACCCTGGTGAGCCGGGAGGCTGGGAGGGCCAGGGCTGACCACTGGCTGGTTGGGCCCAAGCCCTGCCTGTGTCCACAGCCCGACGCCGTTGGGCAGCTCTGTCTCTGCCCCTCCAGGGACTGCGCCTCAGCGCCAGGTTCCTCGTTAGGTCCTTTCTGATTCAGGTCATGGGTTGGGAGACCTCAGAACCTTCCAGAATCCTCCTCCAGGTATGTAAACTATGCTGCAAGCCTCGTGTGTGCATCGCATTCGCTGTTCAGGTCACTCGGGAGCCCTTGGAACCTTCTGGAATCCTGATGCATGGGGAAGCAGGAAGCTTTGGAAAGAGAAGTGCACCCCAGCACTCAAGCTTCAGATGTGCTGAGAAGACAAATTCAGGGGCTGCTCTGGAGAGAAGAGCCTGGTGCTCCCCCGAGGGGGTTTCACAACGGAGCTGGCCCCACCTGTCTCCGGGTGCAGTGTCTGTGAGCAGGTTTGGGCGGCCTGGAGCAGCGCTGCCCAGCCAGAATACACCGTGAACCACGTACGCAATTTCAAATGACCTGATCTGGCCATGTCTAAAACACCAATAAGGAGAAACAGATGAAATACATCTAAGACATCTGGTTCCCGGACCATGCACCTCCCCGCCCCACCCTCACAAGTACAAAAAAATATATGTATATATAACATATATATGCATATATATATATATGACAAGATCACTTCAGCCTGTCATTGATGTGTAACTATATAGCTTTTACAATGTGACTGTGAGATTGTGAAAACCTTGTGTCTGACGCTCCTTATATCCAGGGTATGGACAGATGAGTAAAAAAAAGAAAGGATGAAAAATAAGCAAATAATAGTGGGGATAAGGGTAAAAAAAATTTGAGTAGATAAGAGGGATGGGTAAGGGGTATGAAATGTATGAGTTTTTTCTTGTTTCTTTTTATTTCTTTTTCTGGAATGATGCAAATGTTCCCAAAATGATCCTGGTGACGAATGCACAACTCTGTGATGATAATATGAGCCACTGTGTACCATGAATGTGTGTGGAGATGCCTCAATAAAAGTGTTAAACGAAACATGCCATCGAGATAAAACGAGCAACTTGACCTTCTCCTTGGCATCCAGAGACTTTTGAGTGAAGCGTGCATTGCGCGCTCCCAGCACGTTTTAGTTTGCACCAGCCACGCTGCGGTTCTTTTGTGGATGGTGGTGAGGCTATGGGACAGCACAGGTCTTGGCAGAGAAGCTTCATGCTCTGTTCCCTCCCGTAACTGACAGGGAAACTGAGGCTCAGAGAGGGCAGGTGACCTGCCCCCAGCCGGCCAGCGCGGGGCAGAGAGAGCCACGGGCCCCAGCTGCGCGCCTTCAGTCCTGCCTCCTTAGGAGAGCTGGTCCGCACCCCGCCCCCCGCCTCTAGGCCACGGGGAGGATGGCAGCACGTTCAGGACAGGACAAATCATCCGGCCCCACGTTCCAACCACAGCGCCAGAGAGTGAGAAAGAAAACAGAGGAGGTGCGAGAGAGGCCTCTTCTAACTAGCTCCAGGTCAAAGAAGAGTGCAAAGCAGCGTGATGGGCTTTTTGAAACTACGTGGCTGCCAGAACAATTCCTGTACAAGCCTTACCCCAAAACAGGTCAGTGGTCTTAAGGGAGCTTCTTAGAAAACAGGAAAGACGGAACATAAATGAATAAAGCTTCACTTCAAGAACATCAGGAAGAGAAAATCAAAACCAATGTAAAAAGGTGATAAGGAGACACTAATGTCGCTAAAAGAAGAAATTAGTAAGATGGAAAACAGAACTTTGTCAATAAGATGAAAACCTGATTTTTTAAAAATGACCTACAAAATAGGCTAATGTAATAAAGAAATTAGAGAAGACATAGTGAAAAAAAATGGAACTCTGGAAGGGAACATGACAGATGTAAGAGAGAGATTATAAATTAAAGACCGCTTTCTGCTTCTCACGGTAGGAGGGGTGGAGTTGACCCTATCCCTTGAATCAACCCAACAAAAGGATCAATTTTGGGAAAAAATGGTTTTCAAGACACTGGATGTCAGACATCAAAGGAGAGTGAAACTCCAGTGATGGGCAGCCAATGGGGGGGCCTGGGGCTGCCCAGCCCCTCCCCCAAGAGTGGCCCAGGGCACAAGCCTGGGCACAACCCATGGACTCTTGGATTGAGGACGCCGAGCAAGGGCTCTGTGGAGGCTGAGCTGGCTTGCTCTCTTAGTCCGATCATGGGGGGAGAGACCTGTTGTGAGGTAGGACCTCTGGTTACATCGTTTCCATGGAGATGTGACCCTGCCCATTCAAGATGGGTCGTAATCCACTTACTGGAGTCCTTTAAGGAAGCTCATGGAGAAAGAGAGCATTCCAGGAGATGCTAAGTGAGGACGCACAGAAACAGAAAGAGCCAGAACCTGGAAAGACCCAAGGCAAGGTAAGAGAAGACATCCAGAGTTTGCCCCGGAGAAGCTAAGAGAGGCCCCACAGAGGCTGTATTAGTTAGGGTTCTCTAGAGAAACAGAATCAACAGGGAACACTTGCAAATATAAAATTTATGAAAGTGTCTCACGTGACCGTAGGAACGCAGAGTCCAAAATCCACAGGGCAGGCTGCGAAGCCGATGACTCCAATGGATGGCCTGGATGAACTCCACAGGAGAGGCTCACCAGCCAAAGCAGGGATGCAACCTGTCTCCTCTGAGTCCTCCTTAAAAGGCTTCCCATGATTGGATTTAGCATCACTAATTGCAGAAGACACTCCCCTTTGGCTGATTACAAATGGAATCAGCTGTGGATGTGGCTGACGTGATCATGACCTAATCCTATGAAATGTCCTCATTGCAACAGACAGGCCAGCGCTTGCCCAATCAGATGAACAGGTACCACAACTTGGCCAAGTTGACACCTGTCCCTAACCATGACAGAGGCTTAGAGAAAGAAACACCCTGGAGATGCTACGAGAAGACCTGCAGGGCAGAGAGGAAGCCACTGACCAGCAGACACCGCCACGCGCCCTTCCAGCTGACAGAGCTGTTCCAGACGGCGGTGACCTTTCTTCAGAGTCCAGGTATCATCTTGCTAATGCCTGAATTCAGACATTTTCATGGCCTTAGAACTATAAATTTGTAACCTAATAAATCCCCTTTGTAAAAACCGATCCATTTCTGGTATATTGCATTCCGGCAGCTTTAGCAAACCGAAACAGAGGCCACGGCAGCGTGCCTTCCCAGGATGGAGAACCAGAGAGGGACTCTTAGAGATCTGCAGAGGCCCCTCGAATACTCAGCAGGGGACTGATAAAGGTGGTTATGTGAAGAAAGTGCCAGAGACTGGGGAAAGAGTTGCCCTAAAGGGTCAGCCATAGTGCCCAGCTCTCCCTCGCGGTGAGAATAATGGCGCCATTCCCACCAGCCAGCGTGGGGAACCTCGTAATTCACGAGGCATGGGGTGGACCCTGCGGGAGCACCTTGCCTCAGTGGTGGGGGACAGCGAACCCTAAGCTGGACACCTCTCCAGTCTGCCTGGCAAATCTTAAAAGCAAGACCCAGAAGAATCGAAGTGTATCCAGGTGTGCTGGTTTGAAAGGAAGTATGCCCCCTAAGAAAAGTCATGTTTTAATATAAATCCCATTTCTTAAAGGTAGAATAGTCTCTATTCAATGCTGTGTATTTGGGACTGTGATGGGATCATCTCCCTGGTTGATGAGATTTAGTTAAGAACGGTTGTTAAACTGGATTAGGGGATGATATGTCTCCACCCATCTGAGTGGGTCTTGATTAGTTTCTGAAGTCCTATAAAAGAGGAAACATTTTGGAGAATGAGAGACTCAGAGAGAGCAGAGAATGCTGCAGCAGCACGAAGCAGAGAGTCCACCAGCCAGCGACCTTTGGAGATGAAGAAGGAAAACGCCTCCCGGGGAGCTTCATGAAACAGGAAGCCAGGAGACAAAGCTAGCAGATGATACCATATTCGCCATGTGCCTGTCCAGCCGAGAGAGGAGCCCTGACTGCGTTCACCATGTGCCTTTCCAGATGAGAGAGAAACCCTGAACTTCATCGGCCTTCTTGAACCAAGGTATCTTTCCCCGGATGCCTTTGATTGGACATTTCTATAGACTTGTTTTAATTGGGACATTTTCTCGGCCTTAGAACTGTAAACTTGCAACTTATTAAATTCCCCTTGTTAAAAGCCATTCCGTTTCTGGTATGTTGCATTCCAGCAGCTAGCAAACTAGAACAGATTTTGGTACCGGAGAGTGGGGTGCTGCTGCTGCAGTTTGCAAATACCAAACATGTTGGAACGGCTTTTTAAATGGATATGGGGAAGATTCTGGAAGAGTTGTGAAAAGCTTGATAGAGAAGGCCTAGAATGTTTTGAAGAGACTGTTGGTAGAAATGTGGACTCTAAAGACAATTCTGATGAGGCCTTAGATAGAAATGAGGTCCGTGTTATTGTAGACTGGAAGGAAGGCGATCCTTGTTTTAAAATGGCAGATAGTCTGGCAAAATTGACTAGTGGCTTTGGCTGGAAGGCAAATTTTAAAAGCCATGAACTTGGATATTTAGCAGAAGAGATCTTCAAATTAAATGTCGAAAGTGCAGTCTGGTTTCTCCTTGCAGCTTATAGTGAAATGCGACAGGAAAGAGATAAGCTGAAAACTGAACTCTTGAGTAAAAAGAAACCAGAAGTTGAGGTCCCAGAAAATTCTGGGCCTACAGAAAGGGAGACTACAGAGTATAGTGTGGATTTAACCAAATGTAGAACCAGCCAGTCATTTCAGAGAAAGTCAGGATCAGACATGGAGTTATCCAGGAAAGATTTGTGGAAACTCCTTACGTCTGATGGGCATGATCCAAGGCTACTGCATAGAAAGCCAACGAGAGTGCTGTGGGACCTGTATAAACAGAGCTGCTGCCAGTTTGGACTGAAAGGTTCAGAGAAGGGACACATTGGAGGAAAAATAACTTCAGAGGCAAAGCCATGGAGGCTGAGGTCTGAAGTCAAGAAGCCTCAGGCCAGGAGAGCAGACCCACCCAAGCCCGTGGAGAGGGTGAGTTTGCCCCAAAGGCAGAGAATGGGCCTTCCACCTCATTGCAGTGGAAGAGTCATGCCGCCTCAGGCCTTGGAGAAGGTGAAGCACGTTCCTTGGGGTTTGGGGGGAGCCTGGCTGCCACCACATGGAGGGGTTGAGCGTGTGCCCCGGAGCTGGCAGAGAGCCCAGGTGTGGCCCCAATGCTTGGAGAGGGTGGAGCCGAGAAAAAGGTGGTCTCCCCAATATCCCCCAAGGTTGCATTCAGAGAGAGGCAGGCGTAGGCATTTGGAAAGGGTGGGACTGCCACTTTCTAAAGCCCTGAGGATAAATGAGTCTCAGACTTTGAAATCTAATGGACTTTGCCCTGCGGGTTTTCGAAACTGTATGGGTCCAGTGACCCCTGTGTTCCTTCCTCCCTATGGAAATGTGTCTATGTATCCTGTGAATGTTCCTTCTTTGTATGTTGGCAGCAAATAACTTGTCATGAGTTTTCAAAGGTCCAGAGCAAATGGAGAGAATTTTGCCTTAGGACAGACCATGCCTGTAACTGACTTGATGAGATTTTATACTGTCTCTAATTTTGTACTTCATTGTATTGCTACTGAAAGGTTTAAGGTTTCTGATATTGTTATGAAGTTAATATATTTGTATATGGGAAAAACATGTCTTTTTTAGGGGCCAGAGGGTGGAATGTGCTGGTTTGAAAGGAAGTATGCCCCCTAAGAAAAGTCATGTTTTAATATAAATCCCATTTCTTAAAGGTAGAATAGTCTCTATTCAATGCTGTGTATTTGGGACTGTGATGGGATCATCTCCCTGGTTGATGAGATTTAGTTAAGAACGGTTGTTAAACTGGATTAGGGGATGATATGTCTCCACCCATCTGAGTGGGTCTTGATTAGTTTCTGAAGTCCTATAAAAGAGGAAACATTTTGGAGAATGAGAGACTCAGAGAGAGCAGAGAATGCTGCAGCAGCACGAAGCAGAGAGTCCACCAGCCAGCGACCTTTGGAGATGAAGAAGGAAAACGCCTCCCGGGGAGCTTCATGAAACAGGAAGCCAGGAGACAAAGCTAGCAGATGATACCATATTCGCCATGTGCCTGTCCAGCCGAGAGAGGAGCCCTGACTGCGTTCACCATGTGCCTTTCCAGATGAGAGAGAAACCCTGAACTTCATCGGCCTTCTTGAACCAAGGTATCTTTCCCCGGATGCCTTTGATTGGACATTTCTATAGACTTGTTTTAATTGGGACATTTTCTCGGCCTTAGAACTGTAAACTTGCAACTTATTAAATTCCCCTTGTTAAAAGCCATTCCGTTTCTGGTATGTTGCATTCCAGCAGCTAGCAAACTAGAACACCAGGTAACCTAACTATGCTCCAAACAAATCCAAAAGCTATTTATAGGATCACAGAATATATAGCACCTGACAAGAGAAAATGGACAATGTCTGATACCCAATTAAAAAAAGTCAAGCGTGCAAAGGAGCAAGAAAACATGACACATAATGAGGAAATAAATACGTAACAACTAACCCAGAGCTAACAAGGACATTAAACGTTATTATAATTGCATTCCAGATGCTAAGAAGGAAAGTAGAGATGGGGAAGATATTTTAAAAGGCACACATTGAATTTCTGGAGACAAACTGCCTGAGATGAGAAGAACACTAAGTTCAGTTAATATAGATTTGATGTTGTAGAAGAAAGAGACGATCAATGAACTTGAAAATAGGAGATAATACAAAAGTAGTAGATATCCACAATTAAACTCAGGGAGAAAAGATTTTTTTTTAATTTATTTATTAATTTAAAAAAATTTAACAAATGAAATATAACATTAACATAGATAATCAGTAATTCACAATATCATCACTCAGTTGCATATTCATCATTTCTTAGAACATTTGCATCCATTCAGAAAAAGAAATAAAAAGACAATAGAAAAAGAAATATAATGAAAACGGAAAAAAAAAAAGATATACCTACCATACCCCTTACCCCTCGCTTTCACTGATCACTAGCATTTCAAACTATATTTATTTTAATATTTGTTCCCCCCGTTATTTATTTTTATTCCATATGTTTTACTTGTCTGTCGACAAGGTAGATAAAAGGAGCATCAGACACAAGGTTTTCACAATCACACAGTCACATTGCAAAAGCTATATCATTATTCAATCATCCTCAAGAAACATGGCTACTGGAACACTGTGCTACATTTTCAGGCAGTTCCCTCCAGCCTCTCCATTACATCTTCAATAACAAGTTGATATCTACTCAATGCGTAAGAATAACCTCCAGGATAACCTCTCGACTCTGTTTGGAATCTCTCAGCCATTGACACTTAGTCTCATTTCACTCTTTCCCCTTTTGGTCGAGAAGGTTTTCTCAATCCCTTGATGCTGAATTTCAACTCATTCTAGGGTTTTTCTCAATCCCTTGATGCTGAGTCTCAGCTCATTCTAGGATTTCTGTCCCACGTTGCCAGAAAGGTCCACACCCCTGGGAGTCTTGTCCCATGTAGAGAGGGGGAGGGTGGTGAGTTTGCTTGCTGTGTTGGCTGGAGAGAGGGGCCACATCTGAGCAACAAAAGAGGCTCTCTTGAGGGTGACTCTTAGGCCTAAATTTTAAGTAGACTTGACCTATCCTTTGTGGGCTTAAGTTTCATATGAACAAACCCCAAGACTGGGGGCTCAGCCTATAGCTTTGGTTGTCCACACTGCTTGTGAGAATATCAAGAATTCAACTTGGGGAAGTTGAAGGGAGAAAAGATATTTTTTTAATGAAGATGCATCAGTGAACTATACCCAACTCAAGTGATCCAACACACAACTGGAGTCCCTGAATGAAAGGGTGAGGCGTAGATAGAAAAAAATGGAAGAAATAATGACTGAAGGTTTTCCAAATTTGATGAAAATTATAAGCCCACAGATCCAAGAAGCCCAATAAACCCCAAAAACAAGAAACGAGGAGAAAACTACAACTAAGACACATTGTATTTCCAGCTACTCAAAAACAGTAGTAAATTTAAAAATCTTACAAATAAAGAAAAAAGACACATCATGTAGTGAGGAACGAAAATAAGGAAAATAGCAGATTTCTCATCGGAAAGCATGGACGCCAGAATGCAGTGGGATGACAAATTTAAAGTCCTGAAAGGAAAAAAAAAAAAAACTGTCAACAAGAATTCTGTATCTGGCCAAACTATCCTTTAAGAATGAAGGAGAAATTAAGACAATTCCAGATAAACAAAAGCTGAGGGTGCTCATTACCAGTGATTTTGACCCATAAGAAATGGTAAAGGAGCCCTTCAGGCTGAAATGAAGGACATCAAAGGACACCGAAATCCATAGGAGAAAATAAAGGATACTGGTAAAGATAACTACCCAGGGAAACGTAAGAACTACTCTTATGGTAGTTTGGGTTTATAACTCCTTTTTATCTATAGGATTTAAAAAGAAAATACATAAAATAATAATTATGAAACTAATTTAATGGACACATAAGATAGAAAGATGTAATCTGAGTTGTGAATGATATAAAAGGGAAGGGACAGATACAGAGGGGCTGAGTGCTTGTGTACCATTGAAGCTGAGTTGGCTGTGTTACAACTAGTTTGTTATAATGTAACATGTTCATTGCAACGCCCATGGCCATCACTAAGAAAACAACTAAGAAATATATGGAAAAAGGAAGAAGGGACTCAAAATGGTGTACTGCAAGAAGTCAACTAAATTTTAAAATGGACAATTATGGAAAAATGAGGAAGAAAAAGAATATTCGACATACAGGAAGCAAATACCTAAATGGCATAAATAAATCTTTCCCTACCGGCAATTCCCTTAAACTTAAATGGATTAAACTGTCCTATATAAGGGCAGAGATTGGCAGATTGGATAAAAAAAAAAGGGGGGGGTATCGTCTATATACTATCCACAAGAGATTCACTTCAGATTCAAAGATGTTTTAGGTGAAAGGATGGAAAAAGATAATTCCATGCACATAGTAACTGCCTTAATTTTCCAGGCTGCTGTGCCCGATAACAGAAAATGGGTTGGCTTAAACAACGGGAATGTGTTGGCTCATGGTTTTGAGGCTTAGGAGAAGTTCGAAATCAGGATACCAGC
The DNA here is from genome assembly GCF_023851605.1 of Tamandua tetradactyla. Lineage (NCBI taxonomy): Eukaryota > Metazoa > Chordata > Mammalia > Pilosa > Myrmecophagidae > Tamandua > Tamandua tetradactyla. Next base: position 2,220,744 of record NC_135335.1, read on the forward strand.
AAGACATACTTTCTCCACCAAATCTGTTGCTGGCTGCCCGGCAGTCCTTGGGTCCTTGGCTTGTGTCTCTGCTCCCGATTGTCACATGGTGATATCCTTTCCTTCCTTCCTTCTATGACTTCTGCTCCTCTTCCTCAGGCCCCCGGCAATTCAGCCAAGAATCGCTCTCCATCAGTTGGGCCTCAACAACAAATAACAGCCTCCAGAGGCCCCACGTGCAGCAGGCTCACCCCCACAGGGACACGGGTTACGATGATGTGTTTACCCGGGGAGGCGATTCGACGTATCATAGTCACCAGAAGAGAACTGGGATGTCATTGTCAGACAATAAATGACGTGGTCCCAGCACAAGCACAGACTATAGGTCAGTGGGACAGAAGAGACAGCTCCAAGACCGACCCTCATAGCTTTGATCAATCGTATTTTACAAGAGTCTCAGACCATTCAGTGGGAAAAGGACCATCTTCTCAAAAAATTGTGCTGAGAAGACTGAATATGCATTTGCAAAAGAATGAAATTAGACCTTATCTTATACTGCAAGTAAAAATGAACTCAAAACAGATCAAAGACCCAAATTTAAGAGGCAGCAGTATAAAAATCTTAGAAGGAAACGTGGGAGAAAATCTCCACGACCTTGGATTTGAAAATGGTTTCTTAAGCATGGTGCCCCAAACAAAAGAAAAAACAGATCAATAAAACTTCATCAAAATTTAAAATTTGGGGGCATCAAAGGACACCATCAAGAGAGACAACTCTCCAAATGGGAGAAAGTATTTGAAAATCATATGTCTAGAAAGAGACAAAAATCTAGAATATGTAAAGAACTCTTACAACTCAACAAAAAAAGAGAAAATAAACCAATTAAAAACTGGACAAGGGCCTTGGTCAGACATTTCTCCAAAGAAGATACACAGGGGCCGCGGTGGCTCAGCGGGCAAGAGTGCTTGCCTGCCATGCCGGAGGACCCCGGTTCGATTCCCGGCCCCAGCCCATGTAACAAACAAACAAACAAACAAACAAACAAAAAATAATAAAATAAAAAAAAAAATACTTTAAAAAAAAAAAAAGAAGATACACAAATGGCCAACAAACATATGAAAACATGCTTAACCTCATTAGTCATTAGTGAAAGGCAAATCAAGCCCATCGAGATGTCACTTCACAGCTGCTAGGATGGGCATTATTTGTCAAATGGAACTTAGCAGGTCACTCAAGAATGTGGGGAGATTGGAACCCTTCTGCATTGCTGGTGGGAATAGCAAAGGGTACAGTCACTGTGGAAAACAGTCTGGTGGTTCCTCAAAAAGTTACCATACGAGCCAGCAATTCCACTCTATAGGTATACACTGCCCAAGAGAACTGAAAACAGGGATTCAAACGGGTACTTACATGCTGCTATGACAAACACCACCAACTGGCGACCTTACAAACCGGTGACCTTAGTAACAAGAATTCATTAGCTCATGGTTTGGAGGCTGGAATTCCAAAATCATGGAGTCGCAGGCTGACGTCCGTGGGGTTCTGCTGGTTGCTTGCTGGTGGTCAGTCCCGGGCTCCATTGTGCGACCCTGTCTCTTTCTGCTTCCTCATATGCCCTGGGCTTCCATGTCCAAATTTCCTTTGCTAATATGGACTAAGAAGTCAGACCAGTGTAAGGCAAACCCGGATTCAGTTTGGCCCCAGGTTAATAAGATCTTCAAATGTCCTCTCTACAGAAGAGTTCACACCCACTCACTGGAATATCTCTGCGAGTGGCGGTGGGGTGGGGCTCCATCTCCCACTAGACTAGATAAATTCACAGGGACACGGCAGTGCGCGGGAGCTCAGTGGCAGAATTCTCACCTGCCATGCTGGAGACCCGGGTTCGATTCCTGGTGCCTGCCATGCAAAAAAAAAAAAAAATTTCATAGGGACAAAAAGTAGAATAAAGGTTACCAGAGAATAGGGAGTTATTGCTCAATGGTCCAGAGTTTCTATTTGAGATGATAAAAAAATTCTGGAAATAATGGTGATGGTTGCACAATGTCAGGAGAAAATTTTATGCTAATAAATTCTTCAACTTATATAAATTGGACAAATACCTTGAAAGAAAAAAAACGACCAGAACTTATTCAAGAAGAGACAGATAATCATAATAACCCCATATCTATGAAACAAAATATAAGGAACAAGGCAAGAATGTCTGTTCTCACAGCTTCCATTTAGCATTGTTCTGGACATTTTAGCCAGTGCAATAAAGCAAGAAAAATAAAGAAAATGTGTCTGTATTGGAAAAAAAGAGCAAAATTTTCTTTTTTTTTTTAGGTGCATGGTCTGGGAATTGAATCCGGGTCTCACACATGAAAGGCGAGCCTTCTACCACTGAACCACCCGTGCACCCCAAAATTGTATTTATTCACAGAAAACATAATCATATATACGAAAATCTGAGGGAATCAACAAAGAAGTACTATAACTAATAAGCGAGCTTAGCAAGGCTGCAATATACAAGATCAATACACAAAATCAATTGTATTTCTTTATACCAGTAGTAAGCAATCAGAACTGGAACTAAAATTCCATTTTAAATAAATAAAAAATATGATTAGGCATACATATACCAAAAGACATGCAAAACCTATACACTGAAAACTACAAAACATTGGTGAGAGAAATTAATGTCAACTTTTAAAAAATGGATCTATTAACCATGTTTATGAATTGGAAGACCCAATATTGTTAAGATGTTAATTTCTCCAAAATTGATCTATAGATTCAGAGCAATCAAAACCCCAGCAGGCTTTTTTTTTAGTGTGGCAGTGGACAAACTGATTTTAAAATGCATGTTCTTTATTACTCACGCAAATTTATTTTCATTCTTCAATTGATGTATTATTTTCTTGTGAAAATCGGGGATGTATCTTAGGTTAGGATGGAGTATATCATAATGTTTTCCCATCAAAATTGATGGAAGTATTTTTTTTTCATTTAATGGCTTTTCACTTCACAGCAAGGCTCTCATAAACAAATTAATATTTTTAAGTGCAAGAGAAGAGTATTCCAGAGTCTTTTCTAATCTCTCTACTCCCTGTCTCTGGTCCAGCTCTAGTGCTTGTGCCAATCCCATGTGGTTTGGAATTTTGATATTATGGCTTTATAACATCTCTTAGTATTAGGCAGGACAAGTTCCTCTTCTTTTTTCTTTGTAGTCAGAGCTGACTGAGCTACTGCAGGACATTTATACTTCAGTACCCGTGTGATAGTAAGTGCATCAAACTCTTTAAACACCCCAACTGCGGGGCCAAATGGGATTGCATCAGATGTCAGGATTGATTTAGGATGTTTGACATCAATTGCAATGATGTGACATCAATTGCAATGATGTCAAACATGCATAGTTTGCAATACTAAGGCATCCCCTTCATGAAATGTCTGTCCATTCACTCCAAGCAGCACCTACTGGGGTCCTTGAGTCTAGCATTTTCCACATGGAAGTTTAGCATATTCCCGTTATATTGATTTCTAGATACTTCCAGTTTTATAGGCGTGCTCTTGTCTTTTATTTTACCTTCTCGTTGGTTATTGAAGCACTGGGAGCAGCTACCTCACTGTTCCACGTCTCTTGCAGCCTCTCAAGAGAATAATAGTTCTCTTACTATAGCACTTCCTTCAACGTGCTGGCAAAGGGGGTGCCTGAGTGCAGATACTCTGAGGACTTCTGTGCCTGAAAGTATTTCTATTCCACCCCATACCCACAAGCATTACACCCTGCACAATTCTATGTTCAGTGTTGTTTTTCATTAATGCCTTCAGATTTCTCTTTCATCTTTTCCTGTCCCGTGCTGCTCTCAAGCAGAATAATATCGTTTTCATTCTCGTCCCTTTAGGAAACCTGCTGATTTACTGTGCAACTTTTAGGACGTTGGCTTTGACTGTTTGCATGTGTGCACACACACACATACATGTCATAAAACTTCCCATTTAACCATTTTTCAGTGTACAATTCTGTGGTATGAATATTACATTTGTTATTTTGTGCTACCATCACCACCATCTATTTCCAAAACTTTTTCCTCATTCTACTCAGAAACTCTGTACCCACTAATAAATCCCCTTTCCCCCTGCCCCAGCCTCGGGGAACCTCTAGTCTACTTTCTGTCTCCATGAATTTGCTCATTCTAGATATTTCATATAAATAGAATCATAGACTTTGATAAATTTTAATGTGTTTAGGTTCTTCTTTAGCTGCCCCATTTGACCATTTGAGAGTCCTTTCTCGTATTTCTTTAGTTCTGGGAAATTTATTTATTTCAGATTGCCAACATCATCCCTTATGTCCCTGGGCTTCTTTCAGGATTCGTTTAATTTCTTGGCCCCTCCCTTTCAGTAAATGCCCTTCGTGTGCTAGGTGAGGGCCAGCTCACTGCTTCTCTCTTATAGCAGGTGCCAGTGAAGGGGCAGGGACCTGTGTCAGTCAGTCTCAGGGTCCTCCCTTTCAGTTTCTTTAAAAAACATCTCTTGGCTCCTTCTTTTCCTTCCCTTCCTTTGAGATAATTGGGCCTGAATTGCATTCAGGGAAGGAGGCAAAAGGGGGAGGAGCAGGGGACCATGTTGAGGAGGTGGTCAGGACCAAGGAGGGGCTGGGGACTGCAAGGCCTGAGGCAGTGGTCAGGGACAAGGAAGCAGCCAGCTGAAGGACATTAGTAGACAAAGAGTGAGAAACTAAGTGTATATACATTAAGGATAGTGGAAGCCAGTACTCCTGGGTGGAGAAAGGAGTGATAGATACAGAAAGGGTGAAGTACAGACTCTACCTGGGATGTTGGACTAGAACTTGAAGAAAGCAATGTAAATTCGTGATTTTTAATATACAGAAATTGACAGTTAGCGAGGTAGCTATGGATACATGTGTTGTTACATGTGTTACTAGCTTTCTCCATCAGGACCCTAAATAGTCGATGCCCAAAGGCACTGGGCACACCTGGTGTTCAGATGTTGGTTTCTAAATACCATTTTCCACTACAAGAAACCAGGGCTTTTCGAGCCATGGCTGGTTATGGGACTGGAGAAGGCGAATTACAAGATGAACCCGGAACATCTTTGCTAAAAAGTAAACAAGCTGTTCAAAAATGACAGAGACTTGTCAAAATGACCCAGGAGCTGAACTGAAGGGCTCCTACTGCCATATCTGCGGCAATTTCAACACCAAAATAAATAGTGATAGTAACACTTCACAATCCACTGAATAAAATAGAAGTCCATGAGTCCAAATTGAAAAGCACCATTCATGGAGGAGAAGGAAACACTCTCTTCTACAGTAGAAGCCAACTAAGGTGGAAGGAAAAATGGAATTAGAAAATCTTCACTGGGCAGTCATCACAGTAATTATTTAGGTGCAAATCATCAGTGGGCACTAAAACCAGCAAGTACAAAGTTTGAGGAGGGCAAGGAGTGATACATATTTTCATGCTTCCTCCCTTAAAATATTAACTAATTATGAAGGGGAAAAGAGTAGCTTTAAAGTGAGAAACTTACCAGACACAACTCAACCAAGTGTCCAGTGTTAACATCACCAGGACTTCCTCTTTGGCCCTGATGGAATAAATAGGACCAACCTCAGCCTTCCTCGCGACACAACCAGAATACACAATACACGAAACAGCAGCCTACTAATGCTGAGCAGACACTGCGGGATGTGATCCTACCGAAGGCGTGAAACAAGCCAGGCCAGCCTAGTCGTTGCGTCAGCTCATCGACGGGAGAGAGTTTCCAGGCTACAGCACAGGGAGGAGAAACCCACGCTGAGCTGGGGGGTGCATTCGCTGGGCAGACAGAGACCAGAGTTTGCAGAGCAGATCCCTGGAGAGAGAGGGACAGCTGCAGAGGGTGCCCTCGAGTCTTCGGCTGAGTACAGATCCCCACGCGCATGCACAGACACTCCCTGCCGCTGGGAAAAAACCACAGGAGGGGCCCACACAGGCCTGTAAACTGTTGGTGTCCCCATCAAACTACATAGCACACAGGATGGCAGCCAGAGTCCTTGGGATCCCCTTAGCACTGATCCCAAATTAGCCCTAGATTGACGGCTGCCTGGGACTCACCCCAACAAAGCGTAACAGCTAACCTTAAAGGAATCCAGCCAAAATCAAACCAATTAGCAGTGTCAGAACAAAGTCCAACACTAATGAAGGGAATACAACAAAATCCAGCACCCAACAACACAAAACTCACAATAAAAGACTCACATGCAAAGAAATGTGAAAATGTGACCCCAAGCCCAGAGAAACATCAGTCATTACAAACAGATTCAAACATGACAGAGAGGCTAAAATTAATAGAGAAGGCGATTAATACAACCCTTATAGATATGCCCCATATGTTCAAGAAGGTAGATTATATTTAAAGAAAATGTTGAAGCAAATGTAATAAAGTGCTTATACTTGGGATATGGGTAAAGAGATAGGGGATGTCTTTGTACTATTCTTGCAACTTTTCTGCCCATTTGAAATTGTATTGAAACAAAACATTAAAGAGGGAAGGAGTGAGCCCTTGGCATGGAGCGGGAGCCTCAGAATTACATCAATTGCCCCCTTCTCTCCTGCTCTGTCAGCACCTTCTGTGAGATTCACCTTAAACCCTGTAGGGAAATTCAGCTTTGAGAATAGGCAAGCCTGGGACCATGGCAGCAGGGCCTAGGGTCACGGCAGCATGGCCTAGAGTCATGGAGGCCTGTCCTGGGGTCACGGCAGCATGGCCTGGGGTCACGGCAGCATGGCCTAGGGTCACGGCAGCATGGCCTGGGGTCATGGAGGCCTGTCCTGGGGTCATGGCAGCATGGCTTAGAGTCATGGAGGCCTGTCTTGGGGTCATGGCAGCATGGCCTGGGGTCATGGCAGCATGGCCTGGGGTCATGGCAGCATGGCCTAGAGTCATGGAGGCCTGTCTTGGGGTCATGGCAGCATGGCCTGGGGTCATGGCAGCATGGCCTAGAGTCATGGAGGCCTGTCTTGGGGTCATGGCAGCATGGCCTGGGGTCATGGCAGCATGGCCTAGAGTCATGGAGGCCTGTCTTGGGGTCATGGCAGCATGGCCTGGGGTCATGGCAGCATGGCTTGGGGTCATGGCAGCATGGCCTAGAATCATGGAGGCCTGTCCTGGGGTCATGGCAGCATGGCCTGGGGTCACAGCAGCATGGCCTGGGGTCATGGCAGCATGGCCTAGAATCACGGAGGCCTGTCCTGGGGTCACGGCAGCATGGCCTGGGGTCATGGCAGCATGGCTTGGGGTCATGGTACCATGCCCTGGGGTCACGGCAGCATGGCCTGGGGTCACGGCAGCATGGCCTGGGGTCATGGCAGCATGGCCTAGAATCATGGAGGCCTGTCCTGGGGTCATGGCAGCATGGCCTGGGGTCACAGCAGCATGGCCTGGGGTCATGGCAGCATGGCCTAGAATCACGGAGGCCTGTCCTGGGGTCACAGCAGCATGGCCTGGGGTCATGGCAGCATGGCTTGGGGTCATGGTACCATGCCCTGGGGTCATGGCAGCTTGGTCTGGGGTCATGGCAGCATGGCCTAGAATCATGGAGGCCTGTCCTGGGGTCACAGCAGCATGGCCTGGGGTCATGGTAGCTTGGTCTGGGGTCATGGATGCTTTGCTTTGGGTCATCACAGTCTGGTCAAGGTTCATGGTAGCCTGGCTTTGGATAATGGTGACCTGTCCTGGCATCATGGCAGCCTGGCCTGTGTTCAGGACAGCCATCTCAGGGTCATAGCAGCCTGACCTTGGGTCATGACAGCCTGGCTTGGGGTCCTGGCAACCTGGTCCAGGGTCATAACAGCTGCTCCAGGACCATGGCATCTTGGCCTTGGACAAGACGGCTGGCTCAGTGTCATCACAGCCTGACCTTGGGTCCTGATGGCCTGGTCTGGGGACAGCGCCATGCCCTGTGCTAAGTGTAGCTTGGCCTGCCGTCATGCCAGCCTGAGCTGTGGTCATGTGGCCGGCCCTCCGGCCAGGCAGCCATGCTTAGGGCCATTGCTTCTGTCCTGGTGTTATCGCATCTGGCCTTGGGTCATGGCAGCCTGGCCTGGGGCCTTGGCAATTGTTAAGGAAGGAAGCAGGGATTTAGGAAATGGTCCCAAGAAGCAATCAACCCGCCTTGCTGTGGATGGGTGGGGTCGGGGAGGGTCCCAGTTGGGTTTAGTTTATGCTTCAGTGGCTGCAGAAGCCCTTGCCTGGGAAAAGGTAGCTGGCCATGGTGGGGAGTACGGAGGGAAATCAAGTTTCCTTTTGGACATGTGGCTTTTGGGAAATCTGGAAAATATCCAAATAGAAGTGGGAGATTGGCAGCTGAAATCCCAATCTGGGGCTCAGTGGCAGGGTTGGAACTGCAGAGTCCTGGGTCTTTAGTGACAGGTACGCCCATGGGAGCTGATGAAACCATCCAAGGGGTGAGGGCGGGAGGTGGGAAGGGGGGCTTGTCCCACCCCAGAGATACTCCAATATCTGGACAGCTGGAATGACACAGAAGACAGACTGACCCCACACGGGCCTGGTCTCACTGGTTGGGTGCAGTAGCCACCTGCCCCGGTGCTGGAGAAGCCACGGGAGGAGTTGAGGCCATCATCCCGCCCCACACAGTGGGAGACCCGGCATGGCCAGCCTGGACAGTGCCCAGCGGCAGCCGGCCCAGCCCTGCACTAACCCGCAGTGTAAAAGGGAGACGCTCGTCACCTCCCTGCCACCCCAGAGCCCACATGGGTCACTCAGCCCCACGCTAGCCTGAAACTGGGCACGGAGGAGAATTGTGGGACATGGAACCCAGTTAAGCCAAGTTCATGAATGGCCTCCACATGCACCTACGTTTTTCGCATTGTAAAAGTTATATCTTTATACCATCGTTTTTAAGAATCAAGGCTTCTGGAATATAGCTCTACTGTTTCACGTACTTCCCTCCAGCCACTCCAATGCATCATCAGCTAAAGAAGGATATCTATATAATGCACAAGAATAACCTCCAGGTTAACCCCCCACTCTGTTTGAAATCTCTCAGCCACTGAAACCTTTTTTCGTCTCATTTCTCTCTTCCCCCTTTTGGTCAAGAAGGCTCTCTCAATCCCATGATGCCAGGTTCCAGTTCATCCCAGGATTTCTGTCCTACGTTGCCAGGGAGTTGTATAGCCCTGGGAATCATGTCCCATGTAAGGGGGAAGGCAGTGAGTTCACCTTCCAAGTTGGCTGAGAGCGAGGCCAGGTCTGCACCTGCTCCTCTCTTAAGTATTAGGATCACTAACCTCTTTATTGACGTAATCCACAGACCACAGAGTCACCCTTTCAGTGGGCAAGTCAATGGTTTCTTTAGTATATTCATAGAGTCATGCAAACATCACCACTGTCGCATTAAAAAAAAACAGCCCCCCCCCGCCCACCTTGCCCCCCAGTCCCAGCCTCTGGCAGCCACTGGTCTACCCCCTGCCTCTGTGGATTTGCCTGTCTGGTATTTCCTACTCAGTGCCACGCACATCTTGTAAAAACTGTATTTAACTTCTAAATAAAAATGAAACAAAAGCTTCCACCTAACAATACACAACTGAGCCTTTGTACAACCGAAAATACACTACCTTCTCCCCAAAAGGAAGCGAGATCACCCTTTCCACCTTGGGGTGCTGCTCATTCTTTTTCCAGCTGACCCGTGTTCCCCCTTTGATATTTCAGAATTCGAACCCTAAGGTTAGCTCCTAGTAATTACATATTGTATTAAATCATGGGAGGATGGAAGAGGAGAAGGAAAGTCAGTTAACACAGTCATATTTAATGTTTTCGCATCAGAATAAGGAAGAAACACCGGCCCTGTTTCTGCACCGGCCACGTGGTGGTAGCTGGGAGTTACAGCTGTCTTCTTCCGTATTCCATCTGACCAGTTGTGGCTCCTTGCCTGGGGAGGTGACCCAAGCCTTCATTCCCAGAGGGCTGAGGGCATTAGCAGCCCTGCCTGAATTGAGTCGTTGTAGTCTTCCACTGATCTCAATCACAGAACACGGGAGTCTTAAGAAGGGCTCCAGGGGATGTCCTGCATTCCAGGCATACCCCTCCTTATCCCTGTTGGGAAATAACATCGAATTTCCCAAAGATAGCCTGCACAGCAGCCCCCTTCCTTGCTTGTAGAGTCTCTGGCTGGAAGACCCCAAGGTGGCCTGGCAGTTGTCAATGCCTAGCATGACACAATCATTCTTGTGCCCTCTGCTAGAATCCCTGCTCCTTGGGGAATCAGATATCTAGACCAACAGAACCTGGAGTTCTGGAGATAGGAGACAACCCCCTCACTGGAGGACCATTAGGCTAATAGAGAAAGAAGTCACTGCCTTTCCACCCCTTGGTTCCCAGACTCATGAATCTTGGTTACGTGAAGACGACAGGCCGAGCACTGATTCACAGCTCAGACCACATCCTGGAGGACAGGGCCCAGCTTAGCAAGATGTTGAGTCTTCCAAAAGCCATCCCACTCTCCTGTCTGGCCAGCAGCTACAGGCTGATGGGGCACATGGTAAGACCTATAAATTCTGGGCGCGTGGGCCCCTTCTCACAGTTTATTTGCTGTGAAATGAGTTCCTTGGTCAGAAGAAAAGTTCTCTGAGATACATGATGGTGAATAAAGCGTGCCGTAGGTTCACCGTGGGTGGTTTGGGGAGAAGCATCGTGGGCAGGGAGGGCAAATCCGTACCCAGGGTAAGATCCTATGCTGGGAGCAAAGTGGGTGACTTTCCATGTTGGAAGTGGTCCAACATACTCAACTGCCACCAAGCAGTTACCCTGGATGATGTTCGGGGGTCAGTGTTGGTCTTTGCTGTTGCCCCGTAGGAAGGGCACCCAATGGTCAGCCCTGGTGAGAGGAAGTCCATATGCCAAACCCATACACAACCTCCACCCATGCAGCTGAGCTTACTTTGTTTACATGACCATTGGGCAATCAGAGTGGCCGGAGCAGGAAGCTGGCTGGTATCCACAGAATGGGTCACCTTGTCTACTTAATCACTGAGATTCTTCTCAGCCCCTTTGGAGGGATCTTACCCTATACATCGTCTCCAGATTTCCTGCCACCAATTCTCCAAGTGAGTTCCTTCCAAGTCCATCTAGCTGACCCATTAGCAACTGACCATGAGTCAGTGTAGACCTGCAGCTCTGACCTTTCTTCCCTCAAGGTAAAATGACACAACCAGGTGCACTGCTTGAAGTTCTGACCACCGGGCACATTTGCCTTCACCACTGTCCTTAAGAGTGGAGCCGTGGTGTGTCAGCCGGCCGGTCAGCAGGGCCCACAGGTCACGCACATCGTCAGTAAGCCAACCCTGTTATCTGACCATAGTCAACTTCCTGTGACGTCATGAGAGCAGATTGAAAGAGAGAAGACAGAGTAGCAGGTGTGGGGGCTGTGGGCATTTGCATCGCTTCCTCGTGCACTTACTTGAGCCCTCAGAACCTGCTGGAGCTGGATCTCATGTGTGCCCCTTGCGCTGGTGATGGATACAACCGCAGGTGCCTGACTACACAGCTCGGGAGGTATTTTAATTTCTTGGGGCACTGGATGAAGTACCCCAAACTGGGTGACTTAACAAAAATTTATTCTCACACCCTTCTGGAGACTGGAGGTCTGGAATTTAGGTATCTGCGAGGTTATGCCTCCTCTAAAACCTCTCGGGAACCATCCTTCCTCGCATCCTCCTGAGCTACTGGTGGCTCCGGCGGTCCTTGGCATTCTTTGGCTTGTAGCTGCATAACTTGAATCTCAGCCTCTGTCACCACGTAGCTTTCTTCCCTGTGTGCCTGCATCTGTGTCTGAGTCTCCTGCTGTTTTCTCCTGTAAGGACACCAGTCACTTGATCGAAAAGCCCACCCTAAACCAGTATAACCTCGTCCTAACCGAACTACATCTGCAAACACTGTTTCCAAAACGCAGTCACATTTTGAGGCTGAGAATCCACATGAATTTTAGGGGTTCACTATTCAACCTATATGGTGAGTCAGACAACATCTAATTCACGGTGGGCAGGGCAGGTCGCATGACAACTAGGTAGCAAATGGGCTCATGCTCAGTCTCTCCTAAGGCACAGAAGCTGTTTCTCAAAAGGAGAGTGATAATCCACAGAGGATGGCAAGGCTGGCTCCAAAATCCTAAGGGTTCTATGCTGGGATTTACCTACAGGACCCTGCCAAAGGTTCCAAGCAACATTCTTCTCTGCCTGAGACCCCTCGAGAAACATTGGCTCTGCTGGTCATAGAAGGTCCACGTGGCAGGGCTGCTGGCCCAGGGGGGCTGGACCTGCTGCAAAGAGTTCTGTAGTTCTAGCCCCCACTCAAAACTGACAGTTTTTTGGGGTCATTTGATAAACGGGTCAAAAATGATTCCCAAATGAGACATGTGTTGCTTCCTCTAGGTTTACACTAGATATTGTGCTTCCTTTAAAGTAATTGTAAGGGAAGATGTCATTCTCCAGACCATCAGACCCCTAGAAATTTCACCAATGAGGGAAACTCCTGAATTTTGGTAGGATTTATTTCTCTCACCTTGGCACACATGGTATTATTAGGGTTCTTAGAATAACTGCTACCCCCTGCTCGCCAGGTCCAACCAGCATGGTATCATCAATGCAATGGACTGGATCAGTGTGACATCCCATGAAAGGGGAAGGCAATTGAGGTCACTGTGGACTAGACAATGACCCAGGGTTAATAGACTCCTGAGGTCAGACAGTGGACATGTATTCCGACCTTGCCAGTGAAAACAACCTGCATCTGGTGGTCTTTACTATGAGGTGTAGAGAAGAAAACTAGTTCACCAGATCAATGACTGCATACCAGAGGCCAGGGGAAGTGTTGACTTGCTCCAGCAAATGGCAGTTGCGGTTGGAGTCTTGGCTGGGTTTATGGCAATTCACTGTCCTTTATTACGCAAGATCTATGTGTCTTCCGAACAGGGCAGATGGAGGAGTGGAACGGGGAGATGGTGGGAATCCCCACACCGCATCGTAGTTTCTGCACTCCTTCCAGGAAAGCGGTGCTGCTTCTGGCTTGCCGTTCTTGCTGATAGGGTCCTAGAGGCTTCTGCTTGCCCTTTTCTACCATGATAGCCCTAACGCCACAGGACAGGTGGCCAGCGTGGGGACTCTGCTGGGTGCACTCTGGAGCAGGTAGAGGGTGGGGCTCCACTGGACCACTGTGAGATGGACCTGACCCAACACTCCATTGGCCACCTGACTTCCATAAGCCCCAACTCCAACTGACAGACCCCAGTGGCATTTTGAGTCCTCAGGAATCGGTGTCAGTTCAGAGCCAGAGTCCAGTAACCCCTGAAAAGATGTTATTTCTTCTTCCCTAGTGCACAGTCACACTGGTAAATGTCTGCAGGTGCCTTGCGAGGAAAGGCTGGGAGGAAGTTCAGCAGTATAAAATTTTGGCAATGTAGCAGCATCTGTCCTCAAGGGAGCTTGGCCTCCTCTTCATTCAAGTAGCTCTTGGTAAGTGCCTCGTGTCTGGGAATTGAATGAGGGGCTGTGAACCACTGAGATTCAGTTTAGATTTCTGTTTACTTGACCTGGAACCCATCTGCTTATACAGGTCAAGTAAGAATCTGGGAGATAGTCCATCTGTCCTTCTTCTAGAGACAGCAGGACCAGGATTGCTAGCTGTGATGACTGCCCTATAATGCAGGTGCCTCAGCAGCAGCAGTCCCAGCACATAGGGACAACTCTGATGCAGTTGTCCAGGCCTCCTCCAAGCTCTGTGGGCCCCGCACTCAGCTACACCCCTCTGGCTGACTCCTCCTCTCTTGTCTGCTTTAGTCTGAACTCTGTTGTCCAAAATATCAGAATCTCCCCTAAACCAGGGCAGCCATCAACTGGCGCCCCTGTGAAGGTGTGAGCTGTGAGGGTCCGCTCTTGGGGCAGTTTTCTCCCATCCCTGGGTCTCCTTTTAGCCACCTAACGGCCCCCTCCCATAGCCCATGATCCTAAGGGATGGGTCCAGCAGTGACATCTCTGGACTGTCCCTGAGTGGGTCACATGTCCATCCCTTGGACCGATCACTAGGGGAAGCCAACACGATTGGCCAAATGTGATTGTGGGCCACCGCTGCAGCTGGGGTGGCTGTGACTACAGTTTCACAGGACTCCACACCAGGGGTGTGGGAGGGGCAGACCTGAGAGCGCTGGGCCTCCGAGGATGAATGGAGCGCTGCAAACCTCCCCATCAGGGTGGCTTCGCAGAGTTTTTGCCTCCAGCCTTTCCAGTCCCACGTCTCTTGCAAATGGTCCCCCAACATTTCCCAAGGTGCTGCCTTCCCCCCTTCAACCTCAGCTATGTCGTACAGGCAGGGTGAAGACTCCTACTGGGAAGTCTTTTGGTTTACCACCAGTCCAGGGCCAGGAGGTGGCTGCCCTTCACTCTTCCTCTTCTCACTGCCCCCCCCCAACCTAAGGCCTCTGCCCCCTGAACTCTCCCAGGTCCACCCCACGCTGGCTTCACCCAAGGCCTGGGCAGCAGCTCAGGCTTTTGCTCTCAGCCTGCTCTAGTGGGCTTCTCCAAGCTCTCTGCCCTACCTCACTCCAGTCCTTCTTGTCAGTAAATACATGCCCCACGAAGCCATTGGGTTTTATGTGGTTTTTTTTGGGGGGGGGGCATATTAGTTTGTAAGCTACTGGAATGTGATATGCCAGAGCTGGAATGGCTTCTAAAAAGGGAATTTAATAGGTTGCAAGTTTACAGTTCTAAGCCTATGAAAATGTCCAAACAAAGGCATCCAGGGAAAGATACCTTAATTCAAGGTAGGCCGATGGGTCTGTCACCTGGAATTCACATGACTGGCATCTGCTGGTCCCTTGCTCCTGGGCTCTGTTGCTTTCAGCCTCTGTCCCTGTGGGGGTTCCTTTTTGCTTCTCTGGGGCTGGCTTTCATCTCTTGGCTTCCCTTGGCTCTCTCCGGGTTCTGGCTTGTTTAACATCTCGTGGGAAGGCACACAATGATGTCTAATGGGCTCCAAGCACCTCCAGACACCCAGGTGTGTATTCTCTGCCCGTCAGCCCTGCTCTGACGTTTCTGTTGGCTCTCTCTCTGTCGGCTCTGTCTGCTCTGGCTCTTAAAGGATTCCAATAAACTAACCAAGACCCACCTAGAACAAGTGGAGTCATCTCCATCTAATGAAAAGGTCATACCCAGAAGTGGGCGCGCCACATCTCCATAGAAATAATCTAATCAAAAGTTTCCACCCTACAATATTGAATTGGGGTTTAAAGAAACTGCTGCTCCTACAAGATTAGATCAGGATTAAAACTTGGTTTTTAGGGGGTTACATAATAAATTAAAACTGGCACACTGGGTTTTCCCAAAACCTAGCTCAATGGTACTCAGTGAATATGCAATGAATGCATGGCTGGATGGATGGAGAGATGGACGGATGGGTGATTGGATGGATGGAAGGAGCAAGGTGGGTGGAGGATGGAAGGATGAATGGATGTTGTGTGCGTGGGTGGATGGATGGTTGGGCGGATGAGTGGGTGGGTGGGTGTATTCAGTACCAGGCTGGCCCCTGAGAGATGGACTTCACCGGGGGCTGTGGCCAGCTGAATGGTGAGCCCCACACGCCAGCTGCCTCTTAGCCCACCTCCCTCCTGCGCGGACCCGCTGCACGGGAGATGGTGGACGGCAGCGGAGTTGGAAGAGCTGACCAAGGAGGGGACGTGGCCGTGACCCAGGGACCTCCAGCACCGGACGCCAGGGCCTGCGGGGGAAAGCACGCACACCTGACCAAGACCTTCAACTGGACTTCTGGCCTCAAAACCAAGAGCCAATGAGCCCCTGGAGTTAAGCCATCCCATTGGGGGGTGTCCACCACAGCAGCTTTGACAAACTGAGACGACTGTCCGAGCATTGGCCACCGGGCCCTCTTTCAGGGGCGCCAGTGACAAAACTATTTTAACGAATCAGCTGGTTCCTAGATGGGGTGGGAGAGGAGTGGGAGGAAAACAGACGTCCCCGCCAATAAATAGCCCACGACAACCACAAGCCAAGCCCTGGTTTCTTCCTTGGGAATAAAGACAAGAGGCAGCCAAGAGGGGCAGTGGGGGCTGACCCTCAGGACGGGGTCACGGGGTGCAGGAAACATCCACCCCCTTTCCTGGCCGCCGAGGGCCAGCACTGCAGCCAGCACTCCAGGGGACGCAGAGGAGTGGGCAGGGGCTGCTGCGGCCGGGAAGCAGGCAGGGGCGGGGACTGTACCCCAAGATTCCGCTTCCTCTTGCAGAGTGGGCGGGCGTGACTCAGCATACGGGGCGGGGGGGTCCCCCGGGGAATGTGGGAGGCACCTGAAATGTGCCGGGGGTCCCAGTGGGCTGTGGGAAGGAGGATGGGGTCAGGGTCCTGGTCCTGGGAGCCCAACCTGGGGTCCATCCGCTTGCACACACGAGCAGCTGTGGGCCAGAGCCTCAGAGGAGGTCAGCAGAGGCCCAGGGGTCCTGCCGCCGCCCCCTGCCCCCCATACTCCCGCAGGGGCTGGAGGACATAACTCTCCCGCACACCCCAGCTGCAGCCTTTCAGTGGGCTGCAAGCAATGTCAGTGGAGCTGCCAGCTTCCAGGAAGACCCCAGGAGGGGGCCGGTTGGCGCATGGGGGCCCCAGGCCTCAGAGGGCCAGACTCAGACACACCGCCGGTTCACCGGTGGCTGCACTGCACTCCCGCCCCAACCTGTGCTCCTAACACACCTCCAGGGCGGCCCCACGTGGGGGGCATGAGGCCCAGCCCCCTCCCCCCTCCCCAGGCCCCCAGCAGCTCTTCTCCAGCTTTCCCAGGAGCCCCACGAAGCCAGCCGCGGAAAGTCAAATTGCCTTGTCCAAAACCTGGTTGTCGACTTTCAAATGTTGTTTTAGAGCCGCCTGCTTCTGTGAGGCGTGCTCATTGTACCTGCCTCCCAAAGTCCTCCAGGGACCACCGCCCCGCCCGGGCTCCCCGGTGAGTGCAGTCCCTGCTTGCATACTCCCACGACAGAAAGCTCACCCCTCCCAGGTGCCCTCTCCTGTCCGCCTGGGACCTCGGCTCCCCTCTGCAGCCACCCCAGGCCTTGGCGCTCAGCAAACACCCAGGGATCTCAGGGGGGGAGGGGCGGGTGGCGGGAGCAGGCCCCGCCGCCCCACCCCTTCCTGCCTGCCCTCCTTCTGGGGCCCCAGTGGCCCAGCCCTCAGGGACTACTGACAGACAGACAGACAGATGAGTGGACGCAGCCTGCTTCTGGGCAGGCAGCTGTGGTCTGAGGCCCCCCAGGAACCGCAGGGCAGGGCAGGGCAGAGGAGAGGAGAGCAGAGGACACCGACATGGGCTCTTGGCATCGTGTCAGGGTCGCCAAATGCCAGCTGCTGGTCGCCGGGCTCTTCATTTTGGTAACTAGCAGGACGGTGGGGGAGGGTACGGGGGGGGCTGTGGCTGAGTGGGGGCAGGCTGAGTTATCGGGGCCCCATGCTGTGGCTGCCCCCCATACCCCTCTCTATATTCTCCACCACTCCCACAGCGAGCTCCTGGGGTCCCGTGGCTGAGCCCATGGTGGCTGTTCCACTGTCTGCAGTGGAGGAGGCCAAGGGGGGCCCTGGCGGGCCGTGAACGGGGTTTGGGGGTGCAACACCCAAGGTGGAGCACTGGCTTCCTGGGCTCAGGGCTCCCCCACCTCCCCACCCCCAGGTAGGGGACCCCCCAGGGTGTCTTCCTAGGACAGGGAAGGAGCGCAGGGGCTGGGGTTGAGCCCTGCAGGGTGGGGAGGGGGCTGCTGAGGACTCCCCCCGGTCCAGACCGTGAGTGTGTGAGGGTACAGTTGCTGCATGCCCATGTGTGTGAGTCTGGGGAAAGGCCCCCCTGCAGACCACCCACAGAGCCCCCGCAGCCCCCGTGAGACCAGGAGGCCAGGGGACCCCTTTAGGGAGAGCAGGGTCTGCCCTTTGTCCGCTGGGGGAGTGGGCTGGACGCCCGCAGCCCCCCGGCCCTGCCACGCTCCATCCCTGACCCCCCCAGCTGCTGGGCCTCTCTGTGGCCGCTGTGACCACCCTCACCTACTTTGGGGCCCACTTTGCTGTCATCGGCCGTGTGTCCTCGGAAAGGAACCCCTACCAGGCTGTGCACCGCTGGGGTGAGTGGCGCCCCAGGGCCGGCAGCTGGGGGAGAGGGGCTTCTGGCATATGATAGGATGGGCAGGGTCTTCCCAGGGCAAAGCCAAAGCGGCTTCTTCCAGCAGGTCCCGGGGGGGCAGGCCCTGCGCGGGAACACCCCCCACCCCCATTTCCCTGGGTGCCCCAACACTGGATGTCCTCCCCCAACCTGGCATGGGAGGTCACCATGCCTGACCTGAGGCCATCCTAGAGGGCAGCAGAGAGGGCAGCAGGGGCAGGAAGGGCCCCTCCGGAGTCCAGGCTCCTTGGGACAGACGGCTGGCGCTGGGTGCTGGCCTGGTGCCCCCGTGCCAGGCTCCCTTGGGAAGCCAGGGCTTGGGGACAGAGTGGGTGTGCCAGCGGGTGGCTCCTTCCCTGGCATCAGGACCCCAGTTCTGCCCACTGAGGACCTGGTTCAGGGCGGGGGCTGCCTGGCGCTGGTCCAGGGTGGGGAGGGGGCGCGGATGGCCGGGTGAATGGAAAGGGGCTCCCCTGCAGTGAATGTCACACACACAGCAGAAATGTGGGAGCACCTGCCATGCCGGCCTCTGCTCTAGGTGGTCCCGGCCCTGAGGGCCTCGGCCGGAAGTGACACTGTACCCAGGGCCGGGGAGCAGCAGTGGGGGTGGGGCGTGCTGGGGGGGCTCACGTGCAGGGCACGCCGGAGCAGCGCGCAGGACGAGAGGGATGCAGAGGTGCAGAAAAATGCAAGAAGCCGAGTGCCTGGGAGGGAGGAACCATAGGCCCCGAGTCCTGAATTTGGGGCCCACCAGGGAGGGGCCATTGCTTCTGGAATGGAAGGGCGAAGAAGAGGGAGGGGCCGAGATGAGGACAAGCGGAGGCCGAGGGGCCCGGCAGGGTCTGCGCAGAGCCACGGGAGGCAGCCCAGTCCGCTGCGTGGACACTGGCCGCGGCGCTCGGCACTCCCTGCACGTTGGCAGCCTCGGAGCCTCGGGGCGGAGGCCGGCCTCGTCGGCTTCCCACGTTCCCAGGCGACTCCATCCAAACAGCCAGGGGGGCGGGCAGGAGCCAGAGCAGCCAGTGCGAGATGACGGGGCCTCTCGGGGCCATCCCTGCTGGGGACAGGGCCACCAGGACGGGCTGAAGGACCAGACTGCGCGGTGTGACGGGCAGACGGAGGGACCAGCGTGGAGGCTGCCGGACAGCGGGCCCCACTACACTGGGCTTCGAGGGCGACGTCCAGGGCCTGGGGTGGCGTCTAAAGCCCTGAGACAGGGTGGGCTCTCCAAGGCGGAGCTGAAAGGTCTGGGTGCGCGAGAAGGCAGAGATGAGGGCTCCAGGGAGGAGCCTCTGGGGCCATGGGGGTCGCAGGCGCCAAGGGGCAGGTGGAGCTGCGAGGAGCGGGAGTGGAGCGTCTCAGGGGCTGCAGCCATGGGAGTGGGGCCGAGAAAACGGGCGGCAAGGGCTTGACTCTCTGCTGGGCCTGAGCTCCTTCCGAGGAGATTTGCTGAGAAGTGAGGCAGAGGCGGGGCGAGCAGATGGAGGGGAGCAGCCTTTCCGCAGACGGGGAAGCTCCGGCAGAGGGGACGAGAGGGCCCACGCGTGGGGTGGCAGCGTGGTCACCGAACCCCGGCTCCCTCTCCCCGCAGCCTGCCTTACCACTGCGGGGAGGGGGGGCAGGCTGCCTTCTGCTCGCTGGTGCAGAGACCCGCCTCTGGGGGAAACTGAGGCTGGTGGTTGGGGCAACCGGGTCCAGCCCCCACTTCCTTGCGGGCCTCCCAGGGGCAGGAAGTCTGGGGCCTGAGATTGCCAGGCCTCCCCGGGCCCTCCTGATAAGAAGAAGAGGCCATCGTGGCCAGCAGCTCAGCCTGGGGGGTGGGGGGCAATGTGGCTTCCGAGATAGCCCTGGAGGCCGCGGCAGGAAGAGCAGGGCCCCTGGTGGCTGCCTCCCCACTCCTTCCCTCCCAGTTCTCCTGGGGGTCCGGGGGAGGGGGAGGAGGCCGCGGGACCCCCCTAACCCCGGCTCCCTCTCCCCGCAGCCTGCTTCGCAGGGACCAGCCTGGCCATGCTGCTGATCCTGGGAGCCCTCCTCAGTGCCGCAGCCGCCGTGCGCGAGGCCCAGGGGCTCATGGCTGGGGTGAGTCCTCCACAAGCCCAGGGTCCGGCCACCCCCAGGCCCCCAGCCTCCAAGCCCCCCTCCCGGCCACCCTCCTGGGCACCCCCATCCCAGAGCCGGCCCCAAGGCCCTGGGAGTCTCTGGCTCCCTTCACGGAGACCCTGAGGTCCGGGAATGAGTTCTGGTGAGTTCCGTCTCTCGTCAGGGGAGGCCGAGCCCCCTTGGCTAGGCTCAGTTTGCAGCAGGTCCAGCCTGGTCAGTGTGGCTCAGGGTGCCAGCCCCACCCCATCACCCTCATTCACGAGCTGCCCCATAGGCCCCTCAACCCCCTGGGGGTTTCCTGCCCCTGATCTTGTTCAATCACCCCACTGTCCCTAGAGGACACCCCAGGCCCCTGCACCCCACCAGCCAGCCCCACCTTGCCAAGGCCTACTCAGCCCTTCCTTGTTCCCTGCCCTGGGGCTGCAGCTCCCCACTAGGGCCTGGGCTCTCCCCTCTAGCCCGGCCGCCCCTGGAACGCACACCCTCTCCTGAAGCCCTTCTTGGGCTCCCCATGGGGCCCAGAATCAATCCTGCTTCTTTGCCAAGACCCCAACCAGCTTCCCGGCCAGCCCTCGGCCCTTTGCTCCACCCTCCCACCCTGGGCACGCTCCCGCCTGGCCACTTGGAGTGGTTCACTTAGAGTAGCCAGCGACCCTGAGGCTCTGGGTCCTGAGGGGACTCTGAGGCCAGAACCCTGGGGGTCCCCAAGGCAGAGACTCCCAGCAAGGGTTTGCTGAGTGATTCTTGGCTTGTGAATCTCTCTGAGGGCAGGACCTGGGGGGCCTGGGGCTGGGCTCAGGGCGTGGGGGTGGGCTGCAGGGCATGGGGGTGGGCTGCAGGGCATGGGGGTGGATTGGGGGCTAGGGGTGGCAGAGCTAGATCCAGGCAGCTTGGGCCCTTGCCAGGGTGGGCCCATGGGTGTGGGTGGGGATGGTGCTGGCAAGGGTGGGGCGGGAAGGGAGGCCCCGCTGGGGGTGCCATGGGTGGGTCAGACTGACCCTGCCAAAGGCGGTTCAGGTGTCCAGAAGGCTGCCCGGGGAGACCAGGGTCAGGGCAGGGCCCTGGGAGTGAGGAGCTGGGACGTGGCGTGCGGCCACCAGGGGGTGCTGCGGGACGGGCGGGAGTGGGCGTCGTCGCATGGGGTAGGGGTGGGAGGGAACAGCCAGGTGTGGCCTGCCAGACCCAGGGCCTTTCCCCCCCCCGGCCCCGCATGTGTGCCCTGCCCTGGGGGAGAGAGACTCGGGAAGCACCTGGGCTCTCTGCGCAGCGTCCCCTCCCCACTGCCACCTCCCCACCCCCACGCTCAGGGGCAGGGGTGCCCCCCATGCCCAGGACAAACCTGGGCCCTGCTGTGGAGCTGGCGCCCTGGGTACAACTGAGGGTGGCTGCTGCACCCCCAACCCCAGCCTGAACCCCAGCCCCCTCGGCCCGGCCTGGAGGGGAGCCCAGTGCGGCCACCATGGGGAAACAGGCAGCCCCTCGGGGTGGGTGGAGAGAATTCAGGGTCCTTTAAGTTGTGTGTGTGTGTGTGTGCTCATGCATGTGTGCATTTCCGTGTGTGCATTTCTGTGTGTGCTCATGCATGTGTGCATTTCCGTGTGTGCATTTCTGTGTGTGCTCATGCATGTGTGCATTTGCGTGTGTGCTCGTGTGTGTTTGTGTACGTGCATTTGCGTGTGTGCTTGTGCGTGTATGCATTTGCTTTGTGTGCTTGCTCATGTGTGTGTGTGCTCATGCATGTGTGCTCCTGTGTGTGTGCTTGTGCGTGTGTGCGTCATGTGTGTGTGCTTGTGCATATGTACATTTGCATGTGTGCTGGTGCGTGTATGCATTTGCTTGTGTACTCATGTGCGTGTGTGTGCTTGTGCGTGTGCTGGTGTGCGTGTGTGCTCGTGTGTGTGTGGCTGGGTTTGTCCTCTCTGTCCCCTCACGGGCTGGCTGTGGTTGCACCTGCTGTGGGCCTCTGTGTGTCTGTGCATGTCTGTGCATGTCATGTGTCCCCGCCCTGGGCAGGCGGGTGGTGGGAGCTTTGCCCCCGTGTGGCGTCCCCAGCCACTGCCCCATGCCCCTTCCTGCCCCGCCTTCCCCGAGCTAGCCGAGCGGCCTCCTGCCCAGGAAATGAGCAAGCTGGGCCCAGAGAGCAGAGCTGGCAGCCCATTTATTTGCGTAGTTACGCACTTGTTTTCAGTTAGAAGGGGGCGCGGAAGAGTGCCAGGGCTGGGCCTGGGCGGGAGGGATGACCCCTCTGTGTGGCGAGGAGCAGGGTGGGGCAGGGACTCGGTGCTTTCTTGCTTTCTCGGGAGGAATGAGCCGGTTTCCGGGAAGGCCTGTCCCAGGGCTGGCTCGGGGCCTGGAGCCTAGGAGGCAGGGCGGAGCGATGGCTTCCAGATGGGGGAGGCCGCTGTGGCCACGAGGGGGAGGCGGGAGGGGTCCGGGAGGGGGAGGGGACGAGGGGCGAGAGGGAGGGGAGGAGGCGGGAGGAGGGGACAGGGAGAGGGCAGGTCCCAGGCCTGCTCGAGCCAAGGCCCTGCAGTCCCCGAGCAGGCACAAGGAGGGGGGTTAGGGACTGTCCACCCCCACCCCCGCTTCCCCCCTAATCTTCCCCACACTTGCAGAGCCGGAGGCCCCTGTGCCCAATCCTGGGGTGGGGGAGCTGTGCCCAGTCCTTCCCACGTTCCTGGCACTGCTGCCCCCGCCTCGACCCGGACTGCCTTCGCCTCTGCCAATCTGGCCCGGTGTCTGTGGTCCGTCTGCCTCCGCGGGCGGCTCTGTCCATTGGTCAGCGGTTCTCCTAGTCGTCACCCTGAAGGAGACCCCTGGGTTGGGAGAGCCGGCCACCGTGCTGGCCCCCCTGTCCCGGTCCTGCTGTCCCCGCTGCAGCCCCCAGGGGACCCTCCTGGACAGGTCGGGAGCAGGTCCAGTGACAAATTCCAGAAAACAGAACCAAAAGCAAAAGCAGGACCTGCAGTTCACGCCCCATCCTGCAGGTGTCCCCTCTACCCCCGCGTGGAGGGTGACCCCAGACCCTGGGCCCTGCCCCACCACGGGCTTGGTGGACCCCCAGAAGGGGACGTCCGTGGTGCCCGCCCTCCCACCCTGGGCGGAGCATCCCCCGGGCCGCAGGATTGACCGCCCCGCCCGCCCCAGGCGTTCCTGTGCTTCGCGCTGGTGTTCTGTGCGCTGGTGCAGCTGGTCTCCTGGAGACTGCGCAGCCCCCAGCAGGTGAGCGCCTGCCTGGGCACCTCGGCCCTGGCCCTGGGGGGCGGAGTAGGGGGCAGGGGCCGGTTCGCCCAGGCCCCCTAGGAGAGGGACGTTGCGTCCCAGGAAAAGTCCTCAGAAGCCGTGAAGGGTGGGGGCAGGGGACAGGAAGGTGTGGGCAGGTGTCCATCGGGCCTTGCTGGGTCACAGCTATCCTGGGGTCCGGGGCCACCTGGACGCTGAGCTGCCGGAGGCAGGGGGCTGGCTCAGTTGGCCCCATGGCAGGAGTCTAATGGGGGTGCTTCCCAGGGGAGGGCCGGGGGGTGGTGACTTGGGTCCCACAGGAGGTGGGCCGTTTGTCCATCCATCCATCCATCCATCCATCCATGCCAGAGTTGAGGGGGCAGCCCAGGGCATGGGGGCTGTGGGGGGATCAGCCTGCCTCCACGTGCTTGGCCCCACCCCGGGGGTCTGCAGGGCAGATTCCTGAGGAGGGGTGCTGCTCAGAGAGGGGGTGGCTGCGGGGCCCAGGGTCGGGCAGCACAGCTGGGGAGACGGCAGTGCTGACAGCCTCTTGGAAACGGGGGTGCAGGATGTGAGCGGCCTCTCCCGGCCTGGGACTCGGGCTAGAAGCTGGACCCGTGTTGAGGGCCAGGCTGGCTGGGAGGGGCTGGTGAGAAGCCGGGCCCCAGGCTGGGAGGGGGGGGGACCCTGGCAAGACCCAGAGCTCAGGCTCCCCCCAACATGGCCAGGACGTGCCATTCCCAAGGGGGTCCTCACCCGAGGGCTACCCCTGTGCTTCTGAGTGCCCACTCCAGGCCACAGGCCTGCTCGGTGCCCGGGGCACACTCTCCACACCCCCTGCCTCTGCCTCTGCCCTCCACTGTGGGACAGCGGGGCTTGGACAGGACGGGGACTGGCCTGCCCCTGGCCCCCAGCGGGGGACAAGGCCCTGGACCCGAAGGAGGAATCAGCCCAGACCCCGGTGGGACCCCAGGGCAGCAGGCAGGGTCGATGGGCGGGTGGGGGGCCGTCACGCCCATCAGCTCCCACTCAGGGGTGGCGACGCCGGCTGCAGAGGCTCTGTGGGGGCCGTGGACGGGTTTGAGGGGCTTAGATGGCCCTTCAGAACTTGCTGTCCCTGCACCCACTTTCTCTCCATGAACCCGAGACTTGCTGGGAGGAGAAAGCAAGCCTGGCTTCCAGCCCAGCACAGCTGGGGAGATGTAGACCCCACTGGGCAGGGGGAGCCCGTGGTCACCCCGGGAATGTGGGACCTGGGGGGACACTGGGCCCCACATCATGTGTTTGTTACCCCATGTGCACTACCTCTTGTCCCTTCCCTGCCTGAGGGTCACCCCAGCATCATTTGGGGTCACCTGCCTGTAACTGGGCTGGAGATGGCCATCTCCTCTGATCTAGAAGG
The DNA here is from genome assembly GCF_023851605.1 of Tamandua tetradactyla. Taxonomy (NCBI): domain Eukaryota; kingdom Metazoa; phylum Chordata; class Mammalia; order Pilosa; family Myrmecophagidae; genus Tamandua; species Tamandua tetradactyla. The sequence continues at coordinate 2,245,645 of NC_135335.1, forward strand.
GCCCTGGTGAAGCCTGGACCCCCACAGCCGGCCAGGAGCCCTGTCCAGGCCACCGGGGACCACTCAGCCCCTCCCTTACTCCTCGGTCTGTGTTTTCACCCCAGGGTGCTCAGATCTGCAGAGGAGGGGGCTGGGAAGGAGCCACGGGGCTGGGCAGGAGCCACAGGACAGGGCCCTGCTGGGGACTGCACTCAGGGGCGGGGTGGGGGACGTGAGAAGCTGGCAGCTCCCCGGGGGCCTCCACCTGGTGTGCCCCACTCGCCTCCCCCACAGCGAGCATCCTATCTGCTCCGTGCTCCTGGCGGGTGCTGGGGCCCTGTTCTCAGGCTCAGACTCAGGCGGCCTGGTGGACACAGGCTGTGGGCAGTGTGCGTCCGGGTGCCGGGTGCAGGCAATGCTGGGCCCCGTGGTCTGAGGTCAGGGGTCAGCCTCTCTGCTGGGGGCTCCTAGGCAGTCACTCCATCTCCCCAGGCCTCAGTTTCCCCATCTGTAAAAGGCGTGTCCAGATCCTTGCCTGGGGGCCTCTGTTGGCCGCCTTGGCTTGCGCGGGGCAGCTTGGGACAGGGGCTCTGGCATGGAGCATGGATGAAGGGAAAGGTACCTCCAAGGGGACTCCTGCTTTGGGGGCTTTTTCTCCACAACATGTTCAGCATAAAAAGGCCAAAGCTGTTTGCGCTGCCGGAAGCTGTACAGGCTAGAGGCCCGGACCCCAGAGTTTTCTGCTCACACGCGGCGGCTCAGCCCTCTTATGGGGCCGCCCAAGGCAGGAGGGGGGAGAAGGCCGAAGATATTCTTAAAAGACACTCGAGTCTTGCTTCCTCCAGGAAGTACTCCGTGATTGCTCCAGGGGTTGCCCATCTTTGAACCTCGCAGCCCCCAACCAGAGCCATGGACCCTGAGCAGGTGTGTGGGGGGTACCCGCCTGCCCTGGGGACCCCAGGCATGAGGCTTCCCAGCTGCCACCTCCTGGGGACACAGGGGCCTACCAGCCACAGCCTGAGAGCCACTGGCCACAACTGCTCCCCGTCTCCCGATGAGGCCGCACCGGGGAACGGGTCGCCCAGGTCCCTTAGTCCCCATACCCATTACACCTGGCAGTGTGAGCAGTGGCCCTGCAGAGCTATAAGCCCCCCCCACCTTGAGCCAGTCCCTCAAGGCCCCAGGTGGGCTCTGGCACAGACCCCCATGCCTCCCACCCCAGCACTGTCCCCAGACCCTCACCAGCACCGCCAGCCCCACCCCTGCCAGCTGCTCAGGTGAGGCCTTAGAGTGGACAGCGGGGTGGGGCCCAGAGGCTGCCAGTGCATGCACACGCCTGGGGTCAGAACGGCCGGGGGTCGGGCCGTCTCGGGGATAAACCTGGCAGGGTCTGCTGCCCACCCGGGCCCAGTTCCTGCAGGTGACGGAGGTGGCGCCCCAGCGACACGCACTGGGCAGCAGGGAGCCCCTGGCCCACCTGCTGATCCTCATCCTGCGGAGGGGACCCCGGACCCCTGAAAGGCACGACTTGAGGACCCTGGTGGCCCAGCAGGGGGCTCAGGGACGGGCCACCCACACTGCTTCTTTCTCAAGGTCTCCCACCAGGAAACCCAGTGACAGGTGGGCAGCGGGATCCGGGCAGGGGTCTGGCTTGGCAGAGCCCCGGCCTCCAGCAAGGGGTGTCTGTCCTAGTACTATCACTAATAACAGCGACGCCATGCCCAGGACCACCTGGGGAAAGGGTGGGGGGAGATGGGTCATCTTGTCTTGTAGGAGGTCCCGAAGGATGGTCCAAGGTCCTGGCCCCGGCCAGCCCCACCGGCCCCTGTGACATCGGCCCACGCGACCTTCCTGCAGGGGCCTGGCAGGCATGACCCCATTTCACACTCAAGGAAACTGAGGCCAAAGGAAGGGCCCAGCCCAGCACCTGCCCCCGCGGCGGGAGGGAAGGGGCTGGCGGCTGGCTGCACCGTGACTCAGCCAGTGAGCCCTGGCTTTCGTTCAGGTGGAACTGATTGCTGCAGGGGAGGCAGCGGGGATGGAGACACCCAGGGCGCCCTACTGCGGCCACGGGGCTTGGCAACGCGCTGGCCAGGACAGGGGCCACTCCCCACCCCCCGTGAGGCTGACTCCTGGAGAGTCGTGGAGTGGCATGAGTGGACTTCTGTGGGCCCCTCCAGCCCCCAGAGGTAGCACCCAGGCACCCAGCAGTGCCAGCCTGGCCAGGGGAGGGAGGAACAGCCCAGGGTCTGAGGTGGGAAAGGAGGCACCAGAGAGGGTCCAGGTGTGAGGTCCAAAGATGGGCAACCCCTGAAGCAATCACGGAGTACTTCCTGGAGGAAGCAAGACTTGAGTATCTTTTAAGAATATCTTGATAAAGGTAGGGCTCTTGAGCTGGCTGGATATGGGTAGCGTGGGCAAAGGCAGGAAAGGAGAAGTTGGGGGGCAGAGGCAATGAGGAGTGGAGCCAGCTGTGCCTGAAGAAGTTGGGGTGTGGGGCGAGGGCAGAGCTGCCAGGCTGCTGGACCTCCTCCACCCAGGGGGCTTCACCCCCCAAGACTGGCCCTGGGTGCCCACAGCTTCCCCTGCCAAAGGCTTCTAAAAATGCAGTCGGGGAATGATCTAGAAGGATCCCTGGGGCCTGAGCTCCCTGCTTCTCGGCCCAGACCCCCATCGACGGTCTCTGCCCCTCCCCCACCTGTTTCCAGACCAATAGTAACTGGGTGGACACTTCCTGGGCTGGCCCCTCCAGGCACCACAGGGTCATGGTGGGGGCGGGCGGCAGAGCTGGGGTTCCAGGCTGACCCCGCTGGGCTGTCCTGGGGAGCAGGAGTGCTGGCCCGTCCCCCCGCAGTGCAAGGCAGGCTCCCCACAGCAGAGGCCCCTGATCTGCTGGGACGGCAGCTGCTGTGGCTGCGGCCGCCAGGGGACAGGGCTGTGCCCTCGGGGGGCTCTGGCTGGCGGTGGGCGGGGATGGATGTGTGCAGGCCGCGGGCACGGGGCTCCGCTGGGGAGACAGGGGGTGCAGGCCAGAACCTGTCCCGAGATTCTCCCCGAGCAGGTGGAGGACGTCATGCTGGATGCCTTCGACCTGGCATATGAACGGGCGGTGAGGAGCCCCCCGGGCAGCCGGGGACAGGAGCTGGCGGCCATCCAGGACACAGTGAGTGGGCACAGGGCCCGGCCTGGCCCTCCCCCTCCCCTGGGCATGGCCTTCTGAGCGGGGACCCCGCTCACGGCGGCAGCCACCGCAGCTCTCCTGGGGCCTACGTGGAGAGAGCACTGTCAGGAGGTGGGCAGGGGTCAGTCACCTCCTTCCACTGGGCAGGCTGGGGGTGGGCAAGGGAGCACAGTCCCTCCTCACAGGGACCCGGGGCCTGGGGCCCCCAGCAGAGGCAGCCAAACTCCCCAAGTTCCCACGCTGGCTTCTAGCAGAGGCCCCAATCCTGATGGACCCCACCTAGGCCCTGTGGCCATTCTGTGCCTCGGTTTCCTCTTCTGTCCAACGGGCGTCCTGCGATCGGCCCTGCCCAACTTCGGGGTTTGACGCGCCTGTTTGTCCTCCTAGTTTCTGTGCTGCGGGAAGCGCTCGCCTTTCAGCCTCCTGGGGAGTGTGGAGGTGGACCTGTGTCCAGGAGAGGAGGCCGGGAGAGAGGTGAGGGGGCCACGACCTGCCCCCCGGAGGGGTCACGGGGGGCCTCAGGGAGAGGGGCTGTCTGAGCAAGGCTGGGGCGCTGGCTCAGCTTGCCCCCGACGGTGCGGTCCAGGCTTCTTCTCTGAGCAGCGGTGGGTCCCGTCCTCCATTCACACTCTCCTTCATTCATTCACTCAACTGCCGGCGTGGCGGCCTCGGGGGCCAGGCGTGGAGGGCGCTGAGAACCGTGATGTCCTCACGTTTGGAGGCTTCCAGAGATGCAGGGACTAAGTGGGAGACAGTCAGGGTGTGGTCAGTGCCGGGGCCCCCAGGCAGGGGCGGTCCGCTCTGTTCGGGGTACAGGCAGGCGTCTCCAGGGTGTGGTCTTTGAGCCCCCCACCCACTCCCCCAGGCCCCCCTCCCCGCCCTGCAGAAGGGGCTGGAAGGGCATGTCAAGGACGGCGAGAGCTGGTGGAGGGGCAGCCTGGCTGGGGGACGGTCCCGGCCCCGCCTCCCCCTTCCCAGCCCGCCTGGCTCTGGGTCCCTGCCCAGCGCCCTCCCCTGCCATCCTGGAACAGAGCGGCCTCCCTCGCGCCCAGAGGCCCTGGCACCCCTCCATGAGCAGAGCGGAGGCTTGCGGGCAGCTCGCGGCCCAAGGAGCAGGGGTGGCAGCCCAGCAGCCTCAGGCTGAGTCCTGCCTGTGTCGCCGAGACCCATCCCTGTCTCAGCGCAGGGCAGTAGGGAGGCCAGAATGGGGGTCCTCCCCCACCCCACCCCTCCACAACCAAGCAAGGGGTCCCTCCTGCACCTGGGAGGGATGCTGCGCCCTAGGACTCGGGACCCCACCCTCCACCTGCTGCAGGGTCCCGCCCTCCCCGTTAGCCGGGTCCCCAGTGACCAGACCGACCCTGCTCTCGGGAACGTGGTGCTGACCACACTGATTGTGACCTCCCTGCTCGGCATGGCCTTTTCCCCAGGGGTGGTTTTCCCTGGGACCCCCTGCAGCCCCCTCCTCCCCGCCGCCCCAGCTCCTGGCCTGGGTGGGCGCAGCAGCCCCTTGGCTCAGCAGGTGAGGGCTGTGCATGTCGCCGCCCCCCCCCCCCATAGGACTGCCTGCGGGGGATCCGGGGCTTCCTGAGGACGCAGCTCAGTGTTGCCTCCACCCTGACCAGCCTGGCCCTCGCCCTCATGGTACCTGCTGAGCCCTCCCCCTGCCCCTCCCCCTGCCCCTCCCCTGCTGGCCCCTCCCCCGCCGGCCCCTCCCCCGCCAGCCCTTCCCCCGCCGGCCCCCCAACCTGCCAGAGCCAAGGGCAGGCCCCGACCCCAGGTAAAGGCCTGGTGGGGGTGGGTCGGCCTCCCCGCCAGCTGCTGACGCCTCCGGCGGCCCCCAGGTGTACGCCATGCTGCTGAGCTCCTTTCTCTGGTTCGCTGTCCGCTCCGGCCACGGCCTGGGACGCCGGGGCACATACAGCCTGACGCCGCGGTAGGGACCGGGGGGAGGGTGGGGCAGCTGGGGGGGGGGCGCCCGGGCAGCATCCTTTCCCAGCCCGCCTTCCCCTCCGCCCCAAGCCCGAGGTGACACTCGAAGGGAGATCCTGGGGCTGACCGGGCTGAGGGGGGTGGCCAGGCCTGTGGCCCCTCATGGCTGCACGTGGACCCCCCTCCACTTGCCCCACACAAACAAGACCTGCCCTCCCAAGGGCTGTTTCTGCCAACACGGAGAGAAGGAGCCCCGGGGCCAGGGTCTCTGACTTTGGGGAACCTTAGGGCTCCCTTCACAGGGGAGCTGGGGGACCCAGGCCCAGTCACCGGGAAGCTCTCCTGCTCCCCAGGGCTCAGGGCCACCCTGCCTGCCCCAGCCCTATCACGCTCCCAGTCACTCGCCCCTGGCCATTCGGACCCACTCCCTGTGTGCAGCACGTGCCTGGCCCCCGCTCTTTGGGAGAGCCCGCAGTCCCCTCTGCTTCTCAGCGTCCACGGCCGCCAGCCCCGGGACCCCAGCTGCTCCTGACACACCCGTGGTGGCCCCGTCCATCCACGTCCCTCCAAAACAGAGGCTCCCCATGGCCATCCACAGCAAACAGAACCTTCCACCAGCCCCTGGCTTTGCCCGGACAGCAGAGGCCCTGCTCCAGCCGCCTGCCCCGCTGCCCGCCGCCTGCCCTCCGAGGGGAGGCTCAGGAGCTGCTGCCTCCGCAGCCGTGGGGGGTGGACAAGGGAGAGGAGACCCAGCCAGATAAAAGCCCCGTTGCAAGTAGATGGAAGGATGCAGAGTCATTCGTCGAATCTGGGGAGAGGGGCTGCGAATGAGAAAGAAGAAAGGACAGGCTGCAGCAACAGCGCTGGCTGGGGAGGGTCTCCGTGACCAGCACTGGACACCCAATGTGCTAGCTGCCTCTGCTGCATAACAAATACCACACAGCTAGCAACTGAACACCACAGCTCCAGCTCTGTGGTTGGACGTCTGGGCGGGCTCTCTGGGTGGTCTCAGGAGGCTGCAGGTGGCGGCAGGGCTGGGACCTGGGGAAACTCCGGTCGCCGGCAGATTCAGTTCCTTGCCGTTGTAGGACTGAGGTTCTGGCTTCCTTGCGGACCGTCCACTCGGGGCCGTTCTCTGCAGTCTGGAGACCACCCGCATTCCTGCACACTGACCCCCCATCTTCCAATTGGCCATGGCACAGCAAGTCCTTCCAGGGCTTAAAATCTCCCTTCTGCCACCAGCAGGAAAGCTCTTGCTTGTAAGGGCTCTTGGTACAATGAGGCTCCGCTGGATAACCCAGCACGTTAGGGCCAGCTCTGCCATAGAGCACACATTCCCAAGTTCCCAGCATTCGGGATTAAGGTGGAACATCTCGGGGGCCGTTTTAGAAACCCCACCCAGCCCAGTCCCTCTCACTGGACACCCAAACCAACACTGTGATGAATGAGCACGAAGTGTCCCTCAATGTCCAACGGGGTTAGGGGGTGCAGCTGATGGGGGAGGGGATGCCAGGGCCCCCCTTTTTAAATGTCTTTTATAGTACAGCATAACATATATACAAAGCAAAGAAAGAAAAAAGCAACAGTTTTCAGAGCACTCCTCAACAAGTAGTTATAGGACAGATCCCAGAGTTTGTCATGGGCCACCACACCATCCTCTTAGATTTTTCCTGCCGGCTGCTCCAGGATATAGGAGGCTAGAGGGCTTAAGTATTTTTGTATCTTCCCAATCGACTTTTTTCTTTTTTTGTGAAAAATAACATATATGCAAAAAAGCAATAAATTTCAAAGCACAGCACCACAATTAGTTGTGAACAGATTTCAGACTCTGACATAGGTTACAACTTCACAATTTTAGGTTTTTACTTCTAGCTGCTCTAAGATACTGGAGACTAAAAGAGTTAGTAATTTAATGATTCAGCAGGCATAGTCATTTGTTAAATCCCATCTTCTCTGCATAACTCCACCATCACCTTTGATCTTTCCATCCCTCTCTTTAGGGGTGTTTGGGCTATGGCCATTCTAACTTTTTCGCATTGGAAGGGGATGTCACTAATATGGGGTAGGAAGATGGAACTATCTGATGTTCTGGAGAGTCTGGGCCCTCTAGGTTTCAGGACTTATCTGGTCCAGGGACCCATCTGGAGGTTGTAGGTTTGTCAGGGTCCTTTTGACATCCACAGAGGGAGTGGACTCTGCTTCCCGCCAAGACCAGTGATGGAGGGTGGCCCCAAGTAGGAGGTGCTTGGGAGAGGAGCCAACAGTGACAGTCGTCCACACAGTCCCCCCATCTTCTCAGGCTCCACATGCCCACTATAGACCACCCCCTTGTCCGTCAGTCTCTCTCTCTCTCTCTCTCACACACACACACACACACACACACACACACACACACACACACAGAGTTCTAAAACCAAGAATGCTCCCACCCAGCATAAGTTCAATGCTGCTCCTACAACTGAGTGTGCACAGGCCGTCAGCCCAGTGCCCACGGGTCACTGCCGCCACGTGTCATCCAGGATCTCTGGAGAAGGGTGCACCTGTCTGATTCTGCCCCCACTCTTCCACAACCTAGGAAATCCGTTTTAAAGAAGCCACTGGCAGCACGTGCAGGCACAACGATGGGGGAAAGAGAAAGTAGAGGAAGATGGCTACATTCTGTAGAATCTTACACATCGCTGCAAGAAAAGAAATGTCAATGGAAGCTCCAGAATGCTCATTTCTGCAGTGGGCCGTGGGGCCGCGGCTCTCGCCTGCACCACCCTGCCAGGCCCCCCAGCGGGTCAGGGGTCTTCACCTGGGTGGGCCCAGAGTGGCTGCAGCCGCCCGCCAGCTGCATCGCCGGCCGTGGGTGGACAGGGAGAGGCTCTCGGGACCACCCACACTGAGCTGCAAGAGGCTCGCCCAGCCCCCCTCTGGCCCCTTGCTGGTCTCTTTCCCCAGGGGCACAGACTGCAGTGGCCGGGACCTCCCATGGCTTCCAACCCAATGACGAGCGTATTTTGTTCTCCGCCCCAAGCATGCCCCTGCTGGCCACTGAACTCTCCACGCGGGAGAAGGTGGCATGCCAGCGGCAGGAGCAGAGACGCTGGGCATGGCTCAGTAGCCGTGATTGTAAGGTGCGATGCCCCGCTTCACCCCAGGCCCCCACCGTGGGCCCTGTTTGGGGGGACAGCACCCACATGTGCTCCCAGTGCCAGGTCCTGGTGGGCATCCGCGCTGACCCCCAGCTGCGGCCAGAAGGCCGGGCCACCTTCCACGGGGCACTGCCTTGGGGGTCGCAGGGTAACGGGAGCCTCAGGAGAGGGGCTGAGCTGGGTCCCTGACCCCCAACCCTGGACGGAGTCTCATTGGGGAACAGGGTCTCTGCAGCGGGGGGTGGCTGAGGGTGGTCCCGCCAATCCGACAGGCCTGATGGGAAGTGGGAAGCCTGAAGGTGGGCGGGGGAGGCCACGGGTGACCGCAGCTGGCACAGCCATGAGCCCAGGGTGCCCAGGACACAAGCCCCGCTGGAGGCTGGGGTGGGGATGGGCGGGAAGGAGCCCCTCACAGGTGCCAAGGGAGCATGGCCTGCCCCCATGAGGTCTCCCTGGAACGAGGAGAGAAGATATTTCTGTTCCCAAAGCCACCAGGCGGTGACCCTTTGGCCTGCAGCCCCGGGACACTGGCCGGGCTCGGGCATCCCCTGGCCTCCTGTCGCCGTCTCCCTCCTCTTGTCGCGAAGCCCATTTGGAGCAGAAGCTGCAGGCAGGAGCAGGCAGCAACGCGGGCGCTGGGTGAGCTGAGGGCGGGCAGGACGCCCAGACCCAGAGCGAGGGCAGCGCCGGGCACTCGGCCGTGCTCGCTGTGGGGAATTCTGTGTCGCACACCTACTGCCACAATAAAACGCTTCTAAAAAAGCACCAAAGAACCCCACAATCCACAGAGGGGACTTCTTCGCTGTAAACTATGGACTTTAGCTAACCAATGACTATGCGGCTACCTAAACTGTAGTGATTGTCACGGTCATGTAAAATGTTGACAGGGCAGCCCTGTGTGCTGCCGAGGCCGGCAGGGGCTCGTACTTCCCACATGATCTCTCTGTAACCCCAAAACTGCTCTAAAAAGAAAAATAAATGTTTTTCATGTTTTTTTTATTATTATGAAATAGATATACAAAAAGGCAATCCATTTCCAAGTACGTTTTAACAAGTAGTTATAGAACAGATGTTAAAGTTTGGTGTGGGTGACAGTGTCACGACTTCTCATTTTTTCTTCTAGCTGCTCCAAGCACTGGAGACCAACAGAAATATTGATGTAAGGATTCATCGGTCACACTCATTTGTTAAATCCTATCTCCTCTGTTGTACTCCTCCTTTTTAAATAGCATATACACATAAAAGCAATCAAGTTCAAAGCACATCGCAACAATTAGTTGTAGAACACATTTCAGAGTTTGGTTTGGGTTACAATTCCACTATTGTAGGTTTTTATTCTAGCTGCTCTAAGACACTGGAGACTAAAAGAAATGGGAACATAGTGAATTCAGCAGTCGGATTCATTTGTTAAACCTACCTTCTCTGTGTAACTCCACCATCGCCCTTGTTCTCTCTCCCACTCTGTAGGGTACCTGGGCTGTGCCCATTCTAACTTTTTCAATGTTGGAAGGGGCTGTCAATCATAGGGGGTAGGGGGATGGAACTAGTTGAAATAAAATAAACTTTAAAAGAAAAGAAAAAGTCCAATGCCGGGGAAATCTCTCCCCCCTCCACCTGGCAGGCGGGCCTCTGGGGGCGCGTGACGCCGCATCGCGGGTCAGCATTGGCTGCTGCTGCCGGCTGACGGGCATTCGGCCGTGGTGGCGCCCGCTGCGACTCGGGCCGGCTGGGACGGTGCAGTCGGGCAACGTGCAGCTTCTGGCGCTATCAGTGCAGCAGGCCAGAGGGAGGCACAGGACGGTGGCCGAAGAGCCCAGGCTCTCTGTCGTCTGCAACGTTGCCAGAACCTTCCAAGAGTCCAGTTACACGGCTCTACTTGGTGCGGAGGGCTGCTGGGCCTGCCAACGCCACAACCCGGGGGGCGCGATGACCTCGGTCCAGGGTGGGCAGCTTGCGTCGCCCTGATGCGCACACTACCAGGCCCCCCCCCCAGCCGCCCACAGGCCCCGCTGCACCCAGTCCACCAAGACACGGCTTGGAGCCCTGAACCCCTGGGTCCCAGCCACCAGGCCACTGTCCGGCCTGCAGCAAACCCTGGGCTCCTTGCTCAAAGCCACAACCTCTTGGGCCACCTGTCAGGGTAGAGGCAGGGAACACCTTGGCCATTTTAAGAGCCCGGCTTTGGGCTTCCATCCAGAAAAGGGGTTGCTGGGCCATCGTGTGTGGACGCGTTCTCCCTGACAGGACGTGGCCAGACAGCCCTCCGAGGGCTGGTCCCACGGGCAGTCTTGCCAGCTTGCCCAAGCATCCTGGTGTTGTATGCTCTACCCACAAATTAAAAACCCGTGCCAACTGGTGCATTGCAAACGGCATGACATCATGGCCTTATTTTCATTTCCCTGCTTGTTTTCTGGGCTTTTATGCGTTATTGACCATTTTTGTGTCCTATTCTGTGAAATGTCCATTCAAGTGCTTCACCCATTTTTATATTGGATCACATACCCTTTTCTTTACTGATTTATAGGGAAGTTTTTAGATATCAAGACAGAGAAGCATATGAATAGAAATCATCAATTGTTTCACTTTGGTAAATAATGTCTCCTTATTTGTGGTTTGACTTTCACTTTTTTTATGGTGCTTTTTTGGTGAACAGACGTTCTTAGTTTTTTGTTTGTTTGTTTACCTTTTAATGAAAATCTTAACACAGAGAAAAGTAGAAAGACAAGGCTGTCTGCTCGCTCAGCGGCAGCCAGGCCATTTCCACTGTGAAGTTACAACTCTTCTTTGCATCTGCCAGCACCTGTGGGCATTGTGATGGCCTCCAGATCCCCACGAGCACCCTCCCGGGTCGGCATCTGGGCACGGACTGAATCAATTACTTCGCTACTGCTGCAAGGTGGTGAATCTCCACTGGGATGGGCAGTGTCCAAAATGCCCTCCCATGACCCCTCCTGACCACTGTGGCCTGGGCAGGCCTCTTCTCAAGGGGTGCCTGGAACAAGGCCTTCCTTCTGGGAAACAAGCAGGTCGATGCTATGGGAAGTCGCTTCTAAAAGTGGCCTGCCCATGGCACTGGCCCCCATCCCTTCATCCCCTCCTGCCCACTCCCCCAGCCGCAAGCCAGAGGCCATCCCCTGCCTGGCCAGTGGAGAAGTCCAGGTGGTGGGGCGCTGAGGGCAGCAGCAGTGAGGACCCGGGACCCTCCCCGTCCCACCTAGCGAGGAGCTGAGTCCTGCCAGCGGCAGCAGGTGGCCTGTACGGGGTCCTCCCGGCCAGAATCTTAGCCCGTGGCCGGCCCAGTGGAGAGAGGACTTGCCAGCCGGCAGCTGTGGGAGCCAGTTCCCTAAAAGAACCTCTCTGCCTGTATCTGTGTGGACTGGTTCTCTCCCCAGAGCCCCCGAGGGATCGGCGTTCGGGGCATCGGGACGAGGCGGATACCTCCATTGGGAGGCACCAGCTCCCTGTGGCCTGAGCCAGGGACAGAACCCAGGGTTCCGGTGACAGCACACAGAGACACACACCGCCCACCCAGACCGGAGCTCAGAGCACGCGCCTGCCCCGGACTGCTCCCCACATTCCCCGAACGCGCAGACGTGCTGGGGCCAGAGAGAAGGTGCCACGGGGCTCCTCCAGCAAGGGGCTATGAGCCCAGCAGGTGAGGGAGCAAGAAGGCCCCAGCTGCCCCAGCAAGGAGCTCTGGCCAGTCCCCGTCCTGGACGGGAGAAGAGGTTGGCCGTGGGCAGGGGACCCTGGCCCAGCCAGAAGGGGGGACTTCCGCAGAGGGGTGCTGCCCACTTAGACGTCTCAGGCCGGGAATCCGCCCTGCCCAGGGCACCCCCAGGACCTTCCCTGGGACAGGTCGCTGTGCTGGGATGCTGGGAGCTACTACCTTCCGTTACCCGCTCGGCTCCCCCGGGGCTTTTCTCTGAGGTCTCTGGGCTTCTGTCCTTTTCCCTCTCCTAAGGGTTCCAGTAAAGGGTGGAGACCGCCTGGAATGGACCGTCACATCTCCACGGAAACGACCTATGCCTAGAGGCTGGCCGCGGGGAGGGGGTGGGGAACAGCCGTCACCAGGCACCTTCAACAGGGCGGCCTAAAGCACCCGAAGTTATCGCCCCCCTGAGGGCAGGGCTGCACCCCGGGGGCCCCTAGGGAGGACCTCCTGCCTCTGGCTTCCAGCGGCCCCGGCCATCCTTGACTTTCCTGGCTTTGGACCTCCCCTGGTGAGTGCCGGGGGAATTTGCGGACATTTGTCCTCATTATGGCAGCGCCCTACGTCTAAGACCCAGTTCCTATGTTAGTCGGATAGACCAGGTTATGCTGCTGTGACAAATAAACCTCGAAACTGGAGTGGCGTGGCACTGGCTTGAAGTTGGCTGCTGGCCGTGCATTGGCAGAGGCCGGGACCACGGCGAGCGCAGGGAGGCGGGGGACAGCACGTTGAGCAAAAGCCATCCAGGGTCACCCAGGAGGCAGGCTGTGAGATGACAGAGCCGGCAGCCCACGGGAGACGGGGGAAGGCAGAGGCTGGTGTGCCGGGCTGTACGGCAGCTAGCGCGGTCAGCTGCTGTAGCTCGGCGCCGTGGGGCTGGAAGTCCAGCTGTGAGATGATGGCAGGGTGGGCTTCCCTTCGGAGCTGGGGGTCCCAGCCACCTCCAACTCTTGTGGTCCCTCTCCTGGGCCCACCCTCGAATTCCACTGACCTCTGGCTTTACTGACCAAGTCTGGATTCCCTCTATTTTTTCAGGACCTCAGCATCTCGGCTAAGGCCCACCCTGACCCTACCTGGCCTCGTCTAAACAGGGTCTTCTAAGGTCCGGTTCGGAAACGAGCCCACCTGCAACTAGAGACATAAACAAAGCTGAGCTGGATGGCACAAAGGTAAATCAGGGTAAAGGATGGTATGGCCCATGTTTTAGAACTTCAACTTCTGCGTGAGACCAAACGAAGGAAGGTTTATTTGGTGCAAAATTTATATTTTTGGTAGAACACAATCTAATTTAACTTGTATGGCCAGTTTACTTGAACACTGTTAAGTATATGGAATCTGGAATACGGTGTGAGATCTTCTTGGTTATTTCATGTTAGTGTGACACCCCAATATATCCCAGAGTCATTTGGGCAGAGAATAAAAAAGTGTTTGTAAAGCCCTCTAGGGGGAGTGAGGAAAAGGCAGGAAATATTCAACTTCCCCATGTGGAGAATTACTGATATACTTGCAAGCAGTGGGGACAATCAATTCAATAGGCTTGAGCCCTCAATCTTGGGGTTCGCCCCTGTGAAATGTATTCCCACAAAGGAGAAGCTAAGCCTACTTATAATTATGCCTAAGAGTCACCCCCAGAGAACCTCTTTTGTTGCTCAGATGTGGCCTCTCTCTCTCTGAGCCAACTCAGCAGGTGAACTCACTGCCCTTCCCTCTACGTGGGACCTGACTCTCAGGGTGTAAATCTCCCTGACAACGTGGGACAGGACTCCCGGGATGAGCTGGGACCCAGTATCAAGGGATTGAGAAAGCCTTCTTGACCAAGAGGGGAAAGAGAGAAATGGGACTAAAATAAAGTGTCAGTGGCTGAGAGATTTCAAACAGAGTCGAGAGGTTATCCTGGAGGCTATTCTTATGCATTACATAGATATCCCTTTTTAGTTTATGGTGTATTGCAGTGGCTGGAGGGAAGTATCTGAAACTGTTGAGCTGTGTTCCTTCCGCCTAGATTCTTAAAGACAATTGTATAATGATAGAGTTTTTACAACGTGGCTGTGTGATTGTGAAAAACTTGTGTCTGGTGCTCTTTTTATCCAGAGTATGGACAGATGAGTAAAAGCACAGGGACAAAAAGAAATAAATAGTAGGGGGGATAAGGAGTAAAAATAACATTGGGTAGATTGCAGTACTCGTGGTCAATGAGAGGGAGGGGTAAGGGATCTGGGTTGTATGAGTTTTTTTCTTTTTATTTCTTTTTCGGGAGTGATGCAAATGTTCTAAAAATGATCGTGGGGAAGAATGCACAACCATGTGATGTCGTGAACCATTGATTGTAGTCTGGATGGACTGTATGTGTGTGAAGACGTCTTCAATAAAAATATATTAAAAAAAAAAAAAAGAAAGAAAGGAGATGAGTGCACACCTTACCTGCCAGTGGCATCTTCGGAGGGCCTGTTTCCAGACAGCGTCGCACTCCGGGACCAGGGCTCAGCACCCACGGGTCCTCGCGGGAGCACGGTACTGTCCACAGCCGTGGACGAGAGGTTGGGGGCGGCGGGACTAAGTTCGCAGACAGACTGAAAGCAAATGGGGAAATGGGTCCAGAAGCAGGGACTTGGCACGGTTGGAGAAGTCCCGACTTCGAGAGTCGGTGTGTTAGTTCGAAGCTGTTGCTTCAAACCGTGATTTTCTCATCCATTTCCGCGGGGGCAGGCCCGCTGTGGGGGGCCCTGCGGTCCAGGCAAGGTGGGTCGTCACCCTTTACCAGAGCCCTTCACGAGAGGATAAGGGACACGCAGAAGAAGCCAGGAGAGCTCCGAGAAAAGCCCCAGAGAAGCTCTGGGCAAAAGCCACAGGAACCAGAAGCTGCAAGCAACGAACCCCAGAGTCCCCAGGACCTGCAGACACCACCAAGCACCTTCCCAAGCGACCCAGGCATCCGGGCGCCGGCGGCCTGTCTTGGAGAAGGACAGGCTTTAGCTGGACATTTTCACAGCCTGAGAACTCTAAGTTGCAAGTGAGCAGATCCCCACGGCAAAGCCACCCCGTCCCGGGTACTTGGCATTCCTGTAGCTTTCAAAAACCAGAGCAGTTGGGATTTTAAAAAACGTCGTGAGACAAAGGCCCAGTGGATGCCCGCGTGGGGTGAAGTGCCGCAAGGATGGGCGCTGAGACCCGCATCTGCAGGCCACATTACCCTCAGAGGGGTCCTTCCCGTGCCTGTCCCCTGGCCTCAGGTGGTCGGCTGTGCCCCCACGACAGGACATGCAAATTGTCAACCGTGCTCCGTGGGTGTGGCCAGGACATTGCTTACGTGCATGCGTAAATGGGGCCTTGGAGAGGCCACCGTTGGCCGATGGGGCACTGACCGGGAGGGCCCTGGTCCTGGTCCCTAGAAGCCTTTAACGAGGGACATGGGCCTCGGTCAGGCAGGAGAGGCCGGGGAGGAGAGGGGCTGCCCCTCCCCGCCCCTGGGGCCCACCAGGACATCCACATGCCTTATAGGGGCCGTGCAAACCCCGCTGCCCCCAGTCTACCCTGCACCCTCCCAACCAAGCCCTCTGGGGCCCCAGGCAGTTCCCAAAGCCTCCCGCTACCTTCCCCTCTCACCCTGGAAGGCGGGGCGGCTTTGCCTCCAAGGGCCTGGGGACAGGGGCAGCAGGGGGTAGCTCCTTAGCTCCAAGCTGCTCAGGCCCACCTACGGCCCGCCCCGGGTCCCCTCAGTTAGTCTCTTTAGCCGCCTCTGCACCCCCTCAGGCTCTTCACCAGGCTCCACCCCGCTCGGGCCCAGGGACCCCCATCCCCCCATCCCATGGCATTGACTGGCCTCAGGTCTTGTGGGTTCCTGAGCTTGGAAAAGCCCCAACCTTCCCCACCTTCCCCCGTGTGTCTGCTCAGGTCTCCGAGCCCCACCCCGGGCACCGTCCCAAAGCCCCTCTACTCCCTGCTGCTCTCGGTTCCTTCCTCAGCAGCCCCTCCTGTCCTCTCAGCGCCCTGTGGTCCGGGTGACCGCCCGTGTGCCATCTGCCCCTCTCAGCCCACCTGGGGCGCCCGGGGGCCGTGCACAGCGCCCAAGGCGGCCAGACGGGACTCGGTCAGTAACTGCCAGTTTCCCCCGTTGAGCCCCAGCCCAGGCCCAGCGGGGGGAGGCTCAACGAGCTCTCCAAACCGATCATGTAGGGCGCCCCAATGCCAGTGAGCCTGCCTCCAGCTTCCCCGCACCCCCAGAGACCCCCACCCCACTTTTTTTGTAGATTTTATTGAGCTACAGCCCCCTTACCATAAAACCCACCCATTTAAAGTGTACAGTTCCGTGGTTTTTAGTCTATTTGCAAGGTTGTGCAACCAGTGCCTCCATCTAATTTTAGAACATTTCCAACACTTCAAAAAGAAACTCCGTAAATTAGCAATCCCCCCTCCCCCACCACCCCACATCCCCCCCTTCTCCTCACAGCCTCTGCAACCATGAATCTACTTTCTGTATCTGGGTTTCTGGGGATTTGCCATCCTGAACAGTTCATAAACACAGAACTGCCGCTTTCACGCAGCCCAAGGTCTAAGGGCGCAGGCCAAGGTTTAAAGGTGTCAGAACTGCTTCCCTTTGCACGGTTGAATAACGTCCCATCTTATGACAGACCACATCGTCCCATCTTATGACAGACCACATCGTTTCTCCATTTATCTGCGAGGACATTTGCATTGTTTCCACTCTCTGCTTATTTTGAATAAGGCTGCTGTGAAATTTCTCGTCTGAGTTTTTGTGGGGACATGTTTTTAAGCCTCCTGAGTCTATACCTTGGGGTTTATTTGCTTTATGGTAACTCTAGGTTTAACCCTTTGAGGGACTGTTTTTTGTTGTTGTTGTTGTTCTTTTTTTTTTATTTTTTTATTAACGGAAAGAAAAAAAAGAAATTAACACAACATTTAGAAATCATACCATTCTACATATGCACTCAGTAATTCTTAACATCATCACATAGATGCATGATCATCGTTTCTTAGTACATTTGCATCGGTTTAGAGGAACTAGCAACACAACAGAAAAAGATATAAAATGTTAATATAGAGAAAAGAAATAAAAGTAGTAATAATAGTAAAAAAAGAAAAAACAAACAAACAAACAAAAGAAAAAAACAAAAAAAACCCTATAGCTCAGAGGCAGTTTCATTCAGTGTTTTAACATGATTACTTTACAATTAGGTATTATTGTGCTGTCCATTTTTGAGTTTTTGTATCTAGTCCTGTTGCACAGTCTGTATCCCTTCAGCTTCAATTACCCATTGTCTTACCATGTTTCTAACTCCTGCTGGACTCTGTTACCAATGACATATTTCAAGTTTATTCTCGAATGTCCGTTCACATCAGTGGGACCATACAGTATTTGTCCTTTAGTTTTTGGCTGGACTCACTCAGCATAATATTCTCTAGGTCCATCCATGTTATTACATGGTTCATAAGTTTATCTTGTCTTAAAGCTGCATAATATTCCATCGTATGTATATACCACAGTTTGTTTAGCCACTCGTCTGTTGATGGACATTTTGGCTGTTTCCATCTCTTTGCAATTGTAAATAATGCTGCTATAAACATTGGTGTGCAAATGTCCGTTTGTGTCTTTGCCCTTAAGTCCTTTGAGTAGATTCCCAGCAATGGTATTGCTGGGTCGTATGGCAATTCTATATTCAGCTTTTTGAGGAACCGCCAAACTGCCTTCCACAGCGGTTGCTTGAGGGACTGTTAAACCACTGTCAATGGTGGCTGCCCCAGCTTGACTGTCCCCAGCCACGCGCCCGCCAGGGCTCCACTGTCCCCACATCCTCTCCAACACTGTTATTCTCCCTTTTGAAATTACAGCTGTCCTGGTGGGTATGCAGCAGTTTCTCATTGTGGTTTTCATTTGCATTTCCCTCACGGCTAATGATGTGGAATGTCTTTTCCGGGGCTGATGGGCCAACCGTGTGTCTTCTCTGTGGAACTGCCAATTCAAGTCCTCGGCCTGTTTTTTTAATTGGTTTTTTTTTTTTTTTTTCTGGTTGGATGGTAAGAGTTCTCTGTATGTTCTGGATTCCAGGTCCTTAGCAGATACATGATTCGCAAATATTTTCTCCCATTTTGTGGGTTCTCTTTTCACTTTCTCGGTGCTGTCTTTTGATGCACAAATGTTTGACTTTTAATAAAGTCTGATTTATCTATTCTTTTTTCCTTAGGTTTTTTTTTTGCATGGTCCACCACCAGGAAAGGAACCCAGGTCTCTGGCATGGCAGGTGAGAACGCTGCCTGCTGAGCCACCGTGGCCTGCCCTGTCACTTGTGCTTTTGATGTTAAGTGTAAGAAACCATTATCTAACCCAAGGTCATGAAGATTTACTCCAATGCTTTCTTCTAAATATTTTATGTCATTGAATTGCTTTGAATTTTTGTGCATGGGGAGAGACAGGGGTCTAAATCTCTTCTGCAAATGGGTATCTAGTCGTCCCAGCAACACCGGGTGAAGAGACTACTCTTGCCCTGCCTGGTCTCGGCCAGACCAGCTGACCGTGGGTGTGGGGGTTTGTCTCTGGGCTGTCAGGGCTAGTTCGCTGGTCTGTACGTCTGTCCTGATGTCAGCACCACGCTTTCCTGATGGTTGTCCTTTTGCAGTAAGTTTTGACAGTGTGAGTTTCCTTGACTGTTCTCTCCTCTTCTGTTCCCTGCATTTCTATATGAAGCTGAAGATCAGCTTGTCAATTTCTGCACCGAAATGCAGCTTCGATTTGGTAGGGATTGGGCTGAATCTGTAAATCAGTTTGGGCAGCATTGTCATCTCAATAATGCGGCCTTCTGAGCCATGAAAATGCGGTGTTTTCCCATTTATTTAGATCTTCTTAAATTTCCTTCAAGAGTATCTGTAGTTTCCGATATACAAACCTTGCACTTCTTTTGTAAAATGCTTCCTAGGTATTTCATCCTTTCTGCTGCTATGATAAATATGGGGTTATATGGGATTGTGTCTTCAATTTCATTTTGGCGTTGTTCGTTACTGGCGTAGAGAAATGCAATTGATTTTTGTCCACGGATGCTGTGAGCTGCCACGTTGCTGGATGGGTTTATTAATTCTATGAGATTTTTTAATGGACTTCTTAGGATTTTTTCTACATGAGAGCATTCATTTGCAAACTGAGATAGTTTTAAGTTCTTTCTTTCCAATCTGGGTGCCTTTTACTTAATTTTCTTGTCTAGTGGCCCTGGCTAGAACTTCCAGTCAAATTTTGACTAAAAATGGTGAAAGCTGAATCCTTGCCATGGGGGAAGGGTTTCAGCGTTCACGTATGAGGCTGGCTGTGGCTTTTGAGGATTCCCTTTATCAGGTCAAGAATGCTCCCTTCTGTTCCTGCTTTGTGGAGTTTTTGTTTTTCATCTTGAAAATGTGTTGGATTTTGTCAAATGCTTTTTCTGCATGAAAAGAAAATTGAGACGTTTCTGTGTTTTTTTGTTTGTTTGTTTGTTTTTGTCCCTTATGTGCTAATACGCTGTATCACCCTGACTGATTTTCAGTTAGGCCCTCCCCACCCTTGTTTTTCCACTACGAAGCTGTCCCACCCCGTGCCTGCCCTTATCTGCCAACCCCCAGTGACGGCCATCAGCTCCCTTGCTACAGCCTCTCCGAATAAGTCACCCGTTTGTCTGTATTTCGGTGGTTTTCAGTTATTCCCAGGGGTGGGCTCCAGGGGGTGCTGAGCGGCCGGCTCCAGGAGCCCGGGACAGTGGACCCCCGGAGGACACAACTTGCCCGGCGCCGGCTCTGCTAAGGTGACCCCGCCCTCATGGCTGTGCTGTTTGCAGGTCTAACCCACCCAGACCCCCGGCTGCATCCGGGACCCCGCCAGAGTTGCCTGGTATCAGTGCCCTGTGGCGGCTGTAACAAAGCACCCCATTTCGGTTAGCTAAACTGCCAGGGTGCTACAAACCAGAAATGGGTTGGCTTTTGCAACGGGGGTGCAAAAAATTGCAGCTTACAGTCTGCAATTCTAAGG
This sequence comes from Tamandua tetradactyla, assembly GCF_023851605.1. Classification (NCBI taxonomy): domain Eukaryota; kingdom Metazoa; phylum Chordata; class Mammalia; order Pilosa; family Myrmecophagidae; genus Tamandua; species Tamandua tetradactyla. Next base: position 2,265,591 of record NC_135335.1, read on the forward strand.
CCATGAAAGTGTGCCAATTGAGGCATTGACAGGACGATACCTGGACTCTGAAAACGAGCTGCTGGCATCCAGGACACCTCTGTCATGTGGGAAGGCACATGGCCGGGGTCTGCTGGTCCTTTGCTCCCAGGTTTCATTGCTTTCAGCTCCTGGTTCCAGTGGCTTCCTCGCTGAGTGTCTGCGTCCTCTCTTAGCTTCTCCAGGGCTCTTCTCTATAGGCTCTCTTGGCTTTTCCTGTCCTTATCATCTCATAAAGGGCTCCAGAGAAGGATTAGGGCCCAGCTTGCATGGGCCCGGTCACATTTCAAACGAAGCAACCTAAACAAAAGGTCCCCGCCCACGACAGGTTTGCCCCCACAGAAATGGATGAAAAGAACACGGCTTTTTCTGGGGCACACACCCCACACTGGGAGGATGAAAGCAACAGAAATACCGTCTCTCATAGCTCTGGAGGCCAGAGACCGAAATCAAGGCGTTGGCAGGGTTGGTTCCTTTGAGAGGCTCTGAGGGTGAGCTCTTGCTTGCCTCTTCCCACTCCTGGGGGTCCCCCCCGGCTTGCGGCAGCAATACACTGTCTCCTCTCGGTGTCTTTCCCTGGCCTTCCTAGAAGAGCAGCTTTTTATTAGAAGACCCACTCCAACTCAGAATGACCTCAATTTTTACTAATTCTATCTGCAAAGACCCTATTTCCAAATACGGTCATGTCCTTGGGGTCCAGGTGGACATCAGTTTTAGGGGAACATCACCCAACCCAGTACAGAGCAGGAGACCGAGCCACAGCCGGCTGGCCTGCTGTCCCCATGCAGCCACTGTCTCCTCATTACACCCTGTGCTGGCTGGAAAGTATTATGTACCCCAGAAAAGCCATGTATTAATCCTGACTGAATCTCGTGAGGGCAGCTTTTTCTTCTCATCCTGATTCAATATCGCATGGTGGAAAGTTTCGATTCGATTATCTCCATGGAGACGTGACACGCCCAATTGTGGGTGTAATCTTTTGATTTAATGGAGATGTGACCCCACCCATTCTAGGTGGGTCTTGATTAGATCATTAGAGTTTTTAAAAGGGGAAACAATTTGGAGAAAGGACAGAAGCCTCAGAGCCAACGGAAACTTCAGAGCAGAGCTGACACTGATGCCAACACTTGCAGAACAGAGACACAGATGGTTGGAGATGCTTGGAGCCCAGCAGACGTTGCCATGAGATGTTAAGCAAGCCAGAACCTGGAGAGAGCCAAGGGGAGGCAAGAGATGAAAGTCAGCCCTGGAGAAGCAAAGTGAGGAGCCCCCACAGGAACCGAGGCTGAAAGCAACAGAGCCCAGGAACAAGGGACCAGCAGATGCCAGCCATGTGCCTTCCCAGCTGACAGACGTGTTCCTGATGGCATCAGCCTTCCTTGAGTGAAGGTAACTTCTTGTTGGTGCCTTAATTTGGACATTTTTCAGCTCTAGAACTGTAAACTTGTAAGTTATTAAATTCCCCCATTGTCAAAGCCCTTCCAGTTCTGTGGTATTGCATTCCAGCAGCCTGCAAACGAATGCACAACCTCAGTCCCTCTCAGGGCCCACAGCGCCTGGGCCCCGGGCATGGCCTCTGGACGGCCCCGCCTCTGCTCTGTCCTTCTCCTGGTGTCCTGGAGCTGGCCAGATGACAAAGGGGGCCCTTCCTAGGACAGGCCTGTGCCATCACTGCTGGCCGGTCCCCTGCGGTCCCCGCTGGATCAAGCCGGGGGCCACTGGGTGGGAACCTAGCTGTGTGCAGGGCATGACGTGGTGCCCCTGGGAGGGCCTGGCCTGAGCGTGTGGGCACCCCCCATGCGCAGGGCACTGGGAGGGGTCCGCCTGTACCCTCTTAGTCGTGCTCCCTGCCAGCTTGTGGGGCCGGGGTGTCCTTCCATGGCGGGCCGAGGCAGCCTCCTGACCCTTCTCCTTGCTGCCATGTGGGCCACCCTTCAGTCAATCCCCCCGGGAAACCGGAGCCCCCCACTCCCACTGCCACTCCGAATCCAGGGCACCTTCCCTATGCTTCAGGACCTCATGCTGGCCTGCCTGCCCCCAACCCCTCCCTGCCTGCCCCTGACCTTCCTGCCTGCCCCCCAACTGCCCCCCTGACTTCCCTGATTGCCCCTTCGAGTGTCCTGCCTGCCCCTGACTTCTCCACCTGCCCCCCAACTGCCCTGCCTTCTCCTCTGCCCAGCCTCAGCCCTGTCCCCATAACTCCCTCTGCCCCTATCCCACTGGCCTCCTTCCTGCTTCTCCAAGGCACCTGGCCCCTCCCCCCTGCCCAGTGAATGCCCCTCCCTGCCCTCTGCAGGATTGCCCTCTACGCACCCTCAGGGCTCAGGGTCTGGTGGCTCAGTGGGACCCGCGGCTCAGCACGTCCTCTGTGAGCCACGAGTGACCTGTGCAGGGCCGGCTGCTCCTGGGAAATAAGGGGCTTATCTGAATCTCACGGGGAGGGCGGGCTCTGCAGCCAGCCACCTTCCGGAACACAAAGGGATGGGGGATTTCGCAACGTTCGCTACTCTCCAGGTTCCCAGGGTCAGTCTGATCACCCAGCTCCCCCACCGGAGCCCAGGGCCCTCAGGGGAAGGCGCCCTGGCTGCCCAGTCCCCAGCCGGGCCCCGGCACCGTGTCTGGTATGTAGCAGGTGTCCAGCAGGTGTTCTCCACGACTGCAGAAGGGAGAGAACGAGCCGGCCATAGCCCCCACACCCCTCCTTGTCACTTAGATGCAACTTGTGATGGGACAGCAGGTGCCCAGAACACCTGGGTGACTGTTTCCTTCCATCACTGTTCCGTCTCCTTTAAGTGAAACAAACACTCCCTGACCCCGGGGAAGACTTACTTTTATTATCACGTCACATAGATAGGCACAAAAAACTAGCTCTAAACTCACGCTTGCAGCTCTTGTCCAAGTACAAAACCAACACAGATTTACAAATTAACCAGAGAAGACGACAGAATTAAGTAGAAGCAGCTGAGACTGATGGCTGGTTATCCGAATTTCAGCTACCCCTAAATTCTATTAAAAATGCAGTTCTCAGAGGCACCAGCCACACTTCACCGGCTCAAAGGTCACAAACAGCCAGGTGTCAGGCAGACACAGGGCTTTCGGCTATGGCAGCTGCGGGAGTGGCGGGTGGGGTGGGGTAGCTCCTAAAGGGTGGCTCTGTGGTCCGGAGGGTGGGGCGAACCGTGAGTGGGCTCTGCCTGGCCCTCCCTGTTTCTCTGGGCAAGAATGGGCAGAAACTTCATCTGTGGGTCACCCACCCCCACACCGTCCCCATGGGTCTCCCTTCCTCACTGCCCCAAGCCGGCGGGGGCGGGGGCCTGGCCACCAGGCTTTGGGGACCACAGCGGGAAGTGGGGCCTGGCGCCCCGGGGGGCTCCGGCCCCTCCCAGGGGATGAGGGGAAGCACAGCCTGCTTGACCGTCCTCCCGCCGGCCCAGACCTCCCAGCCAGCCCGCGCTGGTCTGCGGGAACCCCGTGGGGACACCAATGGACTGCCCGCACTCCCACCCCCCACGCCGCGCGCGGGCCCGACTCTGGACTCCCGGCGGCCCCGCGCGCTCGGGCCGCTGCGGGCAGCGGGCGGGGCGGGGGGCGGGGAAGGGGCGGGGCCTCGTGCGTCCTATAAGAGGCGCGGAGCGGGGCGCGCGCACGGCCAGAGAGCGAGCGCGCAGCAGCAGCAGCGGCCGCGGCGACCCGAGCGCGCACCGACCAGGCCTCCCGCGCCCCCCCCGCGCCCCCCGCGCCGCGTCCCTGACCCCCGGCCTCCCCCCGGCCCCTCGGCGCCCCCGCCCGCCGCCCAGGCCCGGCCCCCGCCGCTCCCGCCGCCATGGGGGTGGAAGGCTGCACCAAGTGCATCAAGTACCTGCTCTTCGTCTTCAATTTCGTCTTCTGGGTAAGCGGCGCCGCCGGAGGTCGGGGGGCGGGGTGGTTCCTGCGGGGACGCCCCGGACTCCCGCAGGCCGGGCCCCGGCTAGGCCCGAGCGCAGGCGGCGGCGCAGCCCGGCCGCGGCCCGCCAAGTTGCGGGGCCACCTGTGGGCGCCCGGCCTGCGTGCCCGGGGCGCGGGGGCTCGCCCGTGGTCGCTGCGCCCCTGCCCGCGGGGTCGGCGCGGGGTTACGGGACGCCCGGGCCTCTGTGCGTCAGGGGCTCCGGGCCGCGCGGCCGGGCCGGGGCATTTGGGGGGCCCTGGGGGGGGGTGACGTCGGCGCTCGGAGCCGCCGATCCCCACATGAGGGACTGGAGTGGGGGCTGCGGGACCCGAGGCCGCGCGCGCGGGCACCCCTCGGTGGGGGACGGCCGCAGCCCGCTCTCCCGAGCGGCTGATCCCGGGACCACCCTACTTAGGGGGGCGGGAGGGGGCTGGGGCGGGGCTCTTGGCGCCCCGCCCCCATGAGCTCATCGGGGCCACCGCCCCTGCGTCGGCCCACTGGCCCAGGCTTTGGGACCGTCCACAGCCCCCCCTCCAGCCCAGCCTCCAACCGCTGTGACCGCTTCTGAATCCTGGGGTCAGGAAAGCAGTGGGCTTGGCTCAGGCGTGTCTGCGTGTTGGGGTGCCTGCCCCCGCCTCGTCTGCCCATCCGTCGTGGGACCTCAGCCCTGGCCTTGTCTCCCATGCACCCTGGAGTGGGTGTGGGGGAGGGGGAGGGACTGCCGTGGAGGGGAGGGGGGGCCGGCGTCCCGAGTGGGCTCAAGACAGGGTCCCGGCACCAGTACCCAAGTCCTGGGCGAGAGCTTGCCTTCTGGGAAGAGGGACCCATGCTGTGGTCACCTCTGATGATGAATTTTTGGGGGACTGGAGAGTCTCCCTGGAGGAGCTGCTTTCTTCTGCCCTGCCTGAACTGCTGGGAATTCCCCGGGGGTGCGCTTTTCCTTTTGTTTCCATTTCCCGTTAGCCCTGGAATCTGGGAGCAGAGGGAGACTCCTTCAGGACTGGGGGCAGGGAGGTTGCTGGTGGGGGGCTGGCCTGACCGCGGGTCCCTTCCCTTGCTGCCCCTCCATCCCGGGCATGAACTCCCTCTCTCACAGGGGACAGTGGCCCGCATCTTTGTGGAGTCCAGCAGGGTAAACTTGCAGATGTCCCCCAGGCAGGCGCGTTTGGGCCTGGCACATCTGTTTCCCATCTGGACACTGAGGATGCTTGCGGGGGCAGTGAGGTATTTGGGAGGGGGGTGGGGGGACAGAGACTGGACTGAGCACCCAAGAGAGGGGTCGTGCTGTCCTTCTCCAAGCTGGGCTATACTGCAGGAGGGCACGGGGTCCCTCTGGCCAGGGCTGGGTGGGAGTTCCCAGCTGGGGGTCCTGGAGTGCTGGCTTCAGCATGTTTAAAGTCTGCCTGCCTTGGCCCCAGGAGACTGATATGGGATGTCCCAGTGGCGTCTCTGCTTGGATTTGGGGGTGTCGACCCTGGTTGGAAGGGAGGCACAGGCACAGGGAAGGGACTTGTGTTCCTGCCTCCTGGGACCCTGCTGGGCGAGTCCCTCCCGCACCTCCCCTGGGAGCTGGGCCAGTCGGCCGTTGTTTCCCCCCTCCCCCCCGCAGGGGTGGCAGTCTAACGAGTCCCCGGGGGGGCTGCTCTTTATTATCGAGGCTCCAGGAACGGCTTCTGAGCTGAGCCTCTCTGCCCTGTGCGGGAGCTGGTGGGCCACCTATCCAAGCACTTTGAGACACAGGAGCACCCACCCACCCCCTGGGCCCTGGGGGGGGGATGCAGAACAGAGTAGGGTGGGGCTGGCCGAGCCCCTGAACCACTTGGAGTGGGAGCTGGGTGGAGTCCGGCCTTGGCTTCCTGCCCTGTCCTAGGGGTCCCATTTCCCGGGGTTGTTGGTGACTTGGCACAGGGTGGGGGGGCAGGAGATGGGCGTTGGATGTGATGGCCAGCAGGGCAGCAGCCATGATGGGTCAGTGTGGCAGTGCCTGGGGGCCATCCCACGTGACATGGCTCTTCCACTCTATCCTGGCCCAGGTGCCCCTACATGGACACTCGCTCGCTCTCACTTGCCTTCCTCCTCCGGCCAAGACCCAGGCAGTGTGCAAAACCTGTTCTCAGCATGGGTCAGGAGCTTCCTGGTGGAGACAGCTGGCACCCAAGGGCGGGGCGGGGATTCCCTCGTGCCTGTTTTACCCCCAGTTCCCCTGGGCACTGGGGAGCTGCTCTCAGGCTGGCTGGTAGGAGCATATCTGTGGTTTGTCCAAGACGGGCTGGCCGCAGCCGAGGATGCTTGGCCCGTGGGTGCTTACACCCTCCAGATTGCGCAGGACTCAGGCACGGGGGAACCCGGGGACCCCATGGGTGCTAGCTTGGGCCCCGGGGACCCTGTGGGTGCTGGCTGAGGCCAGCCCCTCTCCCACCCTCCCCAGGCAGCATGTGAGACACTCCCCCGCTTTGATCCCTCAGGTCTCACCCTTGCCCACCCCTGTGTGGTCACTCTGTAAATTGACTTCCCTGTCTCCTGACAACTTCTAAGCCCACATGGGGAGATGGACCCCCAGGCCCCCCACGCTTTCAGTTTCCAGGCTGAAATCCCACCCTGGGGAGAGCTTTGGTCATGAAATCAGTCCAGCCTTGAGTTCTGGGACCAGGCCGAGGAAGGGCTGCCTGGTGGCCCCGGGGGACCCCTCCCAGAAACCCCTGAACTTCCTCGGTGCCCCTACTTTATACTTCTGGGCCTAGCCTCAGCTCCGCCTCTGGGGGTGCTGCAGAGCAAATGCTGAGCCCTGTGAGGACACTTTGGGGACCCTCCAGGCAGCCCCCAGACGCAGGAGTACTGACTGCGGATTTCACGCCAGGGCTGCTGCCGTCCAGGCTCACGCCTGGTGCCGGCTGAGGCTGGGGTGCAGGGAGGCATGTCAGAGCCTCGCTGCTTGGGGCAGGGGCACAGGGGTGCCTGGGAGCAGGGAGCCAGCTGGCTGGGAGGAGAATCCCCCTTGTCTAAGCTCAGAAAGGCCATGTGCCCCTCCTACTACCCCCAAGCTGCAGGTCACGTGCCACGAGGAGGGCAGCTGGTGCCTGGGCGTGACCCCTGCCTGTGCTGGTTTGTCGCCATGCGACCTGATGGTACGGACTGATCTAGAGTTGCTCTAGCACCAGGTGGTCGTTTGCTCTCAAGGTGTGTTTAAGGGTGCCCAGGCCTGCCGTCCCTGCCGTGCCGTCGGTGGGGGGGTGAGGGTTTGCCCAGCATACGTGACTGCCTGGCCATGGGTGTGGTGCTGTGGCCGGAGCGCAAGGGAGGGCTAAGGGCTGCCCACCTGCCCCTCTCCCCTGTCTTGGTGCCAGGGGGTCCTGGTGGGGCTGAGGGGCTCCCGAGGGGTAGCGGGTCTAGAATCACGGGTTTCAGTCTTTGCTCACGGAAAGCTCATCCCGTCACATAGCTGCCTGCCTGTCTTGGCCAAATGCCCAGGCCTCCACGGCCAGAGGCTGCTCCCCACCCCCCGGGGCCTGGCCTGCCCTCGGACAGGACAGAACAGTGTCTCCCTCTGTCCCGAGATGATAAGGCTTCGCTGGCAGCGGCACTTCCCCGTGCCTGGCATGTCGGGCTCATCCGGCCCCTTTGCCTTGTAGCTTAGCCGGGCTCTGATTGGGCCCCTGGGTGATAAGGAGACCGAGGTTCAGAAGGGACCACATTAGGAAGTTGTGGGACGGAGGTTGGAAAGCAGAGCCTGTGCTTCTACTGCTATAGGGCCCAGGTGCCCATCAGGGCTGTGCCCACAGGAGCCTGGCCGGGCAGTGGGGGCTGCAGTTTCTCTGCCCAGTGATACTACAGGCTGGGACCTGCCCTGCCCAGTGGTGCCCCGGCTTCACCCACGCCCCCCTCCCATCTGGCCCCTCTTCCATCCTGTTGCTGGGACAATCATGTGGCTGGGGGATGGCTCTGCAGAGGTCCAGCGCCTTAGAGGAAGTGTGCCTGTTTGGGGAGGGGCAACGGATGGCGGCTTGGCGTCTGGCAGGGCAGGGGCCCACCCCCAGTAGACCGGCTGGGACCCGGTTGTCCCCCACGCCCCTGCCGGCTGAGGGGCCACAGAGGGGCTGGTGGCGTCCTGCAGCTCCTATTTTTAGAGGCTGGGTCCACTTCCTACAGGCCGGAGAGGATGCCCTTCCCACTTCCTTCCTGCGAGGAGCCCTGTCCCCTAGGCTCTGCTCCCAAGGCCCATGGCCCAGGGCAGCCCATCCGTCCCCTCAAGGTGGACGCACAGCAAGGGATCAGCTTCCCAGTGTCCGCACGGGGCCTTCACGCCCTCCCCGCCCCCGCCTTCCTGTTCTCAGGGTGCACTCACAGGCCCCGGGGCCTCCCAGGTGCCAAGCCCAGCTGGTGTTTTGGGGTACGGTTCCCAGCATGCATGCACCCCCAGGTTCCAGAGCCCCCCTGTGGTGGTTGGGGAGCCGGGAGCAGGCTCAGAGCCCTCAGGCCCTTGGCACATCTCTGCCTCTGCCCCTGTGTCTGTACCCCCACCTACTTGGGGAGCCAGTTGGGACCTGGGTGCCCTCACTTACCCTGGCGGGCAGGGCTTAGGTGACCGGATAAGGGGTGGGGACACAGACACCCAATCGGGGCCCCTCGTGGGGAAGTGGGAGGTGTGCTGGGGTGGAGAGCTCCCGCCCTGCCTCCCAGCCCCCCTTGGGTGGTGCCCACTCCCCCTGTGCAGCTCCCTGGAAGCGCAGACAGACTGGGCAGTGACGGAGTGCTGGGCAGTCCCCAACTACACTTTGGACTGTGGACGACCCTGTGTGCCCCAGGCTGGTCACTTGAGGTCGCCCTGGGCCCCCTCTGTGGCCTGTGCTCCCCCCACGCCCTCAATACTGGACTTGCCCTGGTGTTGGGCCCCGGCTCTGGGGACAACACTTGGGGGCTTCCAGAAGCCCACCCCGACACGGACGCCAGGTCAGCCGCAACCTCACAGCTGGGGATTCCGTCCGGGTGGGGGGCTTGGGGCTGGGTGGGTTCTTACCGCTTTATGTCCACGTGTGCGACGCACAGTAACCCGCACACGCGGTGAAGTGGTGTTTCACGGACACGGCTTCCCTGCGCCAGGCACCCCAGGGTGTCTGGTGCCTCCCAGGAACCCAGGGCGCCCCTGACCTGCTCGCTGTGGCCGCCTGCCAGGCGCGCTTCTTACGCTTTTATAGACGCAGCCCCTGCCCGCGTGCCTGTCCCCGTCAACACCCCCACGCCACAGTCGGCCCGTTTTCTTTCCACACCGAGTGCCCCCGAGTGGCGCCCACGGCGCCCACTGCACCCACCGGTGGGTGTGCCCTCGGGGAGTTGCCAGCTCGGGAATGCTGCGAGCGCGCGTCCGAGGTGTGGTGAGGACCCGGCGCTCTTTCTCTCGGGGCGCAGACACCCTGGAAGGGCGCCGAGCCTGCACCCAGCGGGGCCGGGCACCCACCTCCACCAGTGCGGCCCAGGATCCCCGCCATTGGGTGGCTGTGCACGGCCTCCCTGGGCCTTTGGAACGTGCTCCGGCAAGTGTCTGCTTGCTCCTTTTGCTTCTTTAAAAATTGGGTTGTTTGACTTTTTATGTTGAGGTTTGAGGGTTTTTTTATCGATTCCGGATATGCAATCGTGTGTTTGTAAGGGCTTCCCCTGGCCACGGCCTCTTTCCATTCTTGAACAGCGTCTAGAAGACGTTTCCTTGAGGCCCCAAACTCTGTCCACCAGCCTGGGGGCCCCACTGCCTGACAGCGGCCCTTCCCCCCTTGTGCTGCTCTGCCCCGAAACCGGTGTTGGCTTTGCACATGGTGGGGGTGCCTCAGGGCTGCCGGAACCTTCAGTTGGAAACGGGGGGGGGGGGGGGGGGAGGGTGTGGTCCTGGGGGGACCACCCGTGTCCCCGCAGCCCCACGCCCTACCCCTGGCCACTGCAGCAGTGGACCCCCATGTGAAAGCAGCTCTGGCTCCCCCCACCTGCCACCAGGTGTCCCGGTGGGTGCAGCCTTGCCCCTCATCTCAGCCCCAGGAAGGGTTGGGGACCCTGGGGCCTTCCCCTCTTGCGCACTCACCCTTCCTCTGGCCTGCCTTGTTTCCCATTTCCAGGTCTCCCCACCCCTCTCACCGCAAGCCCTCAGCCGGGCCTCTCCAGGGCCCTGGGGCAGGGGTGGGAAGCTGTACCCCAGCTCGGACCTTTTGAGGTGTGCCACCCGGCCAGCCTTGGTCCATACTATCAGAAGTGGGGTGCAGGCTCAAGGAGGGGCCTCTGGTTAGCCCCCTGACCCCCGCCCACCCTCGAGGGCCAGCTGGGAGCTGATGCAGGGCACAGGCCTTGGCTGCACGGGCCTGGGGGGGGCGGGACCTTGTGGACCTCAGGTTCCATTGGGGTGGGGAGGCGCTGGAGGGCTGCTGGCGATGCAGGAACAGGCTGCGTCCCTCCCCCTGGCCCAGGCCCTCCAGCAGACCTGGACCACCGGCCTGGGCCACCCCAGTGGGCCTGAGAGGAGCGCGTGGAGGGGGCCGCGAGGGCACATGAGCACGGGGGGCGCAGGTTAGGGCCAGGGGCTCCTCGTTGTGCCCCCCTCCTCCCTGTCCCCTCTCCCCTCCTCCCTGTTCCTCTCCCCTCCTCCCTGTACCCTCTCCCCTCCTCCCTGCCCCTCTCCCCTCTTCCCTGCCCCTCTCCTCTCTTCCCTGCCCCTCTCCCCTCCTCCCTGCCCCTCTCCCCTCCTCCCTGCCCCTCTCCCCTCCTCCCTGCCCCTCTCCCCTCCTCCCTGCCCCTCTCCCCTCCTCCCTGCCCCTCTCTCCTCCTCCCTGCCCCCTCCCCTCTTCCCTGCCCCTCTCCCCTCCTCCCTGTCCCTCTGTCCCCTCTTTCCTGTCCCTGTGTCCCCTCCTCCCTGTCCCTGTGTCCCCTCCTCCCTGTCCCTCTGTCTCCTCTTTCCTGTCCCTGTGTCCCCTCCTCCCTGCCCCTCTCCCCTCCTCCCTGCCCCTCTGTCTTCTCCTCCCTGTCCCTCTGTCCCCTCCTCTCTGTCCCTCTCCCCTCCTCCCTGTCCCCTCTCCCCTCCTCCCTGTCCCTCTCCCCTCCTCCCTGTCCCTCTGTCCCCTCCTCCCTGTCCCTCTCCTTGCTTCTCTCTGCCTTCCCTACTCCCTCCGTCCTTGCTGGCCCCTCTCCCCCTCCTTCCTGTCCTTTCTCCTCCCTGTCCCCTCCGTCTATGCTAGCCCCTCCCACTCCTTGCAGTCCCCTCCCCCTGGGCCCCCCCCTGCATTTAGCAGTCCCTGGACTATGATTTCAAAACAACTAACCACTTTCTAAAAGCAAACAACTTTCTACAAGCCCGGAGGAAGCCAGGGTTGCCACGGCAACTGTCCTCACCACCCCTTTCCTGCCCGCAGATGGCTGCCAGCGCCCCGCCCCCCCTTCCTGACCCAGTTCTCAGCCCCCCGGGTCCCCCGTCCCCTGCCCCTCAGGTGTCCCTCTCCCCTGAGCAGCCGTGGCTTCTGGACGGCGCCAAGCGTGACCAGGGCCCTGTCATGGGGCCCCTCTCAGCCTCTGGCCCGCAGGAAGGTGGGGTGCACCCTGCCCAGAAGAGGGCCTGGAGAGGTCGGCCCCACCCCATGTCACCTAGTGTCACCCTACCGGGGCTTTCCTCAGGGGTGGCCGTCACGCTGCCTCAGCACTGCACTCTGCCCGTCATCAGGGGGCCCGCTCTCCCCACAGCCATCAGGGGGCCCGCTCCCCCCCAGCCATCAGGGGGCCCGCTCCCCCCCCAGCCATTAGGGGGCCTGTTCCCCCCCAGCTATCAGGGGGCCCGCTCCCCCCCCAGCCATTAGGGGACCTGTTCCCCCCCAGCTATCAGGGGGCCTGCTCCCCCTCCAGCCATCAGGAGGCCCGTTCCCCCTCAGCCATCAGGGGGCCTGTTTCCCCCCCCTAGCCATCAGGGGGCCCACTGCCTGCTCCCCTGCCATTCCCCTGGAGAAGGCATCTGGCTGGCCAGGGTTTGTGCTGAGGTCAGGCTGTGGGTTTGGGGTTGGAGGCAGAGAAGCCCTCACAGCCACCCGTGCTTGCGGAGAGATGAGCGGGGCCCCAAAGCCTCCTGCCCTGGGCTCGGCTCCCCCGGGTCACCCGCTCTCTGCTCCTTGCCGAGCCCCGGCCCTGGAAGCACAGGCCACTTGGCAGGCCCTCGGGGCCCTGGTCCACCGGTGCCCCCTCCATGCTGGCACTGCCCCCATGCCCAGGGCCCCCTCTGTACTGGTCACCAAGGGGACCCTGCGTCCCCGGGGACCAGCCATGCCTGGGCCATCCACAGGAGACAGTGAGATGGGGGGTGGTGTTGGGTCTGGGTGGGGAAGGCAGCTGGGGAGGGGGCCAACCTGGGGCAGGGAGGGTGTGTGCTCAGGGGCGGACGCCACCCCAGGCCCACAGCAGCCACCTGGGTCCCTCGGGCAGAGCCCCCTCGTCCTGCCCCAGCGGCTGCGGGCGCCCCTCCCACCCCCTGCCTCTCCTCCTGGCCTGTCTTGCAGCCACAGCCGTGCATCCTTCCTCTCCCTGTGGGTTCACAGCACGGACTCTTGGCGGTAGATACTTACCCCACCGGCCAGCCTGGCCCCTCTCCCCGCAGGCCCCGGCTTCCACTCCCCCGTCTCGTCGCATAGGCCACATCCCCCAGAGCCCAGGCTTGTACCCAGACTTGTCCCCCGACAGACCCCGAGACCCCACCGCGGGGGACCAGTGTCCTCAGCCGAGGCTGCCAGGCTGCAGCCGCCCCTAGGCGGGGTCTAGGAGACTTGAATGGCGGATAAACAATGTACAGCTGTTTATTTCAGCCTGTCTTGGGCAACGTCCCTTAACCACATCCTGTCCCGGCCCTGCTGAGGTGCCAGGCTGGTCCCCAATACCTGGGGTGGCCTCATGGGCGGCCTGTGACCCCTGTGCCCTCTGTCCGCAGCTGGCTGGGGGTGTGATCCTCGGCGTGGCGCTGTGGCTGCGCCATGACCCGCAGACCACGAACCTCCTCTACCTGGAGCTCGGGGACAGGCAGGCGCCCAACACCTTCTACGTGGGTGAGTGAGCGCCCCGCGGGGCCAGGCGGGCGTGGGGCTGTGTGGGGGTCCCGGGCGAGGGGAATGCCTCCCTGAAAGAACGGTGGTAGGACCCAGCATGGGGGCAGGAGGCAGCCCAGGACGGTAGCCTCAGGGCCTGGGTCCCCTTCCAGGAGCAGCTTAAGACCCGGCTGCTCGGGCTGGCCTCGGGGGGCTTGGGCCAAGGCACTGTGGCTGCGTGGCTCAGGGGGGACCCCACCACGGCGGCTCCCCAGAAAGGCCGAGGCGGCAGCCCCAGGCGGCTGGAGCAGCTGGAGCCCCTGGAGCAGCTGGAGCCAGGGAGAGGCAGATGGAAAACTGTGCCCCGGGAGGCCGGGGTGACTCAGCCCCCGCGCGCTGCCTTATTAGGCCTGGCCGCCACCCCAGGCACCAGCTGCAGGCCCCTCAGGGGCTGGGGGAGGGGAAAGGGGAGGGGGCACCCCCACCAGCAGGACACTGAGCCCCGCCCTCAGGTCTCCCGGGCCCTGGAATGTTGTTGAGAGTTTCTCTCTTTTAAAGGAGCAGTTCCACCCTGGCCCTGCCCCACCCCACACCCAGACCCCTCCTGGAGACCTCAGCAGCCCCCTCTCCTAGCCGGGTGGGGACAGAAAGGGCCCCAGGCCATTCTGCCCAGACCCCCAGGGCCTGCCGAGAGTACTGGCCATGAGAAGGGGTGCCCGCTGTCTCCCTGGCTCCTGCCCCCAGCATCTCTGGGGCGATCCCTTTCTCCCCACCTCCCACATACACACCCAGCAGCGTCAGCTTCCTGGGCCAGCTGATTACAGGGTAGCAGCACCCAGCAGGCCTCGGAGGTCCACCAGCCTTGGGAGGCCCTTGGCCTCTCCCATGGGGTGCAGCCCCCCCCCAAGAGCAGAGGCCCCCAGCCAGCTGTCTTTGTGGAGAGAGGCCTGTGTGCCTGAGGACCTGGGGTAGTGGGCTGGGGGCCCTGGGCAGATCTTCGGGCCCCTCGAGGGCTGTTACCCTGGGAGTCCTCCAGGCGTCTGCTCTCTCCACCCATCCCTGGTGTCGGGTGTTTGGGGGCCACTAGCCCCCAGAGGCAAACCTGGGACCAGGCCCACCCCTCCCAGCCAGTGCCCCAGGCAGCTTCCAAGGTGTATCTGGAGTGCTCCATCCCAGCCCCTGCCTCCCCTGCGCTGGCCGGAGAGGCTGCAGGACAGGCTGCAGGGCAGGAAGACAGAGGACTCGTCGGGAGGGGAGGGGGTAGCTGGGGCGGGCGATGGGCAGTGCAGCTGCTTCAGGCCCCCTGCGTGTGCCCCTCAGCCCTGGCACGGGGGGCTGCGTGAGGAGGTACTCCCTCACCACGGACCAGCCCCGGCCTGCTGCAGCCCCTGCCCCTCTCCTCAGTCTGGCTTCCCTGAGTCCAGCCACTGGGGGAGATGGCTCTGGGTCTGGCCCCCCAGGTAGGCTGAGTGCTTGGCAAGGCTGTGCCACTCGCTTGCTCGGGCTTCTGTCCCTATGGGTGGGGGCACTCAGAATCCCCTGGCCCCCACGTCCCTACCCAGCCCAGGGTCAGCCCCTGTGCAGCAGGGGGGCAGTGGGCTGTTTGCCACACGGGGAGTGGATGCCAGTTTTCTGGGTGCAAACCCCTGCCTTACTCACAGGACTCCAGACCCCCGGGAGTCCCAGACGGCTGAGCGAGTGGCAAACAGGAAGCAGGCTGGTGGGGGGTGGCTTGGGCCTGGAGCTCACCCTGAGCCTGGCAGGGGTCCCTGGCCAGCCGGGCAGGAAGACAATGGCCCTCCCTGCCTGACTTGGCCCTGGGAACCTCTTGGCTTTGCAGCAGGAGGCCGGGGCTGCCCGGTAACAGTCGAGGGGGAGCCTGCAGGGACGCAGCCAGCATGTCCCAAGGGGCAGCGGGAGGCGATGGCCCAGAGGGCACTTGCCCCCCACAGCCCCGTCCCCAACTGGGGGGCGCCTCAGCACCAAGGGGGACAGCACAGGAGGCCCAGGAGCTCTGGTGATGGTGCTGTCAGCGGGCGCAGCCCCTGCCCTTCAGCACCGCCCCCACCATGGAGAGCCCACCTAGGGCTGCAGGAGGTGGGAGGGAGGGAGGAGGAGACACGGACCCCTGGCCCTTCTTGAGTGCTCCCTGCCACTCTGTCACTGTGCTGTCCTGGGACCAGGGACCCCTGCCCCCCACCAGCGCGGCCACCTTGTCTGATAAGGGCATCCTGGGGCAGTTGTCACAGTGCAGCCCCTGGGGACAGGCGGCCAAGTGCTGATGCTGACAGCGGCAGAAAGGGTGCTGCCCTGCCAGCTTGCGGGGGACAGGGGCTCCGCCTCACTGCACCTGCTCTCAGGCTGTTGGGGCGCCAGCCACTGCGTCTACACAGCCGACCACGCCCCCTCCCCCAGGTATCTACATTCTCATCGCTGTGGGCGCCGTGATGATGTTCGTTGGCTTCCTGGGCTGCTACGGAGCTATCCAGGAGTCACAGTGTCTGCTGGGGACTGTGAGAGCTTGGCGGGGCACTGGGTCGGGGGCCACAGGGGGCTTGGGGTGGGCTGGGGACCGTGGGAGGGTGGGGTCAGGCAGGGACTGGCAGGGGGGCCATGGCCGGGCTGGGGCTAGTGGGGAGACTGTGGGGTGGACCTGGGGACTACAGGGGAGGTGTGGGGGGGCAGGGACTGAGGGACAGGGTGAGGGCGGGCCTGGGATCCTCAGGAGATTGGGGGTCATGGGGCAGGCCCAGGAGCAGCTGCAGTTCTCATGGACAAGCCTGGGAGATGGAGTAGGCAGTGCTTCTCGCGGGCCTGGGGAAGGGTCAGCGGGCAGACCCTGGGGTCTGGTCCGGAACGTGGGCTGTTTGGGTGTCCTGTCCTGTTCTGATGTTGCACCCTCCCCCACCCCACCCAGTTCTTCACCTGCCTGGTGATCCTCTTTGCCTGTGAAGTGGCCGCTGGCATCTGGGGCTTCGTCAACAAAGACCAGGTGAGCCAGAGCCTGGGGGGGCAGCGGAGAGGGCCCTGTGCTCAGGTGTGGGCGGGCGGGTTGGCCCTTAGCCGGGGATGGGCTCCCCTGGGGCCCACCTGAGAGCAAAGTCACGGAGGGCTTCCTGGGGGAGGCAGCCTCGGGGCTGAGAGCAAAGTCACGGAGGGCTTTCTGGGGGAGGCGGCCTCGGGGCTGAGCCGCGGGCAGAGCGGGGCCGTGTCCCTGCCTCCTGGGAGTGTGGGTGCACCGCTTCCACTGAGGGGTGCCCGCCCGCCCCCCAGATCGCCAAGGACGTGAAGCAGTTCTACGACCAGGCGCTGCAGCAGGCTGTGGTGGACGACGACGACAACAAGGCTAAGACCGTCGTGAAGACCTTCCATGAGACGGTGCGGGGGCCGGGGGTCAGGTCCTGGCCTCAGCCTGGAGCTGCGGGAGGCAGGAGCCTGGTCCCCTGAGCTCTGCACCCCTGGGAACCCAGACGGGGTGCTGCTGGGGCCCAGTTTTCCGCCCTTTGCTTGATCCTGGGGTCCTCAGCATCCCCCAGACCTCACCGCACCCCATCACTCTGTCCCGGCCGAGGGCTGGTGGGAAGGCGTGACGCCCTGGCCCAACCACTGCCCTCGTTCCCTGCAGCTCAACTGCTGTGGCTCCAGCACCCTGACCATGCTGGCCAGCACACTGACCAAGAATAACCTCTGTCCATCGGGCAGCAACATCATCAGCAACTTCCTCAAGGTACGTCACGCCCCTCGGGGCGACCCCTGAGGCAGGAGTGGGGCTGGGCCTGACTGTTTCTGGGTGGCGGGTCCCTGGCCAGCGTGGGCAGGCTGCCCCTTGCTGGGACACTGTGGCTGGGGGGTCAAGGTGTGGCCGAGGAAGGCCATGGCATCTGCTATCTCCGTCTGCTGGGGCTCCCAGGACAAAGCTGCCTGCTGGGGGCTTGTCTCACAGCGTCTAAAGCGCCAGGGTCTTTCTCCCAGGCTGTGTGCTGTGCCGGCACTAGCCTGCTGCTTCCCCGGCGGCCCCTTCGCCTTCCCTGGCCGAGTTTCAATGTCCCCAGCGTGTGAGGCCTTCAGTCCCATTGGTGTAGGGCCCACCCCAGTCCCTTTGGGCCTCTCTGCAGAGGTCCCATTTCCCGTGGGCATGCGCCCGCTGGGTGGGGCGACAAGTTGAACACATCTTTCTGGGGGGACCTGTCTGGGGATCTGGGGATGAGGAGTTGGGCAGCTTGCAGGCTCCCCCAGGCAGCCATCTACGGCCCCATGTGAGAGGCCGGCACTCCTGGTGCCCCTGGGAGGCCACTGTGACCGTGCAGGCCCCCAGATGGGTGCAAGGGGCTCTGAGCTGGGGGCAGGGGGGTGGTGCGCACTGGCCCAACATGGCTAGGAGGAGGCAGGGGCAAGCTCCTTTGGTGCTTTTCCTGTATTTCCCATACTTTTTCTGTGAAGCTTTGTAGCACCAGGAGGGAGGGTGTGGGCAGGGGGGTGGGACAGTGAGCCAAGGGCTGGTGCCCTGCAGCCCTAATGACTCCTGTGTTCCCCACAGGAGGACTGTCACCAGAAGATCGACGACCTCTTCTCGGGAAAGCTGTACCTTATCGGCATCGCCGCCATTGTGGTTGCTGTGATCATGGTGAGCCGGCTCGGGCGGGTGGGGGCTGGGACTCTGGGCCGCGGGGGTCTGGGGGGCCAGTCACTATCTCCCTGTACCTCACGTGCCCACCCCTGTCCCCGCAGATCTTCGAGATGATCTTGAGTATGGTGTTGTGCTGCGGCATCCGGAACAGCTCCGTGTACTGAGGCCCCGGCAGCCCTGGCTGTGGGGTGGGGGAGGGCAGAGGGTAGCAGCCAGCCAGTGGGACCCCCACGGCCCTCCCCTCATGACCCGGCCATCTCTTAGGCGGCCCCTGGCACCACCTGTGTATATAACGTTTCCGGTATTACCCTGCTATACTTAGCATTTTTACTTTTGAGGTTTTGTTTTGTTCTGGTTTCCTGTTACCCTTTTGGGGCCTGCGCCAGGCGTAGGTGGCAGGAGAAGGGCCTGGGCCCAGCCTGGGGAAGCAGGGGAGGGGTCCACGAGGAGTCCCTGCCTTGGGGGCTCTGTCTGTCCAGCACAGCTGTCCAGGGGGGCACCTGTCCCGGCTGATGGGCTGTGTCCTCCCACCCCAGCCTGACCTGGGGGCTGGGCGTCTCCCGCCTTTTTTAATCCGCGTTCCTCCTCCCACCCCTTTTCTAGAGCACCCGTATGCCTTCTTGCAGCTATCCTTTCTAACATGTCATCTTCAACTGTAACTGTAACATCTTGGAACAGTCATTCAATAAAAAAGGAAAACCAGGCATGCTAACGTGGCTGCCCGAGCCCCTTCCTGTGCCAGGCAATGCCACACCCCGGGGATGGCTAGAGGCCTGGGGGGCCCCAGCTGGCTCTGGACCCGACCTGGCAATGGTGGACCCATGGTCCTTGGACAACGGTCCATGTGGCTACAAGATCCCACCCCCCACTCCTCCCTGCTTCTGAGGGCTGTTCCAGCCTTGGGTTTTCCTCATGCTCGTCAGAGCCCCACACCCCATCTGAGAGCACCAGGGCTGCTCTGGGGCTGCTGTCTGCCTGGGACTGCAAGGATTTGGCATGGATGCCTGGTGCTAGCACTCCTTCCCCTTCCTTCTGACATGTTCCCCTCCTGAAGGGGTGAGGGACTCTTCACTGCCCATCAGGAGAAGCTGGGAGGCTGGAGTAGGGTTGGTGGGGAAGACCACCTGGCCTGCTCCCTGGGCCCACGGAGGTCTTTCTGTTCTAGAGGTTTCAGTGAGTGCAGCCCAGACCCTGCTGCCTGGTCCCCCGCTCCCTGGGAGCCCAAGGATGCTGAGTGAAGGTGTCATGAGCTCAGCTGGGCCCCCAGAGACAAGTGCCCATCTGACTATGTCAGGGATAGTCCTGACAAGTGCCTATCTGACTATGTCAGGGACTTCCAGTCCTGCCCCGGGGTCTCAGCAGGCCTCCCCCATTCCCTACTACTGACGCTCGGGCAGGTTGGGACAGCACAGGATGGTCCAAGGAGCCCCTTCTGCTGCCCCTGGATCCCTGCCCAAGACTGTGGCCTGGTGGTCTGGGTATAGCCTCGCGTATGGCATGCTGCAGGATGAGACGTGGGGTCCAAAAGTAAGTTTATGGTTCACTCGACAGTGGGATCCTGATGAGGCAGGTGGGGACTGAGCCTCACAAATGGGGTATTTCAGGGTTGCCCAGCACATCAGGGACTGAGAGGGGGCACGTCTCAAACCCCTCTGGGTCTTTTTTGGGCTGGACCACACAGGACCTTGAGTCCTTGGGTTCCCAGGAGAGGCCAGGCCGGGGAAAAGGGCAGGTTCTCTCGACCACCACCCCGTCCCCCTAAAAGTGGAGCTGGGCAGCTGAGGGGCCTCACGGATGGGCTCATCAGCCGTCCCGGGGGAAGGGAGACCAGGACCTCCTTCTCTGCTGTGCGGACGTGACCTGCCTCACAGCAGCGGGCCCCTCCAACAGGCTGCCAGCCTCCCGAGGCGGGGCCGTCCGGGCCACGGCCCCCAGGCCTACTCGGGCTCTCCCCGGGGGCCCTGGGAGGACGCAGCCAGGCGAACGCTGGGCCCTGGCTTCCCCACCTGCAGGTCTCCCTTTCACTTCCCCTGAGGCGCGTCTCCCCGGTGACCGAAGGAGGCAGGCGCGCCGTCAGTGCCCCGGGTAGAAAGCCCAGATGGGGCCCGCTGTCGTCAGAGCCCACGTGGCGGGGATGGCTGGCCGCGGCCGCGTCCCTGAGGGAACCAGGAGGTCCGCGGGGCCGGGGTCGGGGAGCGCCTGGGATGCGGGTGGGAGGCACCCAGGCCAGCGGGGTGCCCAGACTGCGCCCGCATTACGTGTCGGCTGCAGCCAGGCCCGGAGCGGAGCTGGCACGGCAGCTGGCCGAGGCGGGGACGGGAACGCGGCGGAAAGCGCACGAGCGCCGGCAGACGGCCCCGGAGCTGAAACTCGGACTACAGCACCCGCGAGGCACCGCCCCTTCCGGCTGAGGCGCGAGGCACCGCCTCTTCCGGTTGAGGTCCGAAGGACCCACCCCGCTTAGCGGCGCTCGAGGCCGCGCTTCCGGCGTGGGCCGTCGCGCTCTCCCTGCGGCCCCCCTCCCCTGGTGGTGTTGGGACGCCTGGAGCTTCACGCTGGCCGTTAGCCCTCAGGATTGTGAGTGTCGCAGCCCGGGCCCCCGCACCCCTCCGCGTCTGAGTCAGTTCGGGCTTCGTTCTAGAAGAAGCGCCGCCGCTGCCTGGGCTGTTAGCCCCCAGCGCGCGGAGATTATAGGGAGCGCGCACGCCGACGCCCCCTGGCCTAGCAGTCCCGGCATGCCTCGGGCGCCGCGCCCCCAGTGCCTTGTGGGAGTTGTAGTTCTCTGGCCGCGGGAGCCGCCGCGTTCGGCCTCAGAGGACTCGGTTTCCCAGAAGGCCGAGCGCGGCGACCCGGCGGGCGCGCCCATCAAGATGGAGGCGAAGGCCGCCGAGAGCTGGTAGGTTGTGGCTGGGAGGCGGCTGTCCGCATCCCCGAGCCCAGAGGTCCCGCGGCACACAGGACCCCCTCCCTTCGCGGCCTGGCCTTCGGGACCTATCCGGCCAGAATCTACCGGCTCCCGAGAGCCGTCCCGTGGTTCCCCGACGTGGGGAGCCTGCGCGTGCTAGCTCGCTGGGTCCCGAGGGGAGAGACAACCGTAGGAAGCTGCCCCCTGTCCCCGGCTGCCTAGACCCTCAGCCTCCGCTCAACTCTGCGCTCCGCTAGCTGAATTTCCTTTATTCCAGGAGTCCCGCCCACCAGGCTACTTTGATTAGTCGCGGCAGCGTCCCCGGGGTGCAGAGGACAGTGCGAATTGGGGAAGCAGAGTCCGGCTGGAACTGGGTAACTTAGGCCGATTATTCCTACCCTGAGATCTCCCCGTGTCTGGCCCGGCAGGGAGCTCTCAGCCCCTCCTGGCCTGTCTGCATCCTCAGGGTGCAGCAGCCAGCGAAGCTGGGCAGGAGGAGGTGGTGGTGGCGATTGGCTGGGGGCGAGGCCGCGCTGTCCTCAGCCTGCGGTCAGCCAAGCTCCAAGCCTCCCAGAGACGCCAGACCCTGCCTGTGTCTCCAGCACTTCTCTGACTGCCTGGATGCCGCAGGGGAGATGCGGAATGGAGGTTGTTCCAGAAGCTGCCTAGGGCCTGTTTGTCAGAAAAGCTGCTCCAGGTGGTCACTGACTCCCCAGTTTTCCAAGACTTGGATGCGAAGGTCTTGATCTCTTCAGAGCTCCCAGGGCAGTTCCCTGCAAGTACATGCCAACTTCCTGCCCATGGACCAGGAAGGTGCCCCGACCTCTGTGGGATACTGAGTCTGTGCTGGGTACTCTGTTAAGCAGTTCGTCAAGGGCCCTGCAGTACGTGAGCAGAGGCTGTCCTCATCCTAGGCTCAGACCCTAGCTGAGTTGTGGACCAGTGAAATCCCCCCCACCCCCAAGTAGGCCAGTGAGTCTGCTGAGCCTCCATCTCTGCAGCCTGCACTTAAGACGATGTTGTCTTAAGAGGGTTATTGGAATTAAGTGAAGTAATGTGTTGGTAGTGCCTCCTGCAGTGCCTAGCATGCACTGGGGGCATGGTGAACACAGGCTCCCTCGTGAGTGCCACTTTGCACGCTCACTCTCTGGCCTGATGGTTGAGTCTCTTCCCCAACCCTCATCCAGCTGTAGCTGAGCAGCCAAGCAGAGCCGTGCTGGGGAGTCTCCTGGGACTGGGAAGACCTCGCCTCTGCAGCCGCGGAACTGGGTCAGGGCGCCTTTGCCTCGCCAGCCAGCACTTAGGCACCAGCTTCAAGCGTCCAGGAAACGAGGGAGGTGAGAGAGGGCTATCCATGGGTAAGGGTGGGACCCAGGCCCTTTCTCTGTAGAGGCAGCTCTAAGTCCCTGGGCTGTTTGCGTCTAGGTGTGGTGCAGCCCTCGGCACACATGGCGGAGGCAGGGGCAGGCGAGCCGTCCCCCAGCTTGGATGCCGAGCGTGGGGCAGAGTATGATGCCCTGCCTTCTGACACAGTCTCCCTCAGCGACTCGGAGTCGGACTCGGACCTCAGCCTGCCGGTCGGTGCTGAGGTGGAAGCTCTGTCCCCTGAGGGGCTGCCTGGTAAAGCTGGTGGGGATTCTGAGCCTGATGAGCCCCCCAGTCTCCCCTTGGACCTCCCAGGAGCCCCCGTCCAGCTGTTCCACCTGAGAGGCATGAGCTCCACCTTCTCGCAGCGCAGCCGGGACATCTTTGACTGCCTGGAGGGGGCGGCCAAGCAGGCCCTGCCCTCTCTGGCCCATGTCACCAGCGTGGGTGACGATGGGGACTTCAAGTTGCCCCCTGTGCCCCCCAGCCAGCCTCTCAGAGAGGCCCTGGGTAGGTCTGGTCGAAACCCTGCTCCCCTGAGGGCACCATCTGTCCCTGACTACGTGACCCACCCCGAGCGCTGGACCAGGTACAGCCTGGAGGACGTGGCCGAAGCCAGCGAGCAGAGCAACAAGGCTGCAGCCCTGGCATTCTTGGGCTCCCGGGGCCCGGCTGCCCCCACTCACTATGCGCCCTCCTTCAACCAGGACCCCTCCAGCCGCGGGGAAGGAAGAATCATCTTTTCCAAACCGGCCCGGGCTGGTGAGGCCAGACCTGAGAGGAAGAGGGTCCTGGGCAAGGCAGGAGGGCCAGGCAGGAGTGTCCCTGGGGACCTGGGGCTGGCAGAGGCCGAGGACTCCGTGGAGTTGGCCCATCTAGTGGCAAGTCCTGAGACTGAGGGGGGGCTGCCCGAGGAGGTTGCCCGCAGTGAGTCAGTGCTTGACCCTGGGGGGCCCCCAGTGGTGGAGGCTGTTGGCTTCCATGGTAGCAAAAAGCGGAGTAGAGAGCACTTCCGGAATAAAGGCAGCAGCCCCGAGGGCCCAGAAACTGAGGCCTGACAGAACGACTGCCCAGCTAGGTCACTCTGGCCGCTGCCGAGGCCCTGCCTTCTGGGCCCAGGCCCGGCCCTCACATGAGCCCCATGGTGCCCCATGCCCGCAGCAGTGAGCTCTGCCGGGGATGCCTGCCTCGCAAGGGGAGCCTCGTGGGTTAGTAGGGACCTCACTAGCTGCTTGCAGGTGTACTGGCAACCTGTAGTCCGGGCATAGAGAATAGATGCCCTGGGGAGCAGAGACCTCGTCCAGGTCTCTTGCAGGGTGTGGACAAGGGGGCCGGACACGCTGGATCCATGGTTCTGCTGTGGGATAATAAAGGTTTTGGGCGTTGGTTCAGGCTGTATTTCTGTCTCTGGCCCCTGCGACCCACAGCCTGGTACCTGAGCACTTACTCCAGCCTCTATAGAACCACACTGGCACCTCCCAGCCCAGTGCCGTTGGGTGGCAGAGGTTGTTGCTGGCAGGGCACAGCGCACTTTCCTGGAGTACTGGAGTGACCGTCTGTCCAGAGTAGGAGGGGGCAGGCAGGGGTGGAAGGGTCCTGCAGGCTGTCTTGCTGAGGGCAGAGGCTGGTGGCGTCCCCTCTCTCTGCCCTGGGCCCCGTGCTCAGGCAGTATTTATAACTAGTGTTTCCTGGTGCTGCAGGCAGGGGGCTGTTGGTCAGCACCAGTCCTGTCCAGGAGGGCCATGCCACTCGAGCTTCCTGAACTTTCCCCAGGGCTGTAGGTCCCTAGCTGTGCAGGTGGAGGGCCAGGGAAAGGGGTGGGCCAGATCCAGACCCCAATTCCCCAAGGTAGATGAGTCCTCACCACTCCCCAGGTGTCCATCTTAATCTCATCCAGTCCTTCCTGGGGCTGCCAGCTCATGGGCTGGGGGGACGGGGTTCTCCTGGCTCACAAAGCAGTGTTGGTGAATGTGTGTAAGCCTTTGGGGGTATGGGGCTGGGAGTGGCAAACATGAGACCTCAGCCCTGCCCTGAGAGGTGCCCCAGACAGTTGAGAGACCATTCACATCCAAAGGGAAGAAATTTGAGCCCTTGGAGTTTCAGATACTCATCTCTTTTCTGGCAGTACAATTTGGTTGGGGTGGGAGTCACAGGCCGCAGAGCAGCTGCCCACCCAGGGGTGGGAGGTGCCTCCCCTTCACTGCCCAGTACTTGCTCTCCTGGCCCAGGCTGGGGGCTGGGCAGTAGGAGACTGCCCCCTACAAGGGGCTGTCCTTGAAGCAGAGGGAGGCCCAGAGTGGGCGTGCCCGGTAGCAAGAAGTAGGTCCTCACCGGGCCAGGTTTCCAGCAAGAGGTGGGCTGTTCAAGGACGACAGGGCCTCTTCCCACCAGGAATTTCTGCTGGAGGGACAAGGGGGACAAGTCCTGGGAACAGGGATGACTGCATGAAGGCCAGGCCCCAGTTCCTGCTCGGGATGGGAGTGGGCCAGGCTGGGGACTCTGGGGAGGTGGGCTCGGGTGCTGAAGGCTGCAGGTGGCCAGGCCCCAGGTGCCCCCTGCTGCTGTTCCAAAGGCCTGGTGGGGAAGGCAGGCCCCTCTCCAGCCCTAAGCTGCTGGCCCCACTGGGCAGGTCCCAGGGAGATTAGAGGAGGCTGCCCAGAGGCAAGGGACCAGGCAGGGTGATGCCCAGAGGCAGCCTGGTAGAGCCTTAGGACTTGGTGGGAGCTGTTAGAGGACCCTGCACCCCATGGTCAGCGAGAGCCCTTCTGCCTCGGTCCAAGGACTGGAGCACTTGAGTTGCCCGTGCCCACCCTGCTCCCCCAGACACGCACTTACCCCCATGGTCGCTGCCCTGGGCCAGCATGTCAGCCATGGAGGAGAGCAGCACGGTGCAGTGGCTGAGCTGCGGGAGGGTAGGAGGTGGCCCAGTGCTGAGCACAAGGCCTCGCAACAGCAGGGACAGGCCGGAGCACCTGAGTTGCCTGCGCCCACCCAGGCAGCCCCCCTGGGCCCCTCCTCCACCAGGGACGGGCTGGCCCCCGGGCCCCTCTCCCTGCATGGAGCTCCTGTGGCCTGGGGAGGCGAGAGCTGGGCTCCAAGCAGACAGCAAGGGCGGCTCAAATGCTGGTACCCTGCTGCTAGTGGAGTAGAGACCCTCTGCTAATTGAACCAAGGAGGGGGCAGGCACGAGGCTGAGCTCCCCACCTGAGGGCCTCCCTGTACTACCCTGAGCAGGCCGAGCCCGAGGCTAGTGGTTCCTCTTGGGCTGCGGGCAGGTCCCCACTGGGGCTGGGGAAGCGTGTGCCGGGGTGCCAGGTGGGGAAGGGCCCAGCAGCTCGCTGGCTTACTTGTGACTCCAGCCTCTCGACCCTCTTCCCCTGCTCCCGCAGCCCGCAGAGGTACTTGGCAATTAAGTCCACCCTAGGGGCGAGGGGCAGGTGGGTAGTCAGGGCTCCACGTCAGGCTGCCCACCCTTCCCCCAACCCTTGGGTACTTGAAGCCTCCCCACACTTCCCTGCCCCCCTCAGCTGGTGACGCCCCAACTGTTTGGGGAGCTGCAATGGAAGGTAGGGTTCTCTTGTCCCCTCCTGGGGTGCATGAGGAGGGGCTGGAGTGCTCTCCCCGCCCTTGGAAGCCCAATGTGGCAAGAGAGGTAGGTCAGGTGGTCCTCACCCAAGCCGTCAGGAGCCCTGCAGTGTGGGCTAGAGGGCTGCCAAGTGGGGAGGGGGACATGAAAGGGGGTGCCGGGTCCTTTGGGGAGACACCCCAGTGGGAAGGAGGCCCAGTTTGCAGGCCCATCTCTAACCTCAGTTACCCCCCTCAGGTCCTCTGTGGCTGGCACCTGACCTCTCCCCCAGCAATCAGGACAGACTCATGGGCAGGGAGGGAATCAGGGGTGGGGGGCTCAGCCCCGCAAGACCAGTCCCCCATGCCCAACCCTGGCCTGTACCCCCAAGATCTCACTGCCCGCCTGCCTGCGCAGGACCTGGAGGGCACGGAGGCAGAGGCGAGGTGAGGGTGGGGGGCGGGGCGCACACCTGTGGGCAGCTGTGCGCAGGACCTCCTCCTGGCTGTCCCTCTGCCTCTTCTCCAGGCTGGTCAGGAAGTTCTCCTTCTGAACGGTCTCCCACGTGACCACCTCCTGATCCAGGGGCTCAGGAAGCTCTCTCTCTGGGGTGGGGGGAGGGTGGCAGGTGGGTCTCAGGGAGACCGCCGCAGAAGGGGACAGCCGGGCCAGCTGGGGCAGGAGACGGGCGTGGGGACAGGCGTCTTGACTCGGCCTGCACGGGCCCCTCCGTGCCTGGGGCTGGGGTCAGCCGGGACAGAGCGAGGCCAAGGGCCGGGGGCTCGCCTACAGGCAGGGGTCCCAGGTCCCGGCCCGCCCCCACGGCTCACCCAGGAGCTGGCGCTTGGGCTGGGCGTCCTTCCTGAGCAGCCTCTTGAGCAGCAGGCTCAGGTGGCTGAGGACGATGAAGGGTGGGGCCAGGGCCGGGCGCCCATGGTACTCCACGATCAGCCTGTAGCGCTGCGACTTCCAGAACACGTCGGCATTGCCCTGCACCACCTGGAACGTGTAGCTGTGGGCACAGAGCGGGCGGCACGTGGCTTGAGGGGGTGGCCGTGGTCGTGGCCAGGGTGGGGGGACGCGCAGGTGGCCAGCGGGACCTGGCTGTTGGGGGAACCGGGGGCGGGGGGCAGGGCCACCTGAACATGGCGATGAGCAGGTTCATGAGCAGCACGTTGGTGACCAGCAGGAAGGCGACAAGCAGCACGATGACCAGCCAGTTGGCGTAGAGGTTGGGGCAGGAGGGCGAGTCCTCCTGCAGCAGTGCGTGGCGGGAGCAGTTCACGCGGGCTTCTGAAATGCGGGGGGATGCGTGGCAGCAGGGGCGCGGCCCAGGCTTTCCCAGGACTCCCCATATCCAGGGCAGGCTGGAGGGGAAAGCCTAGAACTGGTCCCCGTCTCCCTCTGTTAGGGGCAGAGCCAGGGCCGTTTGAGGGGACGAGGCGGGCGGCAGGGATCAGAGGACCATGTTCTGCTAGCTGTCACCTGGATTCCACAAAATGGCTTCAGACGTAGAGTGGGTTTGGGGAGGGCTGCAGGACTTCTCAGGGCCTTTGCCCATCACAGGCCTCAAAGTTGGAAGCAAGTTTGGTTCTTTTCCAAATCTGAGCCCCAGTGCCCTGGACCCCAGTTACTCTGGGCACGGGGGGCGCACAGACCCCTCTGAGTGGGCTGGCCCGAGGGGCATTTTCTGGGCCAGGGGAATAAGCGTCCCTGTCTGGGCTGCTCCAGCCCGTCACGAGCCCGACTCCTGGCCACCGGCAGGGCCCAGCCCTGGCTCCACTTCCCGATCTCCCCCGGTGGTGTGCGTGTGCATGGGCGTGCCTGCAGTCGTGCGATTGCATCTGCCTCCCTTCTCCCTAGAGTCGTCGTGCGGACCCTGTGTGTTACTGAGTGTGCGTGTGTGAGTGTGTGGTGGGTACAGTGTCATGGAGCCCTGCCCTGGCCCACGGATCTGCTCCTGGGCTGACCCCCAGCCCCTCACCCCCACCCCTCCTGGGTTCCAGGGGCATCATGGGGCCAGGCTGCTGCAAGCTGCGGGCACAAAGTCGCCCTGAGGCCTGGGGTTCCCCTCAGCACAGCTCAGCCCTGGGCCCTGCAGGGGGGACCAGCGGGCTGCGGGAGGCTTGGGCCTCAGTTTCCCTCTTGGCCCAGGGGGATGCTCGTGAGTACTCTACCTCGGCAGCATGCCGGACCCTTGGTGAGGTAAGCTGGACATGTGCGCCCAGGACCTCTGAGCAGAGCGGGAGGGGCCCAGCCAGCCCGGAGCCCTGGCCTTGGTCCTTCAGAGGCCTTTCTCAGCAGCCCAGAGTGGGGTGATGGGGAGCCTTGGCAGCACTCCCCACCCCACTCCCCACCCCCCCGCTCCAGCCAGGGTGGCACCAGGGCTCAGGGTGGGAGAGGGGTTGTGATCAGCACTGTCCCTCATGGGTGGGGAGGGTATGTGGCTGGGGCTTCCCCAAAGGGCCCTGTTGGCAGGCAGTGTTGGGGGGTCATGGCATGCCCCCAGAGGTCCCACGGATGTGCTGGCGGCAGGCGGACCTGGTTAGACACATCGCCTGGAGCCTTAATTCTTGTAGATTTCATGCAGTGGGGTAGAGTGGGGCAGTTAAGCAAACAGCCCCGGGCCATGGGCCATGGGAAGCCCCTCCGGAGGCTGCTTACAGGATGGCCGCCTTTGCCTTCAATTTGTTGAGGGTCCCAGCCTTGTTAGGGGCCCCCTCCTGCTCCCTGCAGTGGGTGGGGTCAGTCCCTGTGCCTCGGGTGGCCCGTAGTGACCCCAGGCATCTGACACCAGCCTTGGCCGGGACCCTGCCCTGCTCCACTCCATGCCCCGTCTGCGAGCCCGAGGATCCCCTCACCCAGTCCCTGGTGGCAGGGACCCCTCCCCGTCTCTGGTGTTCCCCCACCACCACCACTGAGACCCTGGCAGCCCAGGGCTCTGCCTCCTGCATGGTACCCGCTCCTTCTAGAGGGTTTCCGGCAGGCTGGTGCAGGCTGGTGCAGGCTGGGGTGGGGTAGGGTGGGAGCTTTGTACCTGAGTGGGTGGTGGGGTGGGGGTGCTAAGAGGATAGACAAGGCCCCAACCTCAGGAGATGGCCAGGGACAGCTGGGAAGGGGCCCCATGCTGCACCCCTGGAGTGTGCCCATCCCACACAGACCACCCCAAAAGTGGGGCCCGCTCAGCCTCCCCCAGCAAGCCAGCCACTGGCTGCCTCCTGCCTCAGTCCCAGTCCCAGCTCAGCTGTGTGTGTGTGGGGGGGGCGGGGGGGTGGTCACGTGTGACCCAGGAAATCAGCTGGCAGCAGCCCAGGACTCCAGCAGTCCAGTGCACCTGCTCTGGGGCCCCTGGGCAAGGCGTGGGGGCCTGTCTCACGGACCTCGGAGTCTCAGCCAGGTCCAGGCCCGGCCCCTGGGCCTCCCTCAGGGCCACACGTGCAGAGCTGGGCTCCCTCACCTACACCCCAGGCAGGGGCCCATCGGTCCTTGCCTCCCCGCGCCCCCACCCTGTCCTGACCCCCGCCGTGCTCAGGCCCCGCCCCCACCGTCGATCTCGTCGAGCGGGATCTGCCCGAAGATCTGCAGGTAGGGCCGGTAGAGCACGCGGCGGAAGATCCACTCCGGGCGGCCGTCGTGCGGGTGCAGCAGGGCCTGCGTGGTGACCCCGTAGGCCACGAGCCACACGCTCAGGAAGAAGAGGAAGAAGAAGACGTCCTTCATCTCCTCGGGGCGGGGAGAGGGGCGTCAGCAGTTGCCCGCAGGGGCGGGGGGAAGGGCGGGGCCGGGCGGGGCCGGGCGTGACGGGGGCGGGGACTGGCGGGGGGCGGGGCCACGGCGAGGTGGGGCGGAGGCGAGGCGTGACGGGGGCGGGGCCACAGCGAGATGGGGCGTGGCGGGGCGTGATGGGGACCGGGGTGGGGAAGCCGCGATCGGGCCGGGGCTCACCATACGCTGGACGATGATGATCTTGGGGCCCAACTGCTTGTGGATGGCGAAGATGTGGATGAGCCGCAGGGTGAAGACCATGAAGTCGATGGCCAGGACCGCACGGCCAGCCTCGAACACGGAGGGCAGAGTCCTGCAGGGCGACCGGCTGGGCATGCGGCCAGAGGCCCTGGGCGGTTTCTGCACGAGGCATCCCCTGCCCTACCCAGCAGGACCGGGCCTGGGCTGCCCTGTCGGGCCTCTGCACACTGACCTGCAGGTGACACCGACAGTGAACAGGAAGATGGCCACCAGGTCACACTTGTTCCAGCTGTCCTCCACGTATAGTGCAAATTTCTTCACCAGGCTGGTGTCCTCGTCTGTGAAGAAGCCCTGCAGGGGCAAACGTTTGCTTACAGCTGCCCCAGCTCCCACCTCTGGCTGCAGATATCCCTGCCCAGGCCAGGCTGCCGTGGTTGGGCACAGGGATCCAGGCTCAGCCTTTGACCAGCGGATCAGGGCCCCGTCTGTGACTGGGATTAGAGGTCAGGTGGAAGTGGGATCAGGGCTAGCCCTGGGATGATGGCTGAGGTCAGTCTAGAGCTGTGGTCAGGACTGCTCTTTGTCACTAGGGTCCAGGACCAGTTTACTTTTGTGTTCAGCTGAGTCTGAGATTAGGGTCAGGATTTGGACCCTGGCTGGGGAGACCACGGCCAGGCTCAGTGTGGACCTGGGATCGGGGCTCAGTGTGGACCTGGGATCGGGGCTCAGAGTGGACCTGGGATCGGGGCTCAGTGTGGAGCTGGGATCGGGGCTCAGAGTGGACCTGGGATCGGGGCTCAGAGTGGACCTGGGATCGGGGCTCAGAGTGGACCTGGGATCGGGGCTCAGTGTGGAGCTGGGATCGGGGCTCAGTGTGGATCTGGGATCGGGGCTCAGTGTGGACCTGGGATCGGGGCTCAGAGTGGACCTGGGATCGGGGCTCAGTGTGGAGCTGGGATCGGGGCTCAGAGTGGACCTGGGATCGGGGCTCAGAGTGGACCTGGGATCGGGGCTCAGAGTGGACCTGGGATCGGGGCTCAGTGTGGAGCTGGGATCGGGGCTCAGTGTGGATCTGGGATCAGGGCTCAGTATGGAGCTGGGATTGGGGCTCAGAGTGGACCTGGGATCCGGGCTCAGCTGGGCACGGGGATCAGGCTCAGTCCAGAGGTGGGATTGGGGCTCAGCTGGCTGGTTTACAGAAAAGCGGCTGAGCCAGAGGGAAGGGGGGCCTGGCCACCACCCACCTGCCGGATCTCCTCCAGCACCAGGGTAAAAACCCAGAAGTAGAGGGTGATCTCGGGCCCCGACGGCCCCTGGGGCGGTGGTCTGAAGTCCACCAGGAGCACGTGGGCAAACAGGAAGAGAAAGGCGAAGTACATGACCACGTTCCCCAGGAACACGGTCACAGGTGCGCCCCAGAACTTCCGCCAGCGCGTCAGCAGGAAGGTCCCACGTGGCCCTCGGTGGCCGGGAGCCCTTGGCGCCTCCGCTGACCCGTCTGCCCTGGGTCATAAAGGAAGCCCAGCCGTGAGGGGGCGGTGAGTCCCCAGGGCCTCAGTCCCAGCGGCCCCGCCTCCATGCCACCACCCTCCCCGCGGCCTGTTACCGGCTGCCATCACGGCACAGCAGGCTCTTCTCTGCGTCCAGGCTGTCCAAGCCCGGCACGGCGTCCTGACCCGCCCTCAGTGGGACCGTGTCACTGCGAGCAGCACAGACCCGCTCAGAGGGTGGGGCCAGGCCGCCGGAGGCACCCACATGGCCCCAAGCATCCCATGGCCAGCCTCTGGGGCCACCGAGAAAGGGACAAAGGCTGAGATGCCCGTGCCGGGCATGGGGGCGGGCTTTGAGGGCGCACGGGGTGGCACAGACAGCCATCAGCCCCCGCTGAGCCTGGACGCTCCCTGTGGCTGTGGCACGTGGGCACCGCGACCCCGGCCCACCCCATCCCCTGCTCCCCGCCCCCCCCGTCCCCCGCCTGCGCACCTGAAGGTGATGAGGTTGGTGTAGATGAGGGCGGGGCAGACAAAGGCGCCCAGCAGCCGCAGGATGGACGTCCCCGTGGCCATGTCCCCCCACCAGATCTTGGTCAGAAAGGCCTGGAAGGAAGGCGGGGCAGGCTGCCTCCCGCCCACACCCCTGCCCACGCCGGGGACGCCCTTCCTCCCCAGGCTGTCAGATGGTCGGCCCCCACCAAAACCTCTCCCACTCAGCTCCTGCCTCGCTCCTGGGGGGTGAGGGTCCTTGGGCACCTTGCAGTAGGGGGAGGTGGGCGCTTGGGGCCAGGGGGCCCGGGGGGGCAAGGGGGAAGAGCATGCCCCCACCTTCTGAGACCTGAAGCCCCTGCGTGGCCGGGCGTCGTGCATGGGGATGAGCAGCGGCGGGTGACGAGGTCAGCAGGCCCCTGCCCGCCTGGCCGCGCCCCTGCTGCTCACCTGCACTCACCTGAACGCCGTCGTGGGCGAAGAAGGCCTTGCTGTCAGCCTCGGCCGCCAGGTGCAGGCAGGTGGTCTTGCTCCAGCAGCGGTTCCGGCGCACGAGCAGGGCAAAGGCGCGCTCCTCGCTGCTGCTGTAGCACTCGGAGAAGAGCTCTGGGGCGACACGGGGGTGGGCTGCGTCCCGGCCTCCCCACCCCACCCGGCACCTCCCGCAGAGCCCGGGGTCCCGCTCTACCCCGGGGCGACCTGCTGCTTCCGTCCTGTCTCACGGGGGCGGCCACGGGCCGCAGAGGGCTCCCAGCCTGCTCCCACGTGCCCCGCCCATGACCCCCCCCATCCTGCCCACAGCGGCGCTCACCCAGGGCCAGCTGCTCGTACTTGGCCTCGCGCAGCGAGCTGGCCACCTCGGCGTCCATCTCCAGGTGGGACATCTCCTTGAGGATTTTGCAGGCAGCCAGCGCGGCTGCCACGCCCTCCTGGCCCTGGGACACGGGGACTGAGGGGGCGGGCCCAGGCAGCCCCTTCCCTTCCCACCCCCACCCTCGCCCCAGTGCCTCCTGCCCGGCCCTGTAGGGGCCACGCACCATGGCCCAGAAGTAGGTGGCCATCTCGGGGCGGTGCTGCAGGACCGCCCACAGGAACAGGTCACGCCAGGGCTCCTCGCTGCGCTGCCGCAGGTCCAGCTGCCACTTCTGCCCCGGGGGCCGCTTGGCCGGTCCCTTCTCCTAGGGGACACAGACGTCGGCCCCCGGCCGCCAGGCCCAGGGCCTGCTTGCCGCCCGACTCCGGCCCCTTCACTGCCCTGGGTTCCATTACCCACCCCGAGCCCCACATTCGCCACCTTGGGCGCCCCGCTCACGGCCCTGGGCCCCCGTCCACCACCGTGGGCCTCAGCCCCGCCTGCCCCCACCCCCAGCCGCTGGCCCCGCCCCACTCACCGCCCCACCCGGGCGCCCTGGCCGGTGGTCCTGGTAGAGGCCGCGGCAGGCGTCGTGCAGGAAGTCCTTGAGCAGGCGGGAGACCTCGTGCAGGGAGAAGGCGGGCGCGCCGTCGGGCGGCTCGCGGGCCCCCAGACCAGCCAGCGTGAGGCGGCCCTCCTCGTGCTTGCGCTGCAGCAGCTCCGACAGCAGGCTTTTGGGGGGCGCGGCGCGGTACAGCTGCTGCAGCCGCCCGAACGTCAGGAAGTCGGTCACGTCGGCCCCGTTGTCCACGAAGAGGCGCACGAACTTGGGCTTGTCGTTGACCAGCGCATCCATCATGGCCTCCTCCAGGTCACGGGACTGGGCGGGGGCGTGGGCAGGGGCGTCCCGTGAGCGGGGGCCGGCAGGGGACCCCCAGGGCGTGGAGCCACCCGCTCGCCCAGCTCCCGCACGCCCCAGCCGGCCCCACGTGGCCTCCCCCGAGGGGTCTCCAGTCCTGGGGGGGCCCACGGCGCAGGGCAGCGGCTGCACCAGGTGTCACCCCAATGGCTGTCCCCAGAGGTCCGGTCAGCAGCCCTGGGGCCCTCCTGCCTCTCAGGACACCAACCGCCCCGAGCCCTCCGCGTGGCCCCTGTGCTATGTTGGCACCCCGGGTGCCAGGGTGCACTCGGCTGGCGGGACAGGGCCCGGGGGGCACTCAGGCATGCCCGCTGGCGGGGGTGCGGGGCGGGCACCTTCCACTCCACGTCCCCGTTGAAGATCTCGCTCTTGGCGATGTCCACGCGGCCCCAGGCCACGGCCAGCTTGAGCTCATCCAGGTAGTCCCGGGCATCCTGGCTGTGGCTCCTGCAGGCTGTGGGCAGAGCCAGGGCTGGGGTGGGGGGCAGGGAGGGGCGGGGGAGGGAGGGGTCTCCTATGAGGGAGAAGGACATGCTGTGCAGCTAGCTGGTGGTGACGGCCACACAGCCTCGGGGACATGCATTGACCACCACGTGGCACAGCAGGGGCCCTGGATGGCACAGCTACTCGGTCCCGGGTGGGGGGCCCATGGGAGACCTGCAGTCACCCCAGCTTCGCCTCTG
The DNA here is from genome assembly GCF_023851605.1 of Tamandua tetradactyla. NCBI lineage: Eukaryota > Metazoa > Chordata > Mammalia > Pilosa > Myrmecophagidae > Tamandua > Tamandua tetradactyla. The sequence continues at coordinate 2,299,428 of NC_135335.1, forward strand.
CCCTGTCCTGTCCCTGCAGGCCCCCCGGGGACGTCCATCACTAGCGCCAGCCAAGCCCCCACGCACAGAGAAGCCGCAGCCGGCCCTCACCCTTCAGCAGTGCCTTCAGGATGACCGTGTCCAGCTCTTCGGAGCCCTCCTGCTCGAAGTCGTACATGGTGAGCAGCTGTGGGTGCGAGGTGATCCTCTGCAGCTGCGGGCGGGAGCACAGCCCTGAGCGGGCGCCCGTGCACATGGCGTGGGTGGGCAGCCGGGCCTGGAGCCGGCAGTGTAGGGGGAACAGGCCCACCCCTGCCTGCCGCCCTGGGGCCCGCTGCCCGATGGGTCCGGTGCATGGCCGAGCCTGAACGAGAGCTGGGGGGCCCTCCCGGGGTGGACCGGCAGGAGGGGTGGAGGACCAGACCCACAGGAATTTTCCAGAAAGGCTGGTATCTGGGCAGCGTACCAGCCTGGTCCAGTGCTCAATGTCCTCCCGTGAGAAGCACTCGCCGGGGAACTTCTCCCTAAGCTGCTCCTCGGCCACCCGGGGCACCACGAGGTGGGGCTGCCCGAGCAGAGCGGCCAGTACATCCGCGACGCCGCCCGAGCCCGCCAGGATGAGCCACGGGGCCCCCTGCTCCACGGCCCTGGAGACCCTCTGCGGGGGACAGCGGGCCCAGCGTCAGCTCCAGTGCCCCCAGCCCTCCCCTCCCGGCCCTCCACCTCCACCCCACCCCTACCTCCAGGGTGCTGGGGTCGCCATTGACCAGCAGGCAGAGGACGGGGATCTCAAGGCTGCCGGTTCCTGCAGGTGGAGCATCCCCTGAGGCCCCACACGCGCTCGGGACAGGGCACGGCCAAGCCTTAGTGTCCCCCACAGGGAGACCCCAGGCCCCAGCCTGCCAGCCTGCCTGTGTGCTGGGCCAGTGCCTCTCAGGGGGCTTTGGCTCGTGGGCTGCCGTGGCAGCCCCTTTCCCACCAGCCCTGGGTGGCTCCCCTGGCCAGAGGAGGGCTCAGGCCGGCCTCTGGATGTCCTGTCACAGGCTTTGTGGCTAAAGCAGGACTGTATCCCTGGCCCCTCCCCAACTCCCCATCCGGTAGAGGCTTTGGCTGCCGGCTTCCCAGAGCAGATCCCGGCCCCGGAAGTCTTAAGGTCACCCAGAGGGAACCGGACTCCCAGGGGGGGTACCCCGACTTCAAAAGGCACCTCTTGATTGCACCCTAAGGGACCCACCAGGGTTGGCCAAAATGGTAGTGAGAGAAACCAAACTGAAAAGGTATTGCTTGGTTTTAAACACGACTTTGTGTTCTTGTTTTTACAGAGGGCTCAACTGACCTCACCGAGAACTTGTTTATATGCTTTTATAAAAATTTATGCACTAGTATTGGTAAATCAAGTTTTCGAGCCCGCCACTGGCCCGGGCAACGTCCATTCCTGGGTCATTGCCGCCCCCTGGTGGCAGCATACCTTGTGGTGGGAACCCCTTGCGGTTTGCAAAGCTTGTTCTGTTTCACAGTAGCCCACAGCCCACAGCCCGGGCTCTGGCCAGGGGAGCCGCCATGGACACAGAGCCTCAGGCAGATGGCCCTTCCCGGACCCACTCTACCTGTCCGTGCCCAACTGCCCTGCCCTGTCCCTGCCCCCCAGGCCCTTCCTCCCAGCCCATGGAGGCCTGATCTCAGGGCCCCCACATGCCCTGTGCTCCTTGGCCTGGAAGGCCCTTCCCTGGCAGCCCTCCTCAGCCCCTGCCCCTCACCACCGTAGCCGGTTCTCTGCTCGGAGATGTGTTTCTCCAGTCGCAGCCGCAGGTCTGTGGGTCCGTCGCCCTCCCCAGGGGGGCCTGGATCCACCAGGATGAAGTGGGAGTGGCTGCTGTCCAGGGGACACAGGGCGCCCGGGCTGCCGCTGTCGTCTGCCGGGTAGTGGACGGGGCTGTCCACCTGGCCCAGGGGAGATGGGCAGCACTGCAGGAGCAGCTCGGCAGGGCCCCTCAGCACCCCTACCGGCACCTCCACCACTAGCCACCCCCACCGGCACCCCCTCTAGTATCCCCCACTGGCACCCCCCAGCACCCCCACTGGCACCCACACTAGAACACCCCCCTGGCACCCCTGGACCTCATCCTATGCCCTGAGCATGGGGAGCATTTCCCAGCATATGCCCTGAGGCTCTGGGAACCACCCCCTCTCTCACTCCCAGCCAGGCCTGATTCCCTGACTGCCCTCAGATGGAAGGAGGGCTGGATTGCTGGGGGCGGGGGAGGGGGCCTCCCTGGGACAGCCTGGGGCCCTGGAAGGCCCAGCTGAGGGGCCAGTGTGGCAGGGAGGGGCTTCCTCTAAGCTGGTGCTGAGGTGGGGGCAGGCCGGGACGGGGGCAGGCTGCAGGGAGCCCCTCTTTCCAGGCTCAGCTGGGAGTCAGGCCTGCTGGGGGGCTGCCCAGCCTCCACGCAGCCATGGACAGGGGCCTACGGGTGCAGGCATGAGGGCAGGCTCTCCGGGAATTGTGGCCGAGCCAGGCCTGGTCCCATTTGGGCTGTCAGCCCCTGGGGCCATTCCCTGGGCAGTGCTGCCCCCTGCCGGCTGTGTGTGGTCCTGCGGTGGCCCCCCTCTTTGTCGTCTCCTTGTCTTCTTCCTGCACCCCTCCTCTCCTGCCGGCCCTTAGCCTGCCTCCTTGCCCTCCACTTCTTGTCCCTGTCCCCATCTTTGTCCCTTTTCCCTGTCTCCTGCCCTGTGTCCCCTTCTCCTCCCCCGCCCCCTCGCCCCACCTGCAGGCTCTGCCCTCCCTCTGCTCCCTTTACCGTCCCAATCACACCTGCCCCACACCCCATGCTCCCCGGAGCCTCATCCTCTGTCCCCTGCTGTCCCCCACACCCAGTAGGGCAGTGCCTGGCAAAGGTCAAAAACCCTGGCCTGAGGAGAAGCCACCCTAGGTGGTGGGCAGGGCCAGTCCGAGAGGCACGCCTGGACCTCCGCACTCCAGGGGGTCAGCGACCAAGGTCGCGGTCCCCTCCCCGCCGCCCCCGCACGCCCCAGGGCCGTGTGCCCAGAGCCGGATGCTCACCTGGGCACCGTCCAGGAGCTGGCGATGCAGGACGCGGGCCAGCGAGGCGACGCCGATGCCCACCACCCGCGCCTGGGGGGACGAGCTGGCCAGCGAGTGGTCGCGCACCGCCTGCCCCACGTGCCGCGCCAGGCCCACGCGGAGCGCGCTGGTGAGGATCCAGGCCCCTGAGGGGTGGCGGGCTCAGTGCCGATGGCCGGGCAGTGCCAGGGGCACAGAGGGCAAACTGAGGCCCAGTGAGCACAAGACACCTGGCCAAGGCAGCTGCCACATGGGATCAGCTGGGAGCAGGCCTGGCCCTCAGACCTGCTGCTGGCCCCTGCCAACCCCAGGCCAGGCGATGGCACTACAGTCCCCTGCAGAGTGCCCGCCGGGGGCTGCGTTCCCCTGGAGGGGCTTCGTCCTGGCCTGGGGTCCAAATGACCAAATGACCAAATGACCAAATGACCAAGCAGCCGGCCTGCGGCTCCGTCCACGTCTAGGGTATTTCAGCAAACCCAGAGCCTTAGCTGGGTTCTCCTGAGAGCCGAGCCGGCCCGGAAATAAAGCAGAGCCGGCGGATGCCGAGTCCGGGAGCTGACCGGTGCCCCAGGAGAGCACCTGCCACCAGCACCCCTTGCACCGAGGAACGGCGAGCGGGGCTGAGGGAGGCGCATCCACCACCCCTGGAGGCCTCGGGACCCCTCCCGGACACCCCACAGCAGGTTGGGGGGCGCCACGCCCTGTGGGGGCTCTGCCGCCGGGCCTGGTGCCTCACCTGTGCTCTCAGCTGCCTTGACCAGCTCCTTCTGCAGGACATCCCGCAGCCGAGGCTTCACGGCCAGCGGCCGCTCCTCGCCCACCAGGGACACCACGAGGTTGGGGGCCGGCAGGTGCCACTTGGTCAGCATGAGGTCAAAGAGCAGGGCAGGGGCCACGCCGCTCGGCACCGTCACAAACTGCGGGGGAGGGTCCCAGGTGCAGGGGGTGGGGTGGAGGGGGCGGCGGTGGGGGTGGGGCAGACCCTCAGTGGGGGGGTTGCTGCAGGGGCCCCCAGGTGCCAGAGGGTTCTGCTAGCCCCCAAACCTTGCCCAGCCCCCAGGAGCACCAGCCCCAAGTGAGCGGGTACCAGGGGTTCAGTGTCCTGGAGAGAACATGGGGCCGTGGGTGGGGACGCCTGTCCTTCCGGCCGTCTGTCCTTACCTTGCCATGCTTCTTCCCAGACCCCCCGAAGTCAATCTCGCCGCAGCGCAGGCCGGGGCCCCTCCCCGTGCCAACCTCCCCGGGGCTGCCGGGCGCGGCTCCCTGCACAGCCTGCATGGGGCACCCTGCGGACACAGAGCCCTGAGGACCGGGCACGGGCAGCTCCCGGGACCCCAGCCTCCCTCTTTGGGACGTTCTTGCCCAACGGATGTGTTGAAAGAGGGGGGACCGCCAGGGGGCGCATCTGAGCCCCATGGTCTAAAGGCCCCTCTCCGGCCTCCCCCCCAGCTCAGCGTCACCCCCTCCGATGGCTGTTTCAGGAGACGCCGTCCCACCCGCGTCCCATGTCCCTCTGCCCTCCTGACGGCTGTGACGAAGGGGCCGGCCAGTGCCCTCTGCCCCTCACCCCCTGCAAGGCCGCCGGGAGCTGCTCACTGTGCCCTCACCCCGTCCCGCTTCTCTGAAGGCTCCCGCGGGGGGTTTGGGAAGCCCCCAGAGGCCTGGCCACAGGGCAGAGTGACCACTCAGCCCACCCACCCCACGGCCCTGCCGACCTTGTGCTCACCACTTCCTCTGGAGTTTGGTGGTACATGCCCCCCTCTCCCACCCAGCCCCGGAGTCTGCAATGCCGTCAGCCCCGAGCCCCCGGCCCACTGAGCCCCCTCGCCAACTGCCCGGTGGCCACCGCCCCTGCGCGCTCACCCCCGGCTGGCACGCGGGCTGCATGGGCTCTTGGTGAGGAAAGGAGAAGGGCCCTCCTGTGCACCCTCCTTGGGCTAGCCCTGTCTACCTGTGCACACGGGAGCGGTGGGGGGCCACCCATGGGGTGACGGGGCCTCGGGAGGGGGTGGGAGAGCAGCCCGGCCACGCCTGGGGGCCCCGTGTGCACCCCAGGTCCCTCCTACTCAGGACCGCTGGCGGGGGTCACAGCCCTCGCCTCTCGGCAGCCGCCACCTCCCCCGACCGTGCCCGCCCAGCCTCCCAGGTCCCCCCGAAGCTGTGGGCGCTGCCTGAGGCGGGGGGCAAGTCCCTGGCCCGCCCCCTTCCCCCCAGCGCTGGCTCTTGGCTGCAGGGTGTGGACAGATGTGGGATTTGAATATGTCCTTTGTGTGCTGGCGGGAATTTGTTTGTGGGTTTTAATGTCGGCGTGGGCTGGGTGGGGCAGGACGGGGTGCGGGGTGAGGAGGGGTGCATAAGCCCTGCTGGAGGTGTCCTGCTCCCCTCAGGAACTGCCCCGCCAGCTGCCCCCCACCGGCCACCCATCCCCCCGCCGGCCGAGGTGTACAGCCAGGTGCGCCCCCTGCCCAGGCCGTGGGTCGGCCTTGGGGAACTTGGACCCCGGTCTCCCTGCCTGGGGCTGGCCACCTTGTCCTCGCCTGGCCCTGAGCGACCTGGTGAGCCTCAGGCTGGACGCTGCGTGGCCGTGGCTCAGTTCTCGCCTCTGCTCTGCGAGGGGCCCGAGGGGGTGCTCCTCGCGCCCTGAAATTCCTCCCCCACCCACAGCTCAGCCCCGCGGCAAGCACCCCCTCGGCCAGCAGGGCAGCTGACGGGCAGGGGAGGCTGGACAGGGGCCTCGGGGACCAGTCCCAACCCCTGAAGCCATGACAGTCGCCCTCCCCCCGTCTGCATGGGCTAAGCCTGGCCCCCCCGGTAGCCATCGTAGCCCCTGGAGAGGGAGCCAGGACCAGCCGCCAGCTTCCCAGCCTGGGACTAAGGGGTGCTTGGGCACTTGGGCTGGTGCTGGGGGGCACTGGAGATGGGCACTGGGGGGTGGGTGCTGGGGGTTGCTGGGGGCCACTGGGGGTGCCAGGCCAGACACCAGGGAACAGGGCCTCCGGAGGGAAGGTATGCAAACTGGCCGGCATTTGCATAAGCAGGTGCCTGGGTCTCAGCGCCCCTCCCTGTGTGCTCCTGGAGGGGGCCGGGGAGCCAGACCCCTCTCATGCCACCCCGAGAGGAAGACCCACGGTCGGGAGGCCATGTCTAGGTGTCCCCTGGTGTGGGCAGCACTGTGACCACCTGAGCTCCCAACAGCAGTGGCCTGAGCTGAGCGTGGCCCCCAGGCCCCCAGGGCCCAGCGGCTCATGGCTCCATGGTCCCCAGACCCTCGGGCCTGGGTGCTCAGCCGTGCAGAGACGTGATAAGGAGAAGGTGCCAGAATAGTCCCTGCACGCGGCAGGCCCGTGGTCCATGCTGTGGACTGACCCTCACCTGGTGAAGAACCCCCACCTTCCCCCTGGCCTCCCGGCCCCCCAGGGGCCTGAATTTTGCGCCCCCCGACCTCTCCTGCCCAGCGTGCTGGCCGGAGCCCACAGGCCACCTCCTCCCCAGGTTCCCTAATCACTGGGTTTGGGCCCTATTACCCCTCATGCCCCGGGAAGGTGGGGTTCTCCCCACTCTAGGGTGGGAAAGGGAGACAAGGAGACACAGAGAGGGGCAGAGCTGGGCCCACCAGCACCCACCTACTCCCTCCACCATCCAGCCTGCCCACCTGGGAGAGGGGCGCCCGCTGGAGCTGCAGGAGGGGGCACCTACCTGCTTGTCTACTCCCCAGAGCCCTGGCACACAGCTGCTGGCTGGGGTGCAGGGTGCAGCCCTCTGCTCCTTCTCCCTCCTTCCCCCAGGAGCAGGACCCAGGAGCCCAGCACCCCCTGTGGGCACGCCCTTGGCCTGGTGACACCTGGGTGCCCGGGCACGCCCACTCTGAGCAGGTGCGGCCCTTTGCCACAGGCGAGCTCACGGGGGGCTGTCGGGTCCCCCATGGTCCAGGCCTAGGGGGGCACCCGGGGCCACATCAGCTTGGGCCACGCCCTGGCCTGTGATCAGGCCTGGCTCCTGGTGTCAGCTTCGGCCGAGCCTCAGTTTCTCCTTCCGGCGCGTGAGAACAGGGCCCGTCCCCTGGCGTGGCGGGGTGGGGGTCCAAGACCTCGTGCCTGACAAGGGCGCACACCTCTGTGGCCCACCGAGGCTAGGGAGGCACAGGCGACCCATCACCCATCCGAGGGCCCCCAAGGACGGTCCTCAGGATGGGTGGACGCAGGGCAGCCAGCCTGGGGCGCACACGGCAGCCACGAGGTGTCCCCTGGTGTGGGCAGCACTGTGACCACCTGAGCTCCCAACAGCAGTGGCCCGAGCTGAGCGTGGCCCCCAGGCCCCCAGGGCCCAGCGGCTCATGGCTCCATGGTCCCCAGACCCTCGGGCCTGGGTGCTCAGCCGTGCAGAGACGTGATAAGGAGAAGGTGCCAGAATAGTCCCTGCACGCGGAGGCAGTACCACACCAAGGGTGGCGCAGGCCACGTCCATTTGCTGGGCAGCTGGGCAGCACCCGTTGCCCTTCCTGGGGGGCAAGAGGGTTTGCCGTGGGGGCCCTTTGGGCCTGGGCACATGCCCGGTTCTGCCACCTTCGAGCTACTTCTCCACGCAGGCCTCAGTTTCTCTGTTGGTAAAACGGGGATCCTGCTAGCCTGGCCTCTGGGGGCTGAGGGTAACACACGAGGAGGACAGGGCCTGGGTGAGGTGTCTGAGGCTCCCCCTCCCCAAAGACAGTGTGGGACCACCTGCAGGGCCCCCTCCCACCTGGGCTCCAGGGGTGCCACGTCCGGGACCCTGGCTCTGGGGTCACCGGCACCCACGCCAGTCTGGCCCGCTGGCCGCCAGAGGGCGCCCCAGGCCTGCAGGTGGCCTCAGGGATGGCAGTGGGGTGGGGGACCCCAGAACCAGGCTCCTGGGAAATCAGACTCCTCGGCAGGCCTGCAACCCCGTGGGCCGCTTCCGAGGAGTCAGGCCAGGGTTGGGGGGCCTGGGCAAGAGAGGGGTTGAACCCCAAGGGAACTGAGGGGACCTGTAGGGGTCTGGAGGTAGAGAGTGAGGGCATCTCCTGAGACCTCTGAGCCCGTGGGGGCTGGGGAGACCATCCTGCCCCCTTCCTCAGCCCCCCTCTCTCCTCCCCTGCCTGCACTCCCTCCACCTGTTACCCCAATAATAAGACCCAAATACCGTGACCCCCGAGACTTGCAGTGGCCACTCCAGCTGCCCGGTGGCCCCTTGCCACTCTAGCTGTCCAGCCCTCGGGCCCCCCCTTGGCCCCTCCACCTTCGCTGCTGCCTGGAGTGCCCCCCGCTGCCCCTCAGGGAGGCTCTGGGTGTCCCCTTCCCCGCCAGCGGCCATTCCTTTTCATTCCCTGCTTGTGGGCGTCACTGCTCCACGGGGCCCAGAGCTCGCTCGGTGCAGAGCAGGTGCCCCGGCCCGTGGAACGGGGGACAGGGCAGCCAAGTCGCTGCTGGTGGCTGAGGAGATGGGCAGGGCGATGGTTTGGAGAAGCAGCCCTGGGCGGGCACGGCGGGCCCTGGGTGGGGTCTGGGCTCCCCCCTGACACCCGTGCACCCCTGTGTGTCCCCACGCTGCACCCACTGCCGAGGCCCAGGCATGCCGCACGGCTGACCGTGGGGTCCCACCGCGGATTTAGTTGTCGCTCTCTGCCCCCTTTGCTGCAGTGGCCTGGGGCAGGTGCTGCAGGGACAGCAGCTGTGACAGGACACTTCCTCTGGGGGACAGGTCGCCCTGGCAGAGAGCAGCGACGCCGCCTCCACCCCCAGACACTCTCCCAGGGCGCCAGTTCCGTTCTGGGGCTCCAGCTGCCTGCAGCCCCCAGCACCACCCAGCCCCTCCAGGGTCCCCCTGTCCTGTGTGCCCCTGTCCTGTGTCCCCCTGTCCTGTGTTCCCCAGTCCTGTGTGCCCCTGTCCTGTGTGCCCTGTCCTGTGTTCCCTTGTCCTGTGTGCCCGTGTCCTGTGTGCCCTGTCTGTGTCCCCCTGTCCTGTGTGCCCCTGTCCTGTGTCCCCTTGTCCTGTGTGCCCCTGTCCTGTGTCCCCCTGTCCTGTGTCCCCCATTCCTGTGTGCCCCTGTCCTGTGTCCCCCATCCTGTGTCCCCCGTCCTGTGTGCCCCTGTCCTGTGTCCCCCTGTCCTGTGTCCCCAGTCCTGTGTGCCCTGTCCTGTATTCCCCAGTCCTGTGTGCCCCTGTCCTGTGTCCCCCTGTCCTGTGTCCCCCAGTCCTGTGTGCCCCTGTCCTGTGTCCCCCGTCCTGTGTCCCCCATCCTGTGTGCCCCTGTCCTGTGACCCTTGTCCTGTGTCCCCAGTCCTGTGTGCCCTGTCCTGTGTGCCCCTGTCCTGTGTCCCCCGTCCTGTGTCCCCTGTCCTGTGTGCCCCTGTCCTGTGTCCCCCGTCCTGTGTCCCCTGTCCTGTGTGCCCCTGTCCTGTGTCCCCAGTCCTGTGTGCCCTGTCCTGTGTCCCCTGCCCTGTGTCCCCAGTCCTGTGTGCCTGTCCTGTGTGCCCCTGTCCTGTGTCCCCTTGTCCTGTGTGCCCCTGTCCTGTGTCCCCCTGTCCTGTGTCCCCCTGTCCTGTGTGCCCCTGTCCTGTGTCCCCAGTCCTGTGTGCCCCTGTCCTGTGTTGCCCTGTCCTGTGTCCCCCTGTCCTGTGTGCCCCTGTCCTGTGTGCCCCTGTCCTGTGTCCCCCTGTCCTGTGTCCCCCTGTCCTGTGTGCCCCTGTCCTGTGTGCCCCTGTCCTGTGTCCCCCTGTCCTGTGTCGCCCTGTCCTGTGTCCCCCTGTCCTGTGTGCCCCTGTCCTGTGTGCCCCTGTCCTGTGTGCCCCTGTCCTGTGTCCCCCTGTCCTGTGTGCCCCTGTCCTGTGTGCCCCGGTCCTGTGTCCCCCTGTCCTGTGTGCCCCTGTCCTGTGTCCCCCTGTCCTGTGTCTCCCTGTCCTGTGTCTCCCTGTGCTGTGTCCCCCTGTCCTGTGTGCCCCTGTCCTGTGTGCCCCTGGCCTGTGTCCCCCTGTCCTGTGTGCCCTGTCCTGTGTCCCCCTGTCCTGTGTGCCCCTGTCCTGTGTCCCCCTGTCCTGTGTCTCCTTGTCCTGTGTCCCCCTGTGCTGTGTCCCCCTGTCCTGTGTGCCCCTGTCCTGTGTGCCCCTGGCCTGTGTCCCCCTGTCCTGTGTGCCCTGTCCTGTGTTCCCCTGTCCTGTGTGCCCCTGTCCCTGTGTGCCCCTGTCCTGTGTCCCCCTGTCCTGTGTCCCCCTGTCCTGTGTCCCCCTGTCCTGTGTGCCCCTGTCCTGTGTGCCCCTGTCCTGTGTCCCCCTGTCCTGTGCCCCCCTGTCCTGTGTCCCCCTGTCCTGTATCTCCCTGTCCTGTGTCTCCCTGTGCTGTGTCCCCCTGTCCTGTGTGCCCCTGGCCTGTGTCCCCCTGGCCTGTGTTCCCCAGTCCTGTGTGCCCCTGGCCTTGTCCCCCGGCCTGTGTCCCCCTGTCCTGTGTGCCCCTGTCCTGTGTCCCCCTGTCCTGTGTGCCCCTTTCCTGTGTCCCCTGTCCTGTATGCCCCTGGCCTGTGTCCCCCGTCCTGTGTCCCCTTGTCCTGTGTCCCCTTGTCCTGTGTCCTCCTGTCCTGTGTGCCCCTGTCCTGTTTCCCCCAGTCCTTTCTGCCCCTGTCCTGTGTGCCCCTGTCCTGTGTCCCCCAGTCCTGTGTGCCCCTGGCCTGTGTCCCTCGGCCTGTGTCTCCCTGTCCTGTGTACCCCGTCTTATGTGCCCCTGTCCTGTGTCCCCTGTCCTGTGTCCCCCAGTCCTGTGTGCCCCTGTCCTGTGTCCCCCTGTCCTGTGTTCCCCAGTCCTGTGTGCCCCTGTCCTGTGTGCCCCTGTCCTTTCTGCCCCTGTCCTGTGTGCCCCTGTCCTGTGTCCCCCTGTCCTGTGTCTCCTTGTCCTGTGTCCCCCTGTGCTGTGTCCCCCTGTCCTGTGTGCCCCTGTCCTGTGTGCCCCTGGCCTGTGTCCCCCTGTCCTGTGTGCCCTGTCCTGTGTTCCCCTGTCCTGTGTGCCCCTGTCCCTGTGTGCCCCTGTCCTGTGTCCCCCTGTCCTGTGTCCCCCTGTCCTGTGTCCCCCTGTCCTGTGTGCCCCTGTCCTGTGTGCCCCTGTCCTGTGTCCCCCTGTCCTGTGCCCCCCTGTCCTGTGTCCCCCTGTCCTGTATCTCCCTGTCCTGTGTCTCCCTGTGCTGTGTCCCCCTGTCCTGTGTGCCCCTGGCCTGTGTCCCCCTGGCCTGTGTTCCCCAGTCCTGTGTGCCCCTGGCCTTGTCCCCCGGCCTGTGTCCCCCTGTCCTGTGTGCCCCTGTCCTGTGTCCCCCTGTCCTGTGTGCCCCTTTCCTGTGTCCCCTGTCCTGTATGCCCCTGGCCTGTGTCCCCCGTCCTGTGTCCCCTTGTCCTGTGTCCCCTTGTCCTGTGTCCTCCTGTCCTGTGTGCCCCTGTCCTGTTTCCCCCAGTCCTTTCTGCCCCTGTCCTGTGTGCCCCTGTCCTGTGTCCCCCAGTCCTGTGTGCCCCTGGCCTGTGTCCCTCGGCCTGTGTCTCCCTGTCCTGTGTACCCCGTCTTATGTGCCCCTGTCCTGTGTCCCCTGTCCTGTGTCCGCTTGTCCTGTGTTCCCCTGCCCTGTACCCCCCTGTCCTGTGTCCCCCAGTCCTGTGTGCCCCTGTCCTGTGTCCCCCTGTCCTGTGTTCCCCAGTCCTGTGTGCCCCTGTCCTGTGTGCCCCTGTCCTTTCTGCCCCTGTCCTGTGTGCCCCTGTCCTGTGTCCCCGTCCTGTGTGCCCTGTCCTGTGTCCCCTGTCCTGTGTCTGCTTGTCCTGTGTTCCCCTGCCCTGTATCCCCCTGTCCTGTGTCCCCCAGTCTTGTGTGCCCCTGTCCTGTGTCCCCCTGTCCTGTGTCCCCTTATCCTGCGTTCCCCTGTCCTGTGCCCCCCTGCCCTGCCCTGCCCACCGCCAGTGGGCCAACATGTCCTCACTATTCACACCCCCACCCATCCCCCGCTTTCTTGCTTTCCCTGCAGCTTCCAACTGCTCCTTCGGTGCGGGGACATGTCCCCCTCCTCCCCAGGACCCTGTCCGCACTTGTGAAACGAGTCCTCACTTCCAGCCCAGGGACATGGTCACTCTCCTCTCCCTACACTGACTGTTGGGACAGCCTCCATCCTGGACTCTCCATCCAACAGGGCAGCCCCTGGGCTGGGGCCTCTGCCCCGGGAGCTGGAGAGGAAGGAGGAGGGACAGAGGGAAGGGGGTGGAGGGGAGGGGCGGATGGGAGGGGGCAGAGGGGAGGGGATGGAGGGGCCAGGGCAAACGGAACGGACAGAGGGGAGGGGGCAGAGGGGGGCTGGGGGAGGGGGTGGAGGCGTGGGGGCAGAGGGGAGGGTTTCCACGGCAGCAGAACCTCTTGCCGTCTTGCCAGGCAGCATCCCCAGGCCCCTGGCCCCTGGGCAGCACTGGCAGCGGCTCCCCTCTCGCTGGGCACTCCCTCCAGCAACCCTGAGGGGGGCGACATGGAAGCCCTCACAAGTGAGAGGAAGGAGCCAAGGAGGCTGTGTGACTGCACACCAGCCGCCCCAGGGCTCCCCGTCCCTCCCGCCATCACATCCCTGAAGCGAACCCCAGCTTGGAGACAAGCGCCCCGTGGGGCCGGGCATCTGGCTGGGCAGCACAG